>NC_143403.1:22475666-22777000 GCF_052110815.1 Crocodylus siamensis
CTTGAAGGAAAGGGGCATCAGTAGCTATTGAGCACAGGAGTTAGGGATACAGCCTCTGACTCAGAACTTCCTAGATCTTAAATGCGGAGGCAGCAAGCCAGCGAGGAACAGTGGGAAAACACCCTGGTCACACCCAGTTCCCACTTCCTTTCAGCCTCCCTTCTCTGCCACTTGGAAACCCAAGACACAGGGCAAGATGGACCTGGGGTCTGACCCAGCAAATGGCATTTCTTATGTTCTTGAATTCTTTAAATGTTTTGACTTCTCATTTTGAAAAGTTTTATTTTGAAATTGAGCTAAAATTTATGAAAGATAATTATTTGTTTCAGTTTAACTGATATACTGTTTGACCCAAAACAAGTTGTGTTTATTTTGTTTTGGCAGAAAAGAAAACAGAAATGTTTGGTTTCAAGTTAACTTGAAACTATATATTTTCATTCAGTTTGGCCACAAACCTGAAAAAGGTGCTTGCACAGCTGTTGTAACTACATTTATATTGTATTCATGTGCTAATAAAAGGTCTTCTTCAAACACCAAAGATTTTTCCTTGCAAAAGCTTAAAGGTTTAGGAACAGATGATGACACAAGCCTGGCAAATGCAGAAGCATATTTCAGAGTAGGCCAACATTCTGCTTAAACTTTAAACTTTCAAATATACTTTGCTAAGGGTATGAGATATTTAATTACAGGGGCAGGAATATCATTCTTCAACCCAGTTATAGGCCTCTTGGTTTTAAATTAAAAATTTGGAACATCTCCCTGAGTTTAGCAGAACAGCTATCCTCAGCACATTTGTAGGAAAAGATATTTTATGACTTTCTTAAATGAAAGGCAAACTGACAATCTTGGATCATAAAGGTTACATTTAGTACTATATTCACCTTTGCAGTGATTTTCATCCCAAGGGTATGCACAGTTTTGAATGCCATTGCAGACTAAAGAATTATTGATGCACATGTTGCTATGGCAAAAGTAAGTACTGCCTGGGCAGGGAGCTGCAGAAGAGAAATGGAAAAAAAGTCAGTACTGGCAAGAACTCTGACAGTGCAAATGTATATTCAGTTATTTTTTGTTGACTGTGGGCTTTCAAGTGCAATGAGTATTTCTGCACATCACTGATTATTATTAGGTAGTGCCTATGTTCCCAGTAGGGTGGTTGCCAGGTATAACACAAACAAAATACAACTACTTAAACTGGTTGGTATGAAGAGCTAGACACCTGACATCTATGATAGAAGCAAGCTTCCATAGTCTTTAATACCAGTCTTTAGAAAATAAAATGCACTATACTGCCCCTATAAATTGCATACTAATTATTTAGATTGCATTGGTATCCAAAATATGCCAAATGCTTTCCAAACGCCCAAGGCACATTGCTTACCTGAAAAGCATACTGTCTCTATTTAGAGAGTACCAGAGGTGCATCACACTCAAAACCCTGCTCTGAAATGTTCAAACCAGAAGAGAAATGTTGTATATAACCCAACTGTTGAAGTCAGGAAGAACTCGCATCCCAGACCACTTTGCAGAATCCTGCAAAGGGCATGCCTGCTCTGCTTAATGCCATGGTATGCAAGAGATACCTAGGGCAGATACTTCAGGTACCACAGGAATATAATTGTGTTAGCATGATGCTGTTCCCTGGCTAATATACCCAGATTCTCAGCATGACCAATTAGCTTAGTGGAGCACTGCACTGTACTAACATGGCTATACTGCTTCCAGTACCATTGCTCAATGTGTTTCTTCATGAAATAGAGTATGTATAATTAGCACAAGACAAAATGAAGGTCAAAGTTCAGTTGTAGCAGACTCTGAGAATTAATCCTCCACTTTCCTGAGAATTCCCATCCCTCTATCAGGAACGCATACCAAGGCATTTTCAACAAAGAACATCCTTGCTACAACCATTAGACAGTTCAGAGAAAGAGATTCACTCTTACACAGTAGACCTCAAGTCATGTGGATGTAGATTAAAGGAAACCCCTTGAATAGCATCAAACCAACTGGAAAAAGTAGCCTGTAATTTCACAGCTGTAGCGTAGCCACTTGGAATTTCACTGAGAGAGATGACTCACTCAGGTCTTCTTCAGCTCAGGCCCTTACTGTTACAGCTAACAAGGGATTAAAGGAACTGCCTCTTGCTATTGTCATATTGTTAGGGAGACTTTTTGGTTAAATTTATTTCTTCATGATTTCCAACAAGTATTTTACACTTCTACAATATATATAAGAAAGGTATAAAAGTATCTGTTCTCAGAATATAACATTCTGTCTGCCTTGTTTTTGACATTCCCCATAGCATGAAGCTTCCATTCCATTTCTCTACATCAAAAATGCAATATTGCATGCAAAAAATTTCCATATTTTTGGAAGTGACTTGTATATTGAATAACAAAAATATGACAATCCAGAGGTAGTGGTTAGGCCTGCGTGAATAGGGAAGTATTTGATTCCGATTTGGCCGATTCAGAGATTTGGATCAGCTTTGGAAAATGTGGCACCAATTCAGAGAGATTCGGTGATTCAGATTGGCCAGGGAGGCAGGCACAGCCCGGTGGCTCCTTTGGCTGTGCCTGCCTCTCCCCGGGTGGAGGGAACTGCAGGAGAAGCCCCCCGTCCTAGTCCTGGCACTTTGGAAAAAAAAAAAAAAAAGCCCCGTACTCACCGCCTGCAGGAGTGGCGATTGGGGCTTCTGGGTGCTCATGGCAGATCCTCCCTGTGCAGCTTGGGGCAGTGGGGGCAACAGGGATCGTCCCCCGCCCCCACCTGGCACCTGTGCAGCAGCTGCCCAATGGCACAGGTGCAGTGTGGCTCGGCAGGGTGCTGTGTGCTGTCCGGGAGCTGGGGCCACTGGCACCAAGTGCTGCTGGGCTCCATCTTACACGTGGAGCCACCTCAGCTCCCAGGCAGTGTGCAGCACCCTGCCGAGCTATGCTGCACCTGCACCATAGGGCAGCTGCTGCGTGGGTGCCAAGTGGGGGGGAAGGGTGATCCCTGCTGCCTCCTGCTGTGAGGTGGGGGCTCTGCCATGAGCCCTCAGAGGCCCCCCAATTGCCACCACCAGAGCTGGTGAGTGCAGGGCTTTTTTTTTGTTTTTTTAAATGTCGGGAGGGGGATGGGGCCAGGCAGGGCAACCATGGGGCCTTCTCCCGTGACTCTTCCAGCTGTGCCTGTCTCTGCCCTGGTGGGGGCAGCCGTGGGGGCTATGCCTTGCTGCCGCTTGCCCAGCCAGCAGGGGGTGGGGGTGTGAGGCAGGTGTGGCTCGCTCCAAGTGGCAGCAGGGCATAGCCCTTGCTCCCAATGCTGCTGCACCCGCATCAGCACTAGGAGCGGGGGCTCTCCCCTGCCACCGGTTGCCAGCTGGCATGGGGGGCACAGGATGCGGGCACGGCAGCGCTGGGAGTGGGGACTATGCCCTGCTGCTGCTTGCCCACCTCTTCCTTGAGTGAGCAGTGTCCCAGCTGGGCAAGCAGCAGCAGGGCAGAGCCTCTGCTCCCAACACTACTGCACCCACATCCTGCACCCCCCTCCCCAAGTAACACGTCCCCCGCCCCAGCTGGGCAGCTTGTTCGAGCCCCTGTTCCAATCCCTCCCTCCCGAACACCCTTTCCCTCCCCCAACCCCAACAGACTTACCAGCTGGAGGCAGCGGTCAGCTGCCTGTTTAGTCAATGGCCCAATCTCTGAATTGGCTGAACCTCTTCTGAATTGATTTGTATGCTTCAAATCAATTTGGAGCTTTTACTTGTTCTCCCGATTCAATTCGGATTCAGTCCCCGAATCAGGCCGAATCCCCTCCGATTTGAATCAGCTACCAAAGCGTCGCACAGTTCTAGTAGTGGTGCACAGTTTAAAGTTCCAATTCTGTCCAGCACAAAGCAACAGCTACTCTTATTCACAGGTGAGTACATTACCTTATCTTTATCTACTGCCTCTGTACTGTTGCACATGATCCTAATCCTTACAGTGCTGAACTGAGGCAGTTTGTGTTCACTAGTTTTAAGTTTTCCTAAAAAGAGACCCAGGGAGAAAATCTCTTTTAGCTTCAGTCTTTCTGAAGGACTTTATTTTCAAAGCAACTTTCACTTTATGCATTGTTTTCTCTTTACTATTTAGTTTGATTTCAGGCATAATTTTCAAGAATTCAACACCCTACTTTTCTAACAGGCACCAACATAAGTGATCAGATTTTTAAGAAAGTTCTGCTTCCATTTAGGCATCTTAGTAAGTGCCAGATTGTTTGAAATGGGAGCGAAGTAGTGTCCTTAGGTCTTTCGAAAACCTAGCCATTCTGTCACTAAGTGGCAGAAAGAAAGAATAAAGCCCCAGAGTTTGTTTCCCATTGGAACTCTGACTGCATCTTTAACTATTTCACTTAACTACACTTATAATTGCAGCTGTTTAGGAAAGAACTTTTTTTTTACCCTGCTGAAATCAACTGCCAAAAACACATCTGCACATGCCTTTTGAGAAAGATTGAATGACAAATCTGATACTTATACAACTATAGTCATTTTGAATATGAAACTAGATCTACTATTCTGATTGAAAACATGGAGATAAAACTGAATAATATTAAACATAGAATATTACAAGTAGACACAAATTAAGTCATTCAGATACTCAGAAAGAGGAGCATGTAGCATTATTGTGACATATAATCTGCTGATTAGATTGGAAATATGGGATAACTCTAGGCAAACTAACAATATGGTGAAGACAACCTGACTAGATTTTTAAGTTCAATACACGAGTGGGTGATAATCTAATTTTTACTGAGTATAAAGTATAGCTTTAAAACTATTGACAAGGTCAGACTAGAACAAATATTAAAAGACCTCTTTCAATTAAGAGACAAAAGAAAATATCTACAAGGTGGCATACAAGATGGCTGTTGTTCTAATACCTGTATGTGGTTTTTTTTCCTTGACTACAGCTCTGCTATGCAGGCTAAGATGTAAGGCAGGCATTTACAGGAAGATTAGTAAGGCACCTGCTAAGATAATAATCAACCACTCAAGCAAGATTTACTTTCAGGAAGGCAAAAGAGACTGTTTGTTGAATAGAACTAAATGCTCTTGGAGGCGTGAAGAATTATGGGATATAACAGCAGCTCAGGAATTTAATGAAAGATGAATATTTTTTAGTACTTTCTCTTAGCCATCTCCTTTTGAGGCCGGTTATAAAACATGACATTTGATTTTGTTTTATACTGTATTTTTAAGAGAGATACTCAGATAACCTATTTGAAACATTTTTCCATGTCTTTTCTTTTCTGGATTTTTTTAAAAACTGAGACCATTTGAAATTCCAGGGACTATGGGTTTCAGTCCTGGAAAGGGAAGCTCAGATCTTTCTTCTTCCAAGTTAGGTCAGTTGAGTATCATGGAGGTTACCGCAAAAGGTGGGGAGAGAATCTTTTAAATGGGTAACTTTAAAAACTGACCCCATGCAGAATTAAGAAGAAATTAATGAACAGAATGAAAGTTGCTTTGAAGATGCAATGCTTCAAATGCTCTGGCATCTCATAGTTAATGCATACATAGTTTCTTCTCAATAATTTCTTAGGAATTTTCTTTAGGGGTGGGATTTGCTTGATGACCTTGCCAAATTTCTGGAGGCTCTTCTAAACATATAAAGACCACCAAGAATCTGTTTCATTATCCTGTAAAACAAACTTATTTTCATAACATGTTTCAGTTCAAGCAGTATTTATGGTATGTGGGACACCTTATAATTCTCTTGTTACAATGGTACTTCGAACAGTTTACTCTCGTGCTGAAATATGGTTTGACTGGACACTAAGTAACAAGCATAGCCAAATACTATTCGACAGGTATAGTCATGCTTAGGGGCAACCAATGTGAGTTCATTCTTTAGATGGTTTAAATGTGTTTCTATTAAGAGAGGATGGTGCCTTTTTGTAGATTTACTTTTAGCCTGAAGAGGCTGTTACTTTGGTCGAGATTGGGCTACTTAGTGGCTGCCCTACATTGTGGCTAGTGGAAGAACTGTGCCTCAAAGCACAGTCCCTTCCTTAGTTATCTGCTTTTCAAGAAGGTTTTCCATGGTATCATAGAAAATTAGGGTTGGGAGGGACCTCAAGAGGTCATCTAGTCCAACCTCCTGCTCAAAGCAGGGCCATCCCCAACTAGATCATTCCAGCCAGGGCTTTAATCGAGCAGGGTCTTAAAAACCTTCACAGATGGAGATTCCACCACCTCTCTAGGTAACTTGCTGCAGTGCTTCACCACCCTCCTAGTGAGACAGTTTTTCCTAATATCCAATCTAAACCTCCTTTGCTGCAACTTGAGACCACTGATCGTTGTTCTGTCATCTGCCACCACTGAGAACAGTCTAGTTCCATCCTCCTTGGAACCAACCTTTAGGTAGTTAAAGGCTGCTATCAAATCCCCCCATAGTCTCCTCTTCTCCAGACTAAGCCCAGATCCTCAGTGTTTCATCAGAAGTCATGTGCCCCAGCCCCCTCACCATTTTTGTTGCTCTCCATTGGGCTCTCTCCAACTTGTCCACATAGTTTCTGTAGTGGGGGACCCAAAACTGGACACAGTACTCAAGATGTGGCCTCACCAACGCATAGAATCATAGAAAATTAGGGTCGGAAGGGAGCTAAGTAGATCATCAAGTCTGACCCCCTGCCACGGGCAGGAAAGAATACTAGGGGTCAAACAACCCTGGCTAGGTGATTATTCAGCCTCCTTTTGAAGACCCCCAGGGTAGGAGCGAGCACCACTTCTCTTGGAAGTTGGTTCCAGATCCTAGCCGCCCTGACCGTGAAGTAGCGCCTCCTGATATCTAGTCTGAATCTACTCTCAGTCAACATATGGCCGTTAGTCCTTGCTATTCCTGGTAGGGTTCGGGGGAACAGGGACTCTCCCATAGCCTGCTGGTCCCCCCGTTGGCCAGTTCGTAGACAGCCACTAGATTCCCCCTCAGCCTTCTCCTGTGGAGGCTGAACAGATTCAGGCCCTGTAGCCTCTGCTCGTAGGGCTTGCCCTGCTGCCCCCTGATCATATGAGTGGCCCTCCT
This sequence comes from Crocodylus siamensis, assembly GCF_052110815.1. Classification (NCBI taxonomy): domain Eukaryota; kingdom Metazoa; phylum Chordata; order Crocodylia; family Crocodylidae; genus Crocodylus; species Crocodylus siamensis. The sequence goes on from NC_143403.1 coordinate 22,482,719, forward strand.
TTGGACCCTCTTGATGCTATCCACATCCCTCCTGAAGTGCGGCGCCCAGAACCAGACACAGTACTCCAACTGTGGCCTCACCAGTGTCTTGCAGAGGGGGAGAATCACTTCCTTGGGCCTGCTCATGATGCATCTGTGGACGCATGACAAGGTGTAGTTAGCCTTACTGACTGTGTCCTCATATTGGCAGCTCATGTTCATTTTGGAATCAATAATGATTCCAAGGTCTTTTTCTGCCTCTGTGCTGATGAGAAAGGAGTTCCCAGCCTGTAGGTATGCTGATAGTTTTTCCTCCCCAGGTGCAATACCTTGCACTTGTCTACTGAAACCCATCCTATTGTCATCCATCCACCTCTGTAACCTGTCTGGATCTAGTTGTAGCCTGTCCCTCTCTTCTAGCATGCTCACTTTTCCCCACATATTAGTGTCATCTGTGAATTTGAACAAGGTGCTTTTCACCCCCTTGTTCAAGTCGCTGATGAAGATGTTGAACAGCGCAGGCCCGAGGATCGAGCCCTGGGGGACCCCCCTGCCCACATCCCTCTAGGTTGAAAAAGACCTGTCCACCACCACTCTGGGTGCTGCCCTCCAGCCAATTTGCAACCCATCTGACTGTGTAGGCATCGATGCCACAGTCGCCTAATTTCTTAATGAGAATGGCATGAGACAGTGTCAAAAGCCTTCCTAAAGTCCAGAAAGACTACATCCACCGTGACACCTGCATTCAAGGATTTTGTGACCTCTTTGTAGAAGGCCACCAGGTTGGTCTGACGGAACCTGCCTCTAATGATCCCACATTGGTTGCCCCTAAGCATGATCCCCACTGCTGGTCCCTTGCAGATGTGATCCTGGATAATTTTCTCAAAGAGCTTCCCTAGGACTGAGGTAAGACTAACGGGCCTGTAGTTTCCTGGGTCCTCCTTCCTCCCTTTTTTGAAAATGGAAACCACACTGGCCCTTTTCCAGTCTTCTGGCACCTTGCCAGAGCACCATGAGTGCTCGTAAAGCTGTGCCAGGTGTCCCCCTTGTTCAAAGCAAGAAAAATACAACATAAATATGAAAGCAAGTTTCTTTGGGTAGAATGGGATATCTTTTATTAACTCAACTAAATAGTTGGAAAAAGTTCTTTGCAAGCTTTCAGGCACAAGCACGCTTCCTAAGGCACTGGGAGACTGCTGCTGTTCTGAGGTCTCCACAGTAGAAAAGAACCTAGGGTAAACCGATGTCTGTGAAGATGCAAGTGAGTGGAAGGAAGTTTGGAAGACAGAGGGTAGAAATGGAGGGGAGGGAAAAGTGTGAAGGAATGCACATTGTTAGCTAAAAGGCAGGTTATCTGGTATTTTAGATGTCATGCAGGTTGTAATGCGTCATAAATCCATTGTCTATATTCAGTCCATGATTTTTTTAATCCAGCAGATTTATAAAATGAAGTTTGTAGGCTTGGCTATAAAAGGTGTTTTTGTAAGTTCCCTTTGAGGATTAGAACCGAGAGGTTAGAGGGAGTGATTGTCTTGTGAGCAATGTGCACTCACAGGTAGTTAGATATTTTTGTCTTTGATGGATTTTTGGTTTGCATTCATTCTGGTATGTAGTTGTTGTTTGGGTTCTCCTACATATTTTTCACCTGGGCACTTGGTGCACTGGATGAGATATATTACATTTCAGGAGGTGCAGCTGTAAGATCCAGAAACGTGATGGGTCTGTTGTGGGGTATGGCGTCATTATTGTGGGAACTGATGGAGATGTGTTGGTAGGTTTTACATTTCTCGTGCTGGCATCCTGGCATGGTCTGGAACCATTCAGTGTGGTTTGGGTCATAGCAAGTTTGCTTCTGCTGATAAGGTTAGCAAGGTTCAATGCTTTTTTAAAGGCCAGGAGGGGTGATTCTAGAAAGATCTCTTTAAGAGATCTTACATTTGAACACAGACAAACAGATAAAATGTATCATCCTAAAGAGGCTGGAAGAGGGGATTAAATAAAAAAGACTCAAGACAGATTAACTCTTGTTTAGTTAAAGGTGCAATAAGATCTTTAACAAAAATCTAACACACTCTGCTTTATGCTCTTCTGTAAAAAGTTTTTCTGTCAACAGATCTGTTGGTATATCTTCAATTTACCATCACGCAGAATAGGGGAAAATAATTACTTCCCTCAATTTGCTGTCAACACTCCTACTAATGCAGCCTAGTATGCTGTTAGCCTTCTTGGCAAGAAGGGTACTGTTGACTCATATCCAGTTTATTATTCATTTTAACCCCCAGGTCCTTTTTTGTGGAGTTGCTGCTCAGCCAGTTGGTCCCAAGCCCCTAGTGGTGCATGGGATTGTTACGTCATAATTGCAGGACTTTGCACTTGTTCTTGTTGAATCTTATGAGAGTTCATAGTTTCATAGTAGCTAGAGTCGGAAGGGACCTAGGAAGATCATCTAGTCCGACCCCCTGCCTTGACAGGAAAGAGCATCGGGGTCAGATGACCCCGGCAAGGTGCTCATCTAACTTCCTTTTAAAAATCCCCAGGCTAGGAGCCTGCACCACTTCCCCTGGAAGCTGGTTCCAGGCCCTAGCCGCCCTGACTGTGAAGTAGCGCCTCCTAATATCTAATCTAAACTTACCCTCCGCCAGCTTGTGACCGTTATTCCTGGTCACTCCTGGCAGCGCACAGGGGAACAGGGACTCCCCCAATACCTGCTGATCCCCCCTGACCAGTTTGTAGCAGGCCACAAGGTCCCCCCTTAACCTTCTCTTGTGGAGGCTAAACAGGTTCAGGTCCCGTAGCCTCTCCTCGTAAGGCCTGCCCTGCTGACCCCTGATCATACGAGTGGCCCTCCTCTGGACTCTTTCCATATCGTCCACGTCCCTCTTGAAGCGTGGCGCCCAGAACTGGACGCAGTACTCCAGCTGCGGCCTGACCAGTGCCGCATAGAGGGGGAGGATCACCTCCCTGGACCTGCTCGAGATGCATCTGTGGATGCATGACAGGGTACGGTTGGCCTTCTTGACTGCCTCCCCACACTGCCGGCCCATGTTCATCGTGGAGTCAATGACGACTCCAAGATCCTTTTCCGTCTCCGTGCTGGCAAGAGGGGAGTTCCCCAACCTGTAAGTGTGGTGCCGGTTCTTCCTCCCCATGTGCAACACCTTGCACTTATCAGTGTTAAACCCCATCCTATTCTCATCCGCCCACCGTTGCAACCTGTCAAGGTCAGCTTGTAGCCTATTGCACCCTTCTAGTGCACCCACATCCCCCCACATCTTAGTGTCATCAGCAAACTTGAACAGGGTGCTTTCTACCCCCTCATCCAAGTCACTGATGAAGATGTTGAACAGTGCGGGCCCGAGGACCGAGCCCTGCGGAACCCCACTGCCCACGTCCTTCCAGGTCGAGAAGAACCCATCCACTACCACCCTCTGGGTGCGGCCCTCCAACCAGTTGGCGACCATTTGACCATGTGGGCATCAACACCACAGTCTCCCAGCTTTTTGATGAGGACAGGGTGAGAGACAGTGTCGAAAACCTTCCGGAAGTCCAGAAAGACTACATCCACAGCAACCCCTGCGTCTAATGATTTGGTGACCTGATCGTAAAAGGCCACCAGGTTGGTCTGACAAGACCTGCCCCTGATGAACCCATGTTGGTTGCCCCTGAGCATGCATTCCCCCGCAAGGCCCTCCTGGATGTGTGCCAGGATAATTTTTTCAAAGAGCTTACCCGGGATTGAGGTAAGACTAACTGGCCTGTAATTTCCCGGGTCCTCTTTTTTTCCCTTTTTGAAGATAGGGACCACATTGGCCCTCTTCCAGTCCTCCGGCACCTCGCCAGAGCACCACGAGTGCTCATAGAGCCGTGCCAGGGGTCCCGCAATGACCTCGGCCAGTTCCTGTAGAACCCTAGGGTGAAGATCGTCCGGACCAGCGGACTTGAACACGTCCAGCCTCTCCAGAAGTACCCTAACTAACTCCTCGCTAACCCCTGGCCCAGGCGTGTCTCTCCCGGGGCCCGAGGGGGGCCCAGCAGGGAGGTGGCTGAACTGGTCCCTACTTAGGAAGACAGAGGCAAAGAAATCGTTAAATATGTTAGCTTTATCATCTGGCGTGATGACTAAGTTGCCCATCGTGTCCTGCAGGGGCCCCACATTACCCGGGACCCTCTTTTTACCCCCTATGTATTTGAAGAAGGACTTCTTATTGTCCTTAATCCAGGAAGCTAGTCCTATCTCCATCTCTGCCTTGGCCTTCCTGACTGCCCCCCTACATCCTCGGGCGACTGTAACATAGTCCTTCTTGGTGATGACCCCATCTCTCCATTGGGTATATGCCTCCCTTTTAGCAAGGAGACATTCCCGGATGCTCTTAGTGAGCCATGGGGGTTTATGTGCCCTCCTGCTCCCTTTGACCCTTGTTGGGATTACCTCCCTTTGGGCATGGAGGATCGTCTCCTTAAGGAGCAACCACTCACCTTCGACATCTGATTCCCTTCCCCTCTGGGTCCTCAGCGCTGCCCCAACGATCCTCCTTAGCTTGTTGAAGTCAGCCCTCCTAAAGTCTAGGGCTGTTGCCTTGCTGCAGCCCTTTGCCACCTTACGCTGGATGGTGAATTCCAGCAAGCAATGATCACTGTCTCCCAGGTGGCCCATCACCCGCAGCCCCCTCACCAGGTCATCACCCGTGGCCAGCACCAGGTCCAACAAGGCGTCTCCCCTGGTGGGACTGTGCACCTCCTGGGTTAGATGGAGGTCCTGCACTCTGGCTAAGAACCGAGGTGAGCGATCAGACTTGGCTGACTGCTCCTCCCAGCAGATGTCTGGGAAGTTCAGGTCCCCCATGATGACCACATCCTTAGCCCTCACTGCCTCTGTGAGCTGACCTAAGAATTCCTGGTCGAGCTCTTCTCCCTGGTTGGGAGGTCTATAGTAGACTCCCACCGTTAAGTCTCTCTCCCCTGGACTGCCTTTTACTCTAACCCAGAGCACCTCAGAGTGCCCCCCCTCTACCCCCTTGCTAATTAACGAGGAAGTATATTCCTCCTTGATGTAGAGTGCTACTCCTCCACCTTTCCTTCCTATCCTGTCCCTCCTGTATAGCCTATAGCCCTTGACACTCACCGCCCCGTCATGCGATGAGTCCCACCACGTTTCTGTGATCCCCACTATGTCAGGGCTGGTGACAGCTAGGAGGAGGGCAAGTTCCTCCTGCTTCTTCCCCATACTTCGAGCATTTGTGTTGAGGCATTTGAGGCCTCCAACGGTTGTGCCCACTGACCCCCTAGTCTCAGCAATGCCCCGTCCCCCATCACTTACCTGTTTCTCCCTTTTGACCATTGGTCTGGGCTCGCTGGCTGTTGCTGGGCCTGGTAGTTCATCGTCTCCTCCGCCCTCATCTTCCCCCTCCCCCGACGAGCCTAGTTTAAAGCCCGCCGGTTGGTCCAATCCTTCAATTTGTCTAGGTTTTCTCTGAACCCTAGCCCTACCTTCCAGTGCATCTACTATTCCTCCCAGCTTGGTGTCACATCCACAAGCTTGCTGAGGGTGCACTCCATCCCATCTTTCAGATTGCCAACAAAGATATGGAACAAAACCGGCACCAGGACCAACCCTTATGGCACTCCACTTGATACCGGCTGCCAACTTGACCTCAAACCCTTGATCTACCTGATAAGCCAGATGATCCAGCCAGCTTTCTATCCACCTTACCATCTGTTCATCCAACCCATACTTCCTCAGCACGCTTGCAAGAATGCTGTGGGAGACTGTACCAAAAGTCAAAGTATATCACATCCACTGCCTTCCCCACATCCATAGAGCCAGTCATCTCATCATAGAAAGCAATCAAGTTGGTCAGACATGATTTGTCCTTGGTGAATCCATGCTGACTGCTCCTAGTCACTTTCTTCTCTTCCATGTGCTTAGAAATGGATTCCTTGAGGATCTGCTCCATAATTTTTTCCAGGAACTGAGGTGCAGCTGACTGGTCTGTAGTTCTCTGGATCCTCCTTCTTCCCTTTCTTAAAGAAGGGAATATATTTGCCCATTTTCTAACTGTCCGGGACCTCCCCCAATCACCATGAGTTCTTAAAGGTAAAGGCCAGCAGCTTTACAATCACATCAGCCAACTCCCTCAACACCCTCGGATGCACTACATCTGGCCTCATGGACTTGTATATGTCCATCTTTTCTAAAGAATCCCTAATCTGTTTTTTCATCACTGAAGGCTGCTCAGTATTTCTGCAAACTGTGCTGCCTAGTGCAGTAGTCTGGGAGCTGACCTGGCCTGTGAAGACCAAGGTAAAAAACAGCATTGAGTACTTCAACCTTGTTCTCCCCATCTGTCACTAGGTTGCCCTTCCCCATTCAGTAGGGGACCCACACTTCCCCTGACCTTACTCTTGTTGCTAACATACTTGTAGAAACTGTCCTTATTATCCTTCATGTCCCTTGCTAGCTGCAACTTCAGTTGCACTTTGGCTTTCCTGATTTCATCCCTGCATGCCTAAGCAATATTCTTATACTCTTGCCTAGTCATCTGTCCAAGCTTCCCCTTCTTGTAAGCTTTGTGTGTTTAAGCTTTTTTCCTTTTGGTGTTTAAGCTCACTGAGGAGTTCTCTGCTAAGCCAAGCTAGGTGCCTGCCATATTTGCTATTCTTCCTGCATATCTGGATGGTTTGTTCCTCTGCCCTTTTAAAGAAACCTATTTTAAAGGTTTCTTTAAAATATAACCAGCTCTCCCAGACTCCTTTCTCCCTCAGACTGGCATCCGAGGGAATCCTGCCCATCAGTTCCCTTAGAGAATCAAAGTCTGCGGTTCTGGAGTCCAGGGTCCATACTCTGCTGCTCTCCTTCCTTCCTTTTGTCAGGATCCTGAACTTGATCATCTTGTGGTCACTACTGCCCAAATTGTCATCTACTTTTACACCTCCCCACCAATTCTTCCCTGTTTATGAGCATAAGGACAAGAAGAGCACGGTCCCTGGTTGGTCTCTCCAACCCTTGCGCCAGGAAGTTATCCCCAGTGCTCTCCAAAAACTTACTAAGAATACCTGCACACTGCTGTGCTGCCCTCCCAGGAGATGTCAGGGTGATTGAAGTCCTTCAGGAGAACCAGGGCCTGTAAACAGGAAACTTGTGCTAGCTGTTTGAAGAAAGCCTCACCCACCACATCTTCCTGGTGGTCTATAGCAGACACCTACCACGTCACCTTTGCTGCTTTCCCCTCTGACCTCACAACTCAGAGACATTCAACAGGTTCATCTCCAGTTTCATACTGGAGCTCTAAGCAACATATAGCTCTTCCATACAGTGCAACTCCTCCTCCTCCTTCTCCCCTGCCTGTCCTTCCTGAATAGTTTGTACCTATCCATGACAATACTGCAGTCATGCGAAGTCTCTTGCCAAGTCTGTTATTCCAATCATGTCATAGTTCCTTGATTGTGAGAGGACTTTCAATTCTTTCCGTTTCTCAGGCTCCATGTGTTTATGTACAGACATCTGAGGTAACTAGCTGATTGCCCTACTTTCTCGGTAAGAATAAGGAGGCCTCCCCTATTGCCCCCTCCTCTTTGTACTTCCTTCAGGCCACTTGCTTCTGCATTTACCTCAGGGCTTTGGTCTCCATCCTCTGGCAACCCTAATTTAAAGCCCTTCTCACTAGGTTAGCAAGCCTATCTGCAAAGATGCTTTTCCCTCTCCATCAGGTGGATCCCATCTCTTCCTAGCAATCTTGCTTCTTGGAACAACATCCCAAGAAGAAGCCAAATCCCTGCTGGCAACACTTCCTGAGCAGCCAAACACTGATCTGCGGGACGTGTCCACTCTTGCCCAGGACTCTTCCCCTTGACTAGAAGGATCGAGGAGCATACTACCTGTGTCCCCATCCTTTTCACCCTTGCACTCAGAGCCCTGTAGTCGCTCTTGATCTGCTCAGGGTCACCCTTGGCAGTATTACTGGTGCCCATATGCTCATACATTTGGGTGGGTTGTTTCTCTTCCTGGACCCACCAAGCTTGATGGTCCAGTATAGAGAAGGAATAGAACCTTGACTTCTCTGTGTAGCCTCTTCTTTTTTTGGCATATTTAGACCCCTAGGCAAACATGGATAGGAAACATGGGCTGTACCTTTCCCTCTAACCCTAATATGGGATTGTCTGCTAGTGAAGCAAGGAAGATCATTAAGATGGGAAGATTTCTTGCAACTTTCCATCACTGCAGGGACAAACTGGCACCTAGAAATATGATCCCAAAATTTTATCCTTTTTTCAGGCAGGGCTGATCACACTGCCAACTACTAAGATTGCTTAACTCAGTCCTTTATAAAGCCCTGCTTTCAGTTTCTCATAATTTTGTAAAACTAAACCCCCATGGACCAAAGTGTTCCTTCCTAGGTGACTGCCTTGGGTTACTCTTTTGCCATGCCTGTGAAAGTCCTCTACAATTTAGCTACAAGTCACTGAAGAAATTGTGCTTGGCATGCACTAGGACTTCTGTGGAGAATCTCTGAAGATTTCATCCCCAGTGAGCTAGGCTAGGTTTCTCAGCCCGTACTGCTTAGTGGATTTTGCACGTGATATCCCTTCACAAAGTATGCATCTTCTGTCGACACAAAACAGCCAAGCAAGGGCCAGTCCAGGGCTACAAAGACAAGGCTGCACTTTCCCTGTTTGACTTGATCCAAACTGGGGTGGAACGCTCAACTTCCATTATTAATACTGCTCTTATAATGTAGTTCTTTGTGTGTAATAGTATTCATGTGCTGAATCAAGGCAAAAACAAAACTCATTCAGTTTCATCTTGTCCCTTTCAGATGGCTGGTACAGTTACAGCTGGAATCTGTACTGGGTTGGCATGAAATGTACTGTCATTCAGAATGAATTAATTTATGTAAATCTTTTAAAAATATTGTTTTCATGGATGGATTCAAATGATTACAGATCATTAGCAAGGTAGAAAAGACAAAATAGCCTAATGATCTGAAAAAGGGATAAGTAAAAATTCACTGTTTTGTGCATGGAATTATGCTTATCAATGGATATTTTTTAAATGAAAACTGTTTTAAAGGAAAACTTGAAATGCCTGTTTTTCAGCATCATGTTTTTATTGAATCAGTTTCTTCTCTTTTGAGGAGAAAAATTAACCTGGAAGACAAACAACAGTAACTACACGCACTTCTGCAGACTTGCTGAGTTAATTTAAGATCCTGTCTTTGGAAGGAATAGGTATGTTTAGAGCTGTTTATCACTTTAGAGTGCTGTTTAATTAAAAATGCAAATAACTGTCCATTTTCCCTGTATTCAAGATATTCTTTAGTTTCTAGATTCAAAACTAAAATACAGTGTCACAAGCCCTATCATTGGTATTAATGGTGGTATCTTAGGAAGAAATGAAGTGAAGAAAACAAGACAGTTTTGTAATTTTGACTGCCAGCCAGAATTTCATACTGCTAGTAACAGAAAAAGGAAAGTCACAATGGCCACTTACAGATGTAAACCCCCCCCCACCCAAACCAGTGCTTTACTTTAAACTCTGCCTGCCCCTGTGCCGAGCCCAGTATATGCCCAGAAAGAGGCACTGAATTAGTTGGACCTGGCTTGCCCAACATCTGTATAGATTAGGCACTTGGGGGGGGGGTTGGCGATTGTATCTGCTAGCTGATTGAATCAGCCATTAGATAAAAGCGCCAAAAAGCGCTGCTGAAACACTTGATCTACACAGATGCTGTGGACCTGGGTCAAACTAACACATTGCTTCTTCCAGTAAAGTGCGTTTGCCCTTCCTCTGTCCACATGTTGGTGCCCAATGTCAAAAGTAAATTAAATCCCTATGATAAAATTAAGGCATTTTTGTATTTATATTCCAGATATTTCTTTAATATCTGTAGCTGTTTCTCAGTGTCATATTAATAAAATAGCACTAAGATCATCTTAAAAATCACCACTGCTATAAAAATCTACTTGCCATGAAATATTTTTCTATGTGAACGTGTAACTTTTATAAGCTTTGTTTTATGAAACAGAAGAATAGATTCTGTCTTCTTAAACAGACCATTTAAACTTTTAAAAGTGATGTGTCAAGATTTAAAGAGGTATACAAGTGGGTATCCTTCAGAAACTGAAAACTCAATCAGAGCAAAGACAAGAGAAAGATTCTGTTAGACACTGAGCATAATCCCATCGAAGACAAAGCAGAGAAATGAAAATGCTGCCATTTTTGCTTGTTTTTATACCGACAAAACTATACTATGCACATTTATTTTTCAGGTCAATTTTTTGGAAATGTAATGTACAGCAAATTGGAAGAATGATTCTGCTAAAATCAGGTGACAGATATGCCTTATGCAGGTTCCACATTAGCTTTCTTATACTACCCTTCCAAGCTTGCTCTGCATTTCCAAGCTTGGGTCACTTTTATGCTTCTTAGCCTGCTGGTTATTTCAAAGAATTTAAATTGTGACATCAAGCTATATCCACAAAGGAGCAGGAACAAGCTGATAAGTTTAGCCTGTCTGCTAGATACATCTTCAGAGGAAAACATACTTTTAAAAACACTTCTTCAATTATGAGCCTTGTGAACATCCCTATAATACTGTTTATGCAATCTGAAGAGAACCTCAAGAACAGCATTCACAGTCCTGTCCTTAACAAAGTCTTTAACATACCATGACAAACCACCTCACTCTCTATGACTGTCCAGTACAATTATGTTCCATAAAGGCATTATAACTGGGAATGCCTACTTTAAATCATTAGGTGGGGGGAGGGGGGCACAGAGGATCTTCAGAAGCAGGACCCTGCAGAACTCCTTGTCAGAAGGAGTAACAGTTCTGAGGCTAGTTGTTATGAGATTCTGTGATAGTGCCTTTTCTGCCAGTGAGCAAAAACAAGAACACTTAAATTTTCCTTGTCATATCAGAGGGAACAAAGAAACAACATTAATTGTTATTATGCCTACCACTCCTATTACACAAAGCTGATGCCTTTTCTTAATTACATGCAGCACCTATATGCCAAGGGGTAGGCAGCTCAGAATCTACTTACGGTCCACAAATGAAGTGAAAAGCATTCTGAATCTGCTCAGTCGGCTACCTTCATCTGCCCACATCCGGACTACTCCTGTTCCAGTCTGCAGCATCACATCATTGGCTACTGTGCTGCAAAACTTTGCCTTCAGGTTTTCAATGGAACTGCTTCCATCATACACTGCAACAAAGTTTCTCTTGCACTCATTTGAATGCTCCATTTGGTAATCCAGGAATCTCAAATAAATCTGTTAAAAAGGGAAAAAAAAGAAGCGTTTAAAGGGAAAGTAAAGTAGACTGCTAGTAATTATTTTTCTTCTTAGCCTTCTGACAAGTCTTGACTGAGATAGTCACTCTTCCTTATGTATGTGGAGGTCCCAGTTTACAGCTGTTGCACACTTAAGTTTTGTTTCCTTAAAAATATGGTTTGCAAAATATCATGTCATTACAAAAATTTAATCCTGAGTACTCATATCCGAAGCATTCGTATGTGACAAAATCCTTGCAGGCAAAATTTATGCTAATTGATATGCCTCTACTGGCTTAAAGAAAAGGCAATATTCAAATGTAAAAATGTTATTGGAAAGCCACTTTAAGAATGCATTCCAGTATTCTAGGAAAGAATGTAAATGTAAAGAATCTACTGGATATGCATTGTTGTGCATTCTTGGTTTATATTTAAACAAAACAAAACCCAGGAATTTTTCAGGGTTTCTCTCTGAAACAGAAAGACCAGGATAAAATCGGGATAAAAGGAAGAAAAGGAAAAAAGAATTGGTTTAAATTGGGGGGAGGGAGACGGGGGGGAGGAGTAAGGCGGGGGGAGCCATCAATGCACAGGGCAGGGGGTGCAGCTCTTGCTGCTATGCACCCCGTGGGAGGGCTGGAGGCTGGGGGGCTGTGCTGGGCTCTTCCTACAGGGCGCACGCTCCTGGATCTGCGCACAGGATGAGTGCAGGCTGCCACTGTAGGCTGGGGCCAGCGATGACACTGGGCTCTTCCAGGCGCTCAGCAGCCTGCTCTTGCTGCAGCTTGCTGCCACTGCAGGCTGGAGCCAGTGGCAGCACTGAGCTCTTTCCAGTTCTTGGGGCAGGGGGCAGCCTGCTCTCGTCCCACACACAGATGTTGGGGTATGTGCCCCCTGGGAGGGGTGCAGGCTGGGGGTGCTATGCCAGGTTCTTCCCACAGTGTGTGCGCCCCTGGATCTGTGCATGGGACAAGAGCAAGCTGCCACCTGCCCTGCGTGCCGGGAAGAGCCCAGCGCCACCACTGGCCCCAGCCTGCAGGGAATGGGGCTGTGGTCTCCTAAGTGCCCCATTGGTGGGGCGTGCAGCTCCCAGGGCCCAGGACAGGGCCGAAGCTAGAGTCACCAGAGTGCAGCTCAGACCCGCCTGCCCCAGGAGCGATTCCCATGGCCCATCCTGACCCGCTCCGCCTGGGGTCTGAGCCAGGAGCTTCAGCCACCCTCTTCTGGCCCTGCATAGCCATTGCCACCCCCAGCCCCCAACTCCGCATGCAGCCGCCACCACCACCACCATCACCCCGTGTCCAGCCAGACACCTGTGCCTCAGCTAACCAGCACAGTGGCACTTTTAGCTTACCGGCACCACCAGTTTTTCCGTTCAAATCTCTGTTAACTGGCATGAGTCAGGAATGGGCCATTCCCCACTTATGCCAGTTAACAGGGATTTGAATTGAAAAAGGGGTGTAAATCAGTAAAAACCAAATGATGTGAAAAATAAAAAATAAAAAATAAAATCAGGGAATTTATCAATTTAAAACAACAACAACAACAACAACAAAATCAGTAAAACCCAAGAATGAGGAGTGGTATAGATATGTGCAATCACAAACTTATTTTTAGAAGTTGGGGGAAGAGCTTTCGTGTACAAATTTCTAAACCTTATGAAGAAGAATATTTAAAAATGATCAAAGGAATCTATTCAGAAAGGTCTTAAAGTAAAAAACAAGGGAATTAACACCTTTAGACTCAGCATGGAGGCTGCTTAATGAACCACAGAATTAGAGGATGCCAGCAACCTGAACAAGGAACAAAAGCAGAAAGGCAAGAAATAAGTATGTGATAAGTGGTGAGATTTAAAGAGATGTACAAGTGGGTATCCTTCAGAAACTGAAAACCTAACCAAAGCAAAGACAAGAGAAAGAAGTCCCACATGTAGCAAGAAAATTAGGATGACAAAGGTAAAACCTGAAGAAATACCAAAAATGTAAGTTATTGCTCCGAGGCAGAAATCTTGGGAGAAAATCTAGGTTTGTTGGACTTCCAAGGATTAAAGGAAACAAGGAGATTTCTGGGCATGAGCCAACCCAGTGATGAGAGCTGGGTTAGGAAGAATTGTCACAGAATCACAGAAGTAGGGTCGGAAGGGACCTTATAGAGCTTCAAATCCGACCCCCTGCCAGGGCAGGAGAAAAAAAAAACTGGGCTCAAATGATCCCAGCTAGGGAGGCATCAATCCTCCTCTTAAAGACCCCCAGGGTAGGAGCCAGCACCACTTCCCTTGGAAGTTGGTTCCAGACCCTAGCCGCCCTGACTGTGAAGTAGTTCTTGCAGATGTCTAATCTAAACCTACTCCAACAACTTACGGCCGTTATTCCTTGTTAGGCCAGGAGGGGCTAGGGGAAACAAGGTCTCACCCAAACCCTTCTGGTCCCCCCTAGTGAGTTTACAGACGGTGACCAGGTCCCCCCTCAGCCTTCTCTTGTGAAGGCCAAACAGGTTCATGTCCTGCAGTCTCTCACTGTAGGGTCTGCCCTGTAGTCCCCGGATCATGCGGGTGGCCCTCCTCTGGACCCTCTCAATGTTGTCCACATCCCTCCTGAAATGGGGTGCACAGAACTGGACACTACTCCAGCTGTGGCCTGACCAGTGTGGCAGAGGGGGAGGATCACCTCCTTGTCCCTGCTAGAGATGCACTTGTGGATGCACGACAAGGTGCTGTTAGCCCTTCCAACTGTGACCTTGCATTGCCGGCCCATGTTCATCTTGGAGTCAATAATGACTCCAAGATCCCTTTCTGCCTCCATGCTCTCAAGAAGGGAGTTTCCCGTCCTATAAGTGTGCTGCTGGTTTCTACTGCCCAAGTGCAGCAACCTGCACTTGTCAGTGTTGAAGCGCATCCTGTTTTTGCTAGCCCACCCCTGTAACCTACCCAAGTCTTGCTGCAATCTTTCCCTCCCTACTATGTTATATGTGGATAGGCTATTCTAGAACCTCCTGTTGTAAAATGCTTGCCTTTTTTTCTCTGTTGTCTGGCACTGGCTACTGTAAGAGACAGGTTATTAGATTACAGCACTTCTAGTGTTTTTATTAAATGCGTTTGACATGACTAAGTACAAAAGATCAAATTTCCACGTCTTTTTCATTTCCACATGTGATGTCAGTGACTAATTTTAGTGATGGGATTTCAAAGGTACCCATGAAACTGGTGTTCCTAAGACACTCATGCTTCTGAAAACACCTTTCAACTTGGAGGATTACCTACTAATTTCTCCATTATTATGACATGGAAGAGAAATCAGTTCCTTGCGTCTTCAGTTTGTGACAAGCAGATCACGTCCAGGTGGGCCTTGAATGCATTGGTATTGAGAGCAGTTGATCATTATTTATTTCAGTATTTGACAGAGTAAAAAGAAATGCTAGAGATTCTTCTTGAGTATGGTAAAACCCCCATTGATGAGACAGAGAGACCTCCTCCTTTCTTTCCTCATATTTGGTCCAAATGATTATCAAGGACTTTTCAGCTTCCCTTTGAAATATCCACTCAGAAAAAGGAGCAAACAAGGCTTACAAAAAAATGCAGTACATGGTTGGCTGTTCCTGCAACCCTGCAGTTGCACCCCACCTTTGATTTCTGGTCTACTCAAAGTTTAAAACTGCCTGACAGTGGCACCAGGATTTCTGTTTATGCAGGAATGAAGGAGTCAATTGACTTCAAGGCTCATTATATTTTACCTGATTCTTTCTAAACTCTTCATTCAATTGGTGTTAATGACCCTCTCTTCTTTTAATGGTCTTGATATTACACTAATCAAGCTATCCTTTCTGTTAGCTGCTCTTCTTAATGTAGGCTTCCTATTTCACAGCCCTACAGGCTCTCTTAATTCTAGCTAAAAACATTATTTCAGGTGAAAATCAATTCAGGTGTGGAAATAATTTTCCATGAAGCATTGCATGCATTGTCAAGATGTTTTATCAATCTAAGAGAGATATATTTAGTTCTAATGACAACAGGACTAAAGAAACAACTTCTTTTGTTTAATTTTAGCTTAGTTTAATGCATCTTATACATAACATATGAAATAGCAAATGAATGCACATTTCAATAGTTCGTTTTTGCTTTGATCTTAAACTGAATAATATAATACATATATACTAATATGCTTCTAGCATATTAGTAAAGCTTCTAGTTCCTTTTTATCTGGAGAAAAATGTGTGATGATGATGTACCATACCATCTGCATCCCCCTTGCTGGCTCTGGATTTAGGACCCAGACATCTTGGTCTGGGTGGGGGACCCACCCTCAGACCAACCACCATCTTTTCAATAATAGGCAAACTTATTAATACACAATGATAACAGAAAAGAAACAATGCAAACAATCAAGCAATTATATATATCTACTAAATCGTGTCATCAGAGTCAAAGTACACTCAGACATTCAGAAAGGAGGAAGCCTTCTACACAAATTGGCCCATTGAAGGCAGGGAAGAGGGGATGCCTGGTGTAAATTACAGGTCAAGATTACCATTCTGGTACACTGCCCCCCGAGCAGCTGCATCCTCTTACAGTATTGAGCTAATGTTTTGCACAGGTTGCTGGTACCATACTTCTTTTCATCCTTTAAGTGCTATGGAAAAGTATAGTTTGTCCCATATTCTTTTTCCTGCCTTATCTTTAAGCATTACTTCTATCAGA
Source organism: Crocodylus siamensis (assembly GCF_052110815.1). NCBI lineage: Eukaryota > Metazoa > Chordata > Crocodylia > Crocodylidae > Crocodylus > Crocodylus siamensis. The sequence continues at coordinate 22,498,662 of NC_143403.1, forward strand.
AGCTTTTTGATTGTAATTTGCTGAACTCTGCTCACTGCTCAGTATTGCAAATTCTAGAGAAATATCTTGGTGAATGTATGTTTGTTTTCAGGTCCCATTGTCCTAATCCAGAGCACAATTTCCAAGAGAGCTAAGAACCTGTAACTTCCTTTGACTTCCCACTGAAATTAGTGGGAGCTGCAGGTGCTAGCATTTGGCCTCAAATGTGCAATTCTCTGGCAACTGTTCGTTAACTGACATTTTATTCCTGCTGTGGAATGACAGTGGAAGCTAAAACTTCAGTACTCTTAACTGAGCAGCTGGATCTGTGCTCTGTGTGCAAATCAAGGGCAGTTTTGCAAAAATGGTTTGAGAAAGCTGCATCAAGCCTCTGTGCCAGGCAAATTGAATTTGCAAGACTTTAGCTGCCCAGGGAGGTGGAAGAGAAGATAGTATTATGGACTTCTTCCTCTGAGTATACTGATTTAGCATATTCCAGCAAGATTCAGAATCTTTCAAGGCTGCTGTTAAAATTTCAATGATGCTAAAGATATTTTGTTAAAAAAAAATCCTATGGCTATTTTGCTGCAAAATCAAACAGATAAAATTTAAAATATCAGGCTTAAAAAAAATTCACAAAAAGACACCATACATGAGCCTGTACCATAGCAGGCCTAACTAGTTTTATTTTCATAACTTGCATTTTCAAATGAAGTTCCATATATGTAAAAACTCTCAATAATTTAGAAAGATAAGCTCATGTCAAGAGTGACTTGAGTATAGATGTTTCTTCCAGCCATGTTATAAAGTATATTAAAATACTTATTTGAAGTCTGGCAAGTGGAGGTTTGATGGCCCCAGTAGAGCCAGCGTGGCCAAGGCAGTATATCAAACAATCACTAATATGGTTACGGTTGGCTAGGCTGTGTCCCCTCTGTTGGGTAGGACTCTAAACAGGACTTCACATAACCCCCCTTGGGGTTCTTCTTGAGAGTAGAGAAGACAGACAGACACGGAGGATACATCAGTGATTTCCTCTTTCAGAGGAAATGCTGTGTGGTGATAAGACCCCAACGCTACTTCCAGCCTTGATTGCTTCTTTCGCTTTGGGAACTTCTCTGAAGATGAGGTAGCTTTCTTTTGTATATATTTCAGCAACTGCTGGGCTCAGAAATATTTTTTTATATATCTTAGCAACTGCTGGGCTCAGAGATGGAGACTGAGAGACTCAGCACCCAAGTTGCCACAGGTCTGATTAAGAAATTAGAATCTCTGTCCTTGGAAGAATTATATTTCATGTCTTTATGGGCTTTTCAGCTTTGAAGCCATTTGTTCCAAGTTTGGTCCCCATCTTGCTTGTGACTCTTCATTCCCTCTGTGTGTGGGTACTTTGCTGGCATGACTAATGCACATGCCATAGTTGGTGCCAAGGTTACTGATGTCAGTGCTGCCTATGCCAGTGACTTTATTGATGAGGTGGTCAGTTTTAAGTAGCTGGTTCTGGCTTAGTCACCATTCTCTTTGCCTTCTTTCATCACCTGATTTCAAGGTTTGATGTATGCCTGGCAGCACTCCCTCATCAACTAATTTTCCAGGCACCGTCTGGTAGTGACAGTCACATCTGTATTCAAAGCAGCTTGTTCAGGAGATGTGGCTTGAACCAAGTGTCTCTTGATTTGCAAGTTCTAGCAAAAGAGAACCTGCACAAAACTCTTCACTAAAAATGCAGCTGTGCCCGTTCTTACTGGGAACCAGTCCATTTTTATAAGAGTCTTTGCAGTGAGCAGGAGGTCTTCCAGGAATCCATTTCGCTGTCTTGAGTGGTTTGAGGGAAGTCACTTGGCGCCTCACCTGGGAGCATGGGACAGCAGGTGGCCCCAGTGTATGCCACTATTCAAAATAATCTGGTTTCACATAACTAGTGGGCAGACAGAGAGTGGGATCCACAGACACAGATGGCAGGCAACACCACTAGAGTATGCAGTAGATATATATGTCACTTACATCAGCATAAGCAGTAATCTAATAAGTGAGTATACAAACTGTATGCTATGAATAGGACCCAGTTCAGACAGCAGAATATGCTATTGTATTGATGGCTGATTAACAGGGCCTGATGCTCCTTTCTCTGAATCCAATAGGAAAACTCCAGTTGTTTTCAAGGCAAGTAGAACTGAACTCAGTGTTGTTTTATAAAGAGGTAGATGTCAATATTTAGCCAGCTAACAATCAGACTTTGCCCATAAATCAGATAATAAACATTCTAAAGCTGGTAATGTTTCCTGTGTTTTGCCTATGAAATCTGAGACCAAGCTGAATTCCCTTTAAATATTTGGCCCATAAAGTTTTCAAGTGACTAGACATACCAATTTTCAGGTCACAGAAAGGTAGCTGTGTTGGTCTGGATCTGCAGTTAAATTTAATTTCAGAAATAAGCATCTATCTTGATTTCCTCAGCTACCAATAGCTAATTTATTTCAATGAAAAGAGGCATTATGTAAATCATTGCTAATGACCATTTCCTATTACTAATGAGCTGGAAGCCCATTATATGCTGAATGATACAAATGGACCTACCTTAGCATTCGGAGTGGCCTTAATTGTCCATATGCAGTCAACTGCTTGGCCAGGTTTTGTTTTTTCTTCTTGTTCTACTTGACTGGAACGTACTATTCCATCAGCTCCTGAGAGCTCGAATTGGCAGTCTATAGAGAATATACAACTTGCTGTCAAATGCAATGCAAGACCAATTCAGAATTTCATGTACAAAGAAATTGGAACTTTAATACTATACCTGGAATGGGATTTAAAATACCTCCTAGGTAAGTGAAGTCCGGATCTGTAATGGGGGGGGAAAAAAATAAAAAAATAAATCCCTGGTGCTTGTACAGTTTGAGTCATTTCAAAGTTATAATCTAGACACAACGTTTTCAGTTTTTTATCCCCATGTTATTTTGCAATCTGGTCTAAAATCACTGGTGAATTTGTGCACCTGTGTTGTTTTGCACTAAAACTTGCAGGGCTTTGGAAAGGCATTGTCTATGTATGTAGATTTCAAGATCAAAGGCTGGATGGCTAACTTTATACAATTTAAATTGGAAGAAGCTTACAAGTGCAATGGGATCCCAGGGTGTGGCAACCAATGCCTTATGGAGCCTTCATATCTGGCCTGCAGAGCTGGAGGGCTTTGGAGATGGGGAGCTTCACCTGCATCATGCCACACTGTGGCTATGTGGCAGGGAAAAGCAGAAACTAGGTCCTAACACAGGCCTGTCATTTTGACCCATTGCAGGAAAACATTCCTGACTGTTCTGATTTAACAATGCAACAGGAATTTGAAATAGCTAAAGTACTCAGGAATAGATCACAAAAGCCAAGAAAGCACCAAGGACCAGATATTGCCTTTGATACGCATGCGCCTCCCACTAAGGTTGGCCACAGATATGCCTGTAAGAACAGAATGAAGCCCTAATTGTCTCTAAACTTATCATGCGTATGCATGTCTGAACATGGTCCTGCTAATGAGCAAGTGATAGAAACACCTCCGTGCTGGTTGTGGACTTCAGTGGAACCACAGTTTGGCCCAAAATGAGCATGGGTCCAACACCTATAATTTCAAAGGCAGATCAGAGCCTAACAGGTGAACTTTGTAAGGTACATGTCCATGTCTTTTCCAGGCAAAATGCCATATTTTTGCAGGTCACTATGCTGCTATGCTAGCAGCTTCACCAAATACATAAATAAATGCTGCTCAGACAGACATTCCAATCTGTACAATCTAAGGCTACATGCCCATTTTGTACCAAAGCCTGATCTTACTGACCACAAACACCAGAGTTTGGCTTTTTCTGTGGGCTCTTTAAATATTTTTCTATAGAAGGGATTTGCTGTGACACCAAAAAAACCAAGCTGACTTAAATACTCAGTACGGTTCAGAACATTCCATCCTTAATTCTCCTTATTTTAGCTTTATTTTGTCAACTCTATGGTTGCTGCATGGCAATTTCTGGAAGATAGATTTCAGCCTCTTTCTGGCTCTCCTTTTCCTTGAGGTTTAATAGTTTAGGGTTATAAGAGTTTCTCATGTTTTTCTCATTTTTACTAGTCCTGCAAAAGTATTTTAAACACACCTTATGCAAATATTTTGCTTTCATTCATATCTATAGCTGCTCTTTCACAGCTGCTCAAGTCCACCTTGAAAAAAAATATAGATATTAAATCATCTCCCATACAAACTCCAGTCTTGCAAGAACTAAGCATTAATTAAACTACTTTGGAGACAGGCTTAGCAAAATACTTCTAGATAAAGTACCCTAGGGTAACATTTTAGCGCATTTCATATTATTCTCAGAAGGTCAGTGATCTGTGCTAATCAGAACAGCTTGTGGGACTAACTCACTAGCAAGGTGCAAACATGGCTCTGTTAGCACTGTGTGGTGATATACAATAAATGTGTAGTATTTCCATACACTTCTGGAGCTAGAGAGTATATCTAGAAAAGAGGGACATAAAGCAGTTACACCCTTGTATACATTTGCGATAGCAATTATAGTTGTAGTATTAGTAGTAGTAATTATAGTTGACTATTGCCTTTTGCCCCATGATCCTAAAGTGCTGATACATATGTATAGTATCTATGAAATGTAGGCATCTGGTACTGAACATGCTGCACAAGGACACAGGGTCAAATCCTGTCCTTTACAAAGAGCTTGAGGAATATATGCAGGTGGGTTGCTTTTTCTTTTTCCTTTAAAGCTTGCAGCCAAAAGGCTTTCCCTCCCTTCATTCCTATCTTGTAAACTGCACAAGACTCAGTTGGTCTCAGCAGGACAAAGGCCGAGTCAACACTTTTAAAAATGTAATTCAGGGGAGCATTTAAAATGTAGTTCGGGGAGCCTAATGACAAACACCCCCCCTCCCCCCCCCCCGGCCGATGCTGAGACCATTAAGCCATTTCCTCCAGCTTTGAAGGTCTGAGACTGTTTCCTACTTGATACATTTAGAATCAGATACTGGCTACCTCTAGGTTGGAGTACTTGATTAGGCTTACTTAGGTTTTTGCAATCACATCATGCAGATCCAGATGACAGGCTTTTGGGAAAAAAAAACTGGCTAATCTACATTAACTTATCAGCACTATTGGAGCTGCACTGTTTCTATAACAACCATGGGAGAAGTCCCTAAACCTTTGATATGAGACAGATCCACCGACCCTTCTTTACCAAAAACTTAAGGACCTGTATTTCATCAACTATTTAGTAGGCCTGTGTGAAGTGAAAAGTACTTGCTTTGGATTTGGCCGATTCAGAGGGACAGCGATTTGATTTGGTGATTTGAATCACTGTCTTGATTTGATTCCGGCCGAATCTTTTCCAAATCAATTCAGATGCTTCCAGTTTGATTCAGAGCTTTTAACTGGTCTCCCAATTCGATTTGGATTTAGAGATTCAGCCGCTGAATTGGGCCAAATCTCCTCTGAATCGAATTGGCTACCGAAGCTCTGTACAACAGCCCTACTATTTAGTTGCCTGAATGGTAACAAAAAAGGGAAACTATACTGTTAAAACAGGGTTGAGTTATTTTTTTACCTCCATATTGGCAGATCTTGTTCATATATCTTCACTAACAGTAAAATATAGCTCTAGACTGAACTCATTAGCCAGATCTACAGTAACAATGGGAGAAGATGGCACTGTGTTCTAACAGCAGTTGAAGGTATTTAGTTTTAAGTGAGGCAGAAGGCTTGAATCTGAGAGGATGATCAGAGATGCATCTGAAGAGGTGAGCTCTTGCTCAAAGAAGATTATGCATCTCTGCTTCTCAGTTAGTCTAAGGTGCATATCTGCCTTGCCTTCTGTCTCACAGGTTTTTCAGCTTCTTGCAGGGCTGCATCCTAATTGATTGCAAAGTGATCATACTAAACTTAGATGCTGTAGGTTGCACTATAATTTGTCATTATTTCTGTCAGAATTTCAGTTAGACCAAGTAAGACGATACTTAGGTTTTCACCTGGAATAAAGGAGTATTTTGCTTGAAATCCCTTTCCTTCTAGTTCCTCATCTGAAGTAAACTTGATCCACATAAACCTCCCTGTTGATCTAATTAGTGCAGGACTTTTCAGACCACAATATCGATCGATGAGGGGGGAGAAACCAAAAGGTCCATCTCGAACCTCCAGGTGATCAAATCGACATTCAAACGAGGGTTCTATATAATAAGGTTCATCAAAGGTCAACTCAATTCTTTGGCGTGGAGCAGCTACAACACAAAAATGTCAGCACAACATTAATTGAAGATCTATAACGCAGATAGTGGGAAGTGAAATAATGAAGAGACAAACCCCCGAAGTAGCAAGGTAAAAGCCAGAGGCACTTTGCACTTCTTAAAATAATGTATTTTAAGCCTGCTGCAGTAACTTAGACATGCTCTATAAATCAGAGTGACACAACCATATGGAAGTCATTGTTTAATCAGGTTTTTAAATTATGGCTTTATTATTTTCTACTTTTTTCTACTTTTCATTAAATATTCACAATTCAAAAGACCAAAACATGAAAATTATAGTTAAAATTACTGTGCATCATAGAGCAGGGGGTGGCAACCTACAGCCAGATCCGGGCCATGAAAAGGTTGCTTCAAGCCTGGGAAGGTCCAAGCCAGTATGGGGTGGCATGGATCTGTACTGAAATGACCGTTTCCTCCATAGCCCTCCCTTCTGATTTCTTGCATCTGTGCTTAACCCTGGAGCACATCTTTGCAGCAGAGGTAAGCACAGGTGGCTTGAGCTCTCCAGAAGGGTAGAGTTTGTCAATCCCAGACAGAGCATAGCATTGCATGGAAAAACCATTTTTATTCTAGGAGCATAAGCCTGGAAGTGGGGTCTTGGACCTCCAAGTCCTGTTCCCTCTGTCAGCAGGCAATCATCAACCCAAGAAATCCCCATAGTCACCATTTCAAACCCACACAATGAGCTACAAGACACAATACCCAAAACACTTAAGAGCAACCTATAATATGCCAGGTAGAAAAGCAGGAGAGACAGGGGCACTGACAATGACCTGCTACTGAAAGGATGGGGAAGTAGTTTGTTAGAAGATACTCAGAAGTTGCTACAGAGGAAAACAACCCCCGCTCCCCATCTCTCCCACAGCTCCTGCCAATCTAAACTGGGGGAAAAATTCTTTCCTGACCCCAAGTTTGGCATTTGGTATGACTAAGCAGGGAAGTAAGAGCCTTTATCCAGGAATCTCTGAATTTTCAATAACATTATAAGTACTGCCTATTAAACTGTAAAAATCAAATCAATACCTTAAACTGCTTGGGGATACCACAGACAAGTCAGGGAGGAGAAGTCCAAAAGCAGAGAAGAGAGTTAAGGAGGGAGAAGACAAAAGAGGCAGGGGGAAGGAGACTGGGACTGGCCCCGAGTCATTTCATGTTTTCTAGATAAAGTCTAATTTTTTTTTTTTAATGGAATCCAAATTTCTTCATATGCATGCAGCTGAATATGCCTCTCAAAAGCCTTGTGTGTACTGTTTAAGCTCTTTCAAAGATTCAATACACACCTATCATGCGTGTATACATTTAACATTCAAATATTCTAAGAAGTTTGATCCAAAGTCCACAAGAATCAGACTCCCATGGACTGGATCAGGCCCTAAGGCCTAGTGTAGGTATGTGTCAATATACAGGTTTGGCCTTGGCACTCACTTTCATGAACTGGCTTTATGCAACTACTGTTCAGTGGTTTAACGTTCCTTGTTCTAGGAGTTTTTTTTATCTCATACAGCTTGTTTAGATATAAAATTGTGGGTGCTGCATCCAGAAGTTTGAGTGCTTTCCTTGCCCAACCTAAAGTGAATTGAAGTAAGACTAGTACAGTCACAAGGGACTTTACTGACTGTAACAAAACATATATATTTTTAGCAGTTCAACTTTAATCACGTTCAACACCAAGAAATCAACACAATGAAAGAGAAAGAGTGAAATACCTTCTAAAATGTAGATACACTCCTGGTTTGGTGGATATATGTCAGGATAATTTGGGGAAGCAAAATGTCCTCCATTACTTGTCCTAACCCAGTTATCACATTGGGTGGGCGGAATGTGATTTACTCCAATATTTTGTCCACCTTAAAATAAAACAAAACACCAATATTCTGACCCCAGTACAAAAAAGTGACTTTGCAAACAAGCATCCATTGCTTCCTTTTCAGACACTGTTCTTGGTGTGATACATCGTGAAAAGACCACTGTTTTGGAGTATCAGGTCTTCAGAGTGACAGTTTAGGGTAGGTAGTAGGGCTGTGAGAAATAGCACCGTTTCATTTTGACTTGCATTTCGCCATTTCAACAGGACAGTGTTTCAGTTAGAGTTTCGTTTAGTTTTGAAAGCACTGTTCCATTTTGTTTCATTGAAATTGTTTTGCTGTTTCGACGTTTCGTCCATAGACTATAATGGGGAAGCACAAAACTGCCTATAGCTTTTTCATTCCTTGCCTGATTCTGATGAAACTTGCAGGGATGGTAGCCTCTTCTGAGACCATCAAGCCTGCCAGGTTTCAAGGAGATAGGTTCAGGGGTTTCTGGAAAACTGCACCTCAAGCTTCTGACCAGCAAAACTTGTGACGTGACTGTGTGTGTTAAGGTTCAGCTGTTTTTCCATCCCTCCCCGAGAGTACTGGGATGGGAAGGGACCTCAGCGAAGGATCACAGTCACTGGCCAGCTGCACAGTCAATATCAGAGCAGTCCTTTTCCCTGCTCTTCCCCCTCTTTAGTTTCTGTTTAGCTGCAAGCAAGCCCAGCTTAGAACCTCGAAATGTTTTGAAATGTTTTGAGTGCCCTCATTTAGTTCTGAGGCTGTTTTGAAGCCTTTTGTTTTGATTTTGCTGTTTTGAGCTTGAAACTAGTTGAAACAGCATCAAAACGAAACACCCAGTGAAATTCTGTGGAGCCCCCGTGGGTAGTATCCCGGGAACCTGAATTAAAGATTACAATCTAATTGCGCCCGTGCAAGTTTCCCAGTCAGATAGGGACTCTGAACTGGATGTAAAGTGCCTTACCATGGTGTCAGGGATATAGGAATTAACAACCAGTCAAAATAATTATTATGTTATTCAGATGATAGGCAGAGTAATGTTAATTTCATATTGTTATTTGACCCAGTCTCAAAGAAAAACTGTTAAAACATAAGATCAGTAGGACAATGGAACAAGTTGCCTTGGGAAGTTGTGGAATCTATTTCAGCTGGAGGTTTTCAAGGAAGAGGCTGGACAGGCACCTGTCTGGGAAGGTTTAGGAACAGCAAAGCCTGCATCCATACATATTAGGTGAATTGGTTGATCTTTGAGGTTCATTGCAACCTAAATTTAGCTAAAATAATGGATTAAAATTTTGAAACAGCAATGGGCTAAGTACATAAAAGAAGGAAAAGGATCAGAGCAAAATGTGGGAAGAAAGTTGAATAAAGAATGGGTCTTTGGGCACTGCCAACTCTTAAGAATCCCAGTAATACTAAAAAAGGTGCAGTTTCAGGCCTACAGAGGTCCTGCACTGAGGAAGAAAATAAGAAGTGTTTGAATACAGAGAAAGGAATGTAAGGGGTTAATAAATGGCTGTGCTCTGGAAGGATGAGCAGAATGGGATGTGGTCAGTAAGTGGTGGGAAGGGAGGTGTACAGGGGCTGGAGATAGACCATGGAGTAAAAAAGGTTGAGAATTCTTGCACTAGAAGTTTTAGATTTTTTTTTTTTTTTTTTTTTACAATAGTCATTACTAAACATGGTACTATTCATTAGCTAAATAACAATAATTAGTAGGAATATTGTACTGCTCAGGGTCTCAACTAAGATCAAGGTCCCATTGTGTACCAACATTTAGAAAAATTTATCCCTGCCATTAGCTTATTTCAGATGACAAACGAGGGACCAGTCTGAATCAGGATAAGAGGACCTATGCCATATAGCAAGGGACTTCCAGGCACACATTTCCCTACGTATGGAGAAAGGGAATGGGAATAGTGCCATCTCTGACATGCCAAACAACAGACATCCCTTTGTGGGGTTTGCAGGCTTGGAAGGAAGGAGGGCATAGGAAAATTCGTTTCTATTAAATCGTTCCTGGTCTCACACTCTTAATGTACACAAGCAGTTTACCTTACTGACTGAAGAATTAGCCCTTGAGAGAAGTTTCATGATGATAAAAGTTTTCTGGGTGTCTCTAGTGGCTTCTTCCAAGATGCACTAGATCCTTGAGCTCTAGGTTCTGAGCGTGTACAATGTTCTTGTGCAGAAAATATTAAAGGAAATTTTGTCAACTACTTCTCCCCCCTTTTGAAACCATTTGCTGCCTTCCCCACCTCCTGAATGGAGATTAGCCCATAAATTTTTGTAACAGAGACATAGGAAGCATGTGGAGAAGCATGCTGTCAGATATAGAAAACAAAGGATTCCACGGGGGTTTGTTCCACCTAGAAGGGACAAACCAATCTGGAATGCAAAAAGGCTTTGTTATGTTGCCATTTACTTCTTGTCTTTAATCTGGTAGTTTTGTTAATTTGGATCAAGATAAGGGAAGAATAGGGGGAAAAGTCCAAGGTAAATGTTAATAACTGAACTGCTGCCAGTGCAAGTAGAATATTTTAGCAGAACTGTTTTTTATCTGCTTAGCTTATTTTAAATGACAAAACTGTTACTTTTCTTTAAAAGAACGTCAGCATGCCAGTGGTATTGTACCTTGCGTCTTCTGTGCCACGGCAATCCCTTCCACAACGAGCATTGTTATTAACAACACTGGTGAAAGAAACAGAAGAGAAAATATCAGTAATACAACAAAAACCAGAGCCCCCTTTCTTGTAGTCCTCATTCAAGGCAAGCTCCTCGCATGGCTCCAAAACAGAACAGTAAAAATACTCAAGAATTAAAACTAAAATGATTTAAGTTCTTGAGAAACTTAACATTTATAAGCACTATTGGAATTAAAGTCCTGATGACTGAAGTTCTCCATTGTTTCCTGAAGTACACAGTCCACCGCTAGGTGGACTGCTTACCTTTGCTGCCTTGCCAGTGTATTTCAGTACTTGAGCTAGAGATCAACTCTAACAAGAAGGTAATACAGCTTCCATATTTCAAACCTCATCTCTCTGTTGAGACGTTCAATAAGTACATTAATTTTAGTAGCACATTGGCGAGTTCTCTAGGAATTCGAATAAGATCATCCAATTGTGCACTGGGTTTTACTATAGAATTGTACAGTTACAGTGGAATGATTTTAAATTTGTAATAGTGAGCATATACATGCTTGCTCTCCTAGTTACTATAATTTAGTTTAACATGTCCACTTATTTTTCCCTCCAACCACTGTAATACCAGTGTATTGGGGATACATCTGTCACAGGATGCTGAAGGAGGTGGTTATAACAGCAATGACCGATTACCAAGCAAAAGGGCTTGACTTTTTTTTTTTTTTTAAATGGAAGCTCTATAAATTTGGAGATATTTCATAAAATTAAATAGCATCTTCCTTGCATGACATCATTATTTTCTCAAAACAAGAAAAGCCTTCGTATTGTTGAATTGCACCATTATATAAGAAAAGTCCTGTGTTTCTACAATTACAAGATTGCAGTAGCTCACAAAAGGAAATTCAAACTACAGGGTATGCTACACAATCTGGTCACCAAAGGGATTGTAAGAGCACTGTGGGACTACCCTGGGAAGACTTACTGCAATGATACAGCCACAAGGGCAGCAATTTCTGTCTAAACCATCTGTGTAATGGTACAGAATAAGATGACGCAGGATCTAGCAGTGGAGAGCCTGTTTTGAGCAGGTGCAAGTGCTAGGATTCTGGCAACCACTGTGCACCATTCCAAAGCACTCATATATGCCACTGAGTTGTCTTCCTAGTATGGCAGATGCTTGCAAATGTCAGCGTTTTCTAAATATGACCTGCCTAATGAACATTTTTATATAGTCCTGATAACTGATTTTGAGGATGATGCAATTCAAATTGCTCATCTGTGGGCTTCAACTTTTCCTGTGCATTGAGCTGCAACCTGAGCATTAACAGCACCCATGGAGAAAATGATTATTTTCACCACTTTTCACTGCAAGCCTGACTGGGGTTAAGGCTCCGGTCCTCCACACAGTGTTACCTCTTAGAGGCTGGAGGATCAGGATGGCTGAGGAGGAATATTCCCAAACACATTTCAAATCCCAAGAATTATAGCTAAAACAAAACATCTTTTAAAAAGTGTCTGGGGTAGAGAGGGAATCCTGCCTCTTTTCCAAAGCCAGATTATAGTTCAGCCTGGCAGGGCACAGTTCACTGTTGTAAAGCAGGGATTTCAACAGGCATTCTCCATGTCAGCACTTACAGGTTCAGGAGCTCTTCTCTTATTCCCCCTGCAGTGCTTTGCAAGGCTGCCAGTTACAGCCTTTGAGCCTTTCTAAGTGGGCAGGATTGGGCTTGCATATCCTGGCAGGCAAGCTATATAAGCATCCTAGTTTGTCTTCATAGCACCTTACTGTATGCTATGCTCCCCACAGCATCACTACAATCTTCCAGTTGTTTTCACAATATGCATCTCTACTATCCCTTTTCATTTCCAGCCCATTGACATTACTTCCATAAAGTTACCTGCCTTTCCACACAGACAATTGTTTTCTATCTTACTAAGTTGGTTCATTAATGTGCATGGCCTTTGTATTCCAAACTGAGTTATGGATCTTTCATACAAGGGTAACACTCCTAGAGGCATCTCTGCTTTCCCTGGGTTAACTGTCAGACAGTAGATCAGACTCAGCAAGAGCCTTGAAATCCCCACACGTATAATAATTGCAGATTTTCATTAATGCTAATCTATAGCAAATATGATTTTCCCAACAGATGGTATCCTATCTGTTACAGAAGGTAAAAACCCCTTGATTATTACTAACTTGCCCTGGGCTTGGGAAGACCTCAGAGAGAAAAAAGGGTCCAGTGACTTTATAAGTCTCCGGAGCCAGGCTGTTCTACTAGTTAATCATTGCCAAAACAAGAGCATATATTGACATACAATCAGTATCTTAATGTTTACAATTGTTGATGCAGTGGCATTTACTGTTATGAATTCTTTTTTTTTTTTTTTTAAGATTGTGGTCTTTTTTAAATATCTCTTTAAACTTACAAAAGTCAAGGATCTGTGCACATATTCATAGAGAAACTAATCATAATGCATGTTTTGTTCCCATGGTTGATCTAAAGAAAAAGTTCATTATGTTACCAGTTTTTCCTATAAGGAAGCTTTATCACTGCTGTAAAATTATCTTGATTTTTCTCCATTCTGCTCCATTGGCAAGTGGAGCAAGAAGCTTAAGGTGGCTTTTATATCTGAATCGAGTGCAGTTGCACAATTGCACGTAAATAATGTATCAATACATTATGCCATGGGTTTGCATCTTCCTTAAGATGCTGCAGCATGTCTGACCTCTGCTCCGTAACAATGAAGCAGTCTCAAAGAAATCAAATTACACCGGCTTTCATAGCTTTGTACTGCTTTCTATAGTACAAAATTGGAGAGATCTTAAACGGAATGGATCATTTTTAATTATACAAATACAGAGATTGTTCATGCAGGTAACAATTTTAGACGGCCAGTCACCTCCAAATGACAATATATTCACCTTTTTTTAGTAGAGATACCTACCAGGGCTGTCATCTTTTTAACGTATTTTTTCCCTCCCAATTAAAAAAACCCAACTCGGTAGGTGTCAATATTTATTCCAACGTTACTGCTCACTAGCTTTTCAAATAGAGACAAAGCCATGCTATATTTCAGTAACAGTATCCAGCGATTTCCATTCTTGAAATGATGCAGCCACAGAAACAAATGTCCTAGAGGATTTTCAAAAATCTGATTGGCTTTTACTAAAATGCATGCTGATACTAAAAATAGTTGAGAGGTGTGTGTGGTGCGTGTATAAATGCAGCAGAACAGCCTGCAATTCCTACAGAACAGCACAGACAAATAGCAGATAAGCAGGCAATTACAGCAGATAAATGGTTTACATACTTGTCTACTTTTACTGTAGGGCTATATTCTTCCTCCCATTCACTTTATCTCCCCCTCCCTTTCTTCTTTCTCATTTTCCACTTCTTTAGTCTTCTTCCCCCTTTTCCTTTTGTCCGTTGCTTATCCGTGGGCTAGCTCTCTAATGCTTGTCCAAGAGTCTTTGGAGATCCCATCTGAAGCAGCCCTGCTTCTAAATGTTGAAAAGAGATCCTTTTGCTGTTCCCTTTGCTCCTGGTAGCAAGGCAATAATAATGGGATAAGGAGTCTTGCATGAAAACACATCTGCAGCTGGGGTGACTGTACTCTCAACAGCAGTGATTCTCAGCTGGGGATCTGTGAGATCCTTGTATGGGTGCTGTGGGTTGCGATCTAATATTAGCACTGTTAGGTGTGCAAACACCTAAGCATGATTCAAAAGTATAACCCCAGAGATTTCAAAAAGGAATCCTGAGTGTCAAAAACATTCTTGCCTTTGCACACAGTCTGAAAATGTAGTACACAAACATGTCCTGAAGGCCTACTGTCTTCTGACATAATCTTGTTAGACTTGAGACATGGATCAGGAGATCTAGAGAAAAGTCAGGCTGCTTGAGGCAGTTAATCCTCCTCAAATATCCCAGTGTAATGTTTAGGAGCACAGAGGTACCACTCAGAGGAGACAAAAGTGTCTACAAATACCACCTGAATGTGGGCAGGGCATATGGGAGAATATGACCATCCTAATCTGTGTTAAATTTTTTTTTTAGCTAAAGGCCTGGCACAGGTCCTAGGGTTTGGGGTTATTTCTGGTGGGAGGAAGGGTTGTGGGATATGTACTGGAGGAGGCTGAGGTGTGAGAAGCTCTGCAGACTTGGTCAGTAAGATTCATGAAGCAACTGAGACAACAGCCCTGGGTGCCCATGGACCCCCTGAAACAAGCCAAAAGAAGCTCCCAGTCAGCTGCCGGCTGGCTGCACCGTCACCACAGGCACCCAGAAGTGGTTGCTTCCCCAGGGGCCAGCCTGCCCTGTTATATCTCTGTGCTGCATGTTTTGGAAAACCCAGATGGAGCTGCAGGAAACCAGCTGCCTCAAAGTCATTGCACCAGCCAAAGGTAAAGACTAGGGATTAATTCAGTCTTTGTGGATCTGAGTTCTGTGATTGTGGAACTTGCATGTTCTACACTAACTTTCACATCTCCACTCCTCATTCAAGGGGAGGAGATCAAGCTTAAGAGAGAATCTGTGAGTTTCTGCCTCATTAAAAAAAAAGACAAGAAACAAAATACCTTCCCTTCCCCATATCTGCATACAACAATTCCGCTGATAGAGTCCACAAAAAGCTTTAATATTCTTCAGGTTTGAAAGTACCACATTATACTCCAAGCCATGACTGCTACTCAGTGGGTGTGTCTACACGTGTCACTATGGTGACATTGTTACTGTGCTGTGATTTAGTACAGGCAGTCCTCGACTTACAATGTTTCGCACTTACGACCTCTATAAATTGACACCCTGTTTCAACTTTATGATGTCCATTTCAACTTACAACACTTGATCTGATGCAACACCACACAAGTGAACAAGTTTGCTATGTTGCTTATCTCCCTGGAGACATCTGTCCAAACTTCCTTGGATGCTTTCTTTAAGAAAGCAGACAAGACTCCAGGAAAACCTGCAGCCCAGACTCCTGAGAAGACTCCAGTCAAGAACCCTTCAAAAAGTCCAGCAAAATCACCTCAAAGAAGTCCTTCCAAATCAATACGATTGCTATTTACGATATACATATATTAATGTAGCTACATTACTCATCTATAATTGATCGAGTACAGAATTCTGGGGTATTTTTGGTGAAAATAGGGTATCAGGCTTTGGTTCAGGAACCAATCCCCCATTTACAACATTGTTTCTTATAAGAAAATTGGTTCTGAGTTATGTTTTGACTTAAGACGTGGTTTTCAGGAATCAATTGTCATAAGTCCAAGGACTGCCTGTACTTCCCTTTGGGAGTACTAAATCATGGCACCGTAACGGCCCGTACTGCGCCGTGCACGCTGCGCGTGGTTATTTTTAGCAGTTACTTTGCCGTAAAAGCACACTATAACAGGGGAGCATGACGTACAGTGAAGTAGCTGCTGGACACATGTAAACCCCTGCAGATGCTACATCACTGTAGCGTGCTGTTATGGCAGCATAGCATCATCACATGTAGATGTGCCCTGTTAGCAGGCCTATGTTATGTTTTCAAAACATACGTGAAATTCAATGAAATGTATGTTATTTGGGGGAATTAAATGGTTTAGTTGCTGGGATTTCACAGCTGTTCTAGAAATTTGGTTAAAAACAGGAAAAATATAAAATACCATTAATTTACTGAAAAAGAGAGTTGTAATTACAAGTAACTACAAAAAAGCCCCTTGTCTTATATTCACCTACAAAGCAGAGGGGGAGCAGGTGGTTGCTGCAGCCGTGACACTTGCCCTTAACCTAAGTCGGGGCCAAAGTCGGACCCACAGCAGCCTCCTGCCTCCCTGCAGCTTTTGCCCTCCCCACCCACCTCTTCCCTCTTACTATCAGGCATGTGGCTGGTTGGCCAGGCAGGGGAGGAATTTCCATGTGCTCCAGCTCAGACCGGGCTCTCTCCCAGGCTCAGAGCACACGGACTCCTTACTCTGCTCGGCCCATCAGCAGTGCTCACACTGCTGCATAGTCAGGCAAGGGCTGGGTTTCCATGTGCTGTGCTTCTGGACAGAGCAGCCTGCACAGGGTTAACAGTCAAGGGGGTGGGGGGGAAGAGACAGAGACTGTGGGAAGTGTGGGGAGGAACAGAAGCTGTGTGGGAGCTGGGGGTGGGAGTGCGGGTAGGAAGGCTGCAAGGGGAAGAAGTGGGCAGGGCAGAGGGGGGCACTAGACTGCCCCCCACCCTGTCACTGCTTTCCCTGCAGTAGCAGTGGGGGTAAGGGGAGGGATTCAAGACAACCCTGAAACACAGCAAAACCCTCATGAATCCGGCATTCTCAGAAATCTGGCACTGGAGTGGCTGCTCTGGGACCAGCTGCCGCTCCACACCCCCTCCCCACCCAGTGCTCCCCGGATGCAGAGGAGAAAGCTTGCATGCAGCGGCTGACACTGCCATTAACCACCCCGCACCACCGTGGCTGCTCCAGGACCACCTGTTGCTACCCCCACTTGGATTTAAAAAATTCAGCATTTTCAGATATCTGGCAGGTGCTTGGTCCCAAGCATGTGGACCATGAGGTTATACTGTATTTAGGATTCAATACCTGGAAAATTGTAACACAGTTTAATACTTTCCATATATAAAATCTAATTGTTGGAGGGTTAGTCTTATATTTGAGTAAATGCAGTAGCATGGAAAAAAATTCTTTCTACTTTTTGAAGAAATACTTAGACACTCATGTACATGATAGTCACGATCCTGTGGGTAAGATGCCAAGTACATCTTAATTCACTCTCATCTTGATAGAAGTACCAGGCACACAAATGGACACAATAATTGGCAACACACAGGTCATGAATGGTAAAGAACCCTGTTAGGTACGAACTCTAGTCCCCCTTGGGAATTAATGCTTTTTGCATCTACTGTACTTAACTTTAGCTACTAAGTTGTATTGTGAAACCTCCTGTTAATCATAACAGACTAAGAGTCAATGAGAGTACGTGTACCAATCGATTTGTTGTATATACTCATGTTAATTTCAGCTGTGATAGTACTGGCCTATCTGTGACTTGAGTTTGGGGTCTCAGAGTAGTTCACAGAGATCCAAAGTCTGGGCTGGGGTCAACTAGGGTGCTAGACCTATACAAATGACACAGTAAAGACTAGTTCTGGCAATCTAAACAGACAAGATAAAAAGTGAGGAAGGGACAAGAGATGCTTTGGGGAGGTCATCTCTCTTCCTTTCAGGAAGTGTGGCCAGTGCACAAGTTTCCAGGGTCAGGCTGTGGATAGCTCATAAAAGAAGTGATCTGGAAGGTCCAGGACAGCGAGTTCCACTGCTGCTGGTTGCTGTCATTTAGTGATACGTGTTAGTAGTGCAAAGGAACATCAGTCTGCAACTGTGGCTGCTTTGTCAGGCACCTAACTGTACTAGCCAGCAGGAAGACACAGCAGCTTACGAGCTCCTCTTTTGATTATACAGACTTTTGTGGTACACAGGATTTGAATTTCTCCCAATTCTTTGTGACCACCTCATCAGCATGTTTCAGATGGCTGAATGAGAAGAAGGCAGAAGGCAAGCAGGATGGATGTCTGGCTAGAATTTACCCAATGGATGTTATTTTTCTAAGAGATGCATCTCTATATGACAGGCAAATGAAGGATGGAATGCAGTAGCAGTAGTTTAGCAAGTGTGGATTAGGGGAAGGCAGGTTTTAGCTGGTTCATAAACAAGTCCTGTCCAGAATGTGCTAATCGGGTTGTCAACCACTTTTAAAATTTTGCTGTACACGAGCTCGGTAACAGAAGTGTGCTTCATCAGCCATAGCACCTTTCCAGCACCACATCTCTGCTGGAATGTAAAATGCCAACAGGATATTTGAATATATTCAGACACAGTCATGTTGTGAATCGTTGCTTCCAGTATGACTCCTCTCTACGAATATCAAACAGGCAAGCCAAAGACCAGTTTTCTGTGGTTGAAGCAGGTTAGTTGGTTTCAAGGAGTAAACGTAGTTCTCCCTCACTCCTTTGCTTAAGGCAGTGGCAGATCACTCCATGACTGAATAGGCAGACTAATCCACATTCGAGAGTCATTTCCAGGTTTTCTCAAGAGGGTCAGCAAAATTTTCTGACTCCCTTTTCTCTAGGAAAAAACTGGCAGTTTCACAGTTGATCTAGGTCCCGTTTGCTCTTAATCCACCCCTGGGTACATCTACAAGCAGAGCTGCACAGCTTCTGCAGGGGAAGAAAACAAGAAAAATGTTCTGCTTCCAAGCAGGGGCTTTCCCTCCGACATGCACGTTTGTTTACTGGCTCTTCACGATGCCTGCGGCAAGAGGCTGCAGAGAAGGCTGCATCCACGCAAAGGGGGTGTGAGGGGTGCCTAGAAACTCCTTGCTAAAATTATGCCATGGAATTAAAAGAAAGATACCAGAACTGATCTGCTCTCCTTTGCTTATATTGCCTGTACATCTCTGCCGGAGTTGACTTTGTTGCTTGTTCTGTCATATGAAAAACACTTCTGAAGAGCAACGTTTTGAATTCAGAATAGAGGAGACTGTAACAAATTTTAAAGACATTTTTGACCTCTTCTGTTCATTTGTTGAAACTGTTTCTTTACTCTCAACATACCCAGCATGTTTTAAGGGAAAAGACATTTCCCACAAACTATCTGAATATATTTGTTTGTTAAACATTCTTGCCTCTTACCTTGTTTAGGAGAACCATTATGTCAAAATAGTAAAATGATTGCTTTTTCCTAGTCCCTTACTTTTTCCTCCCTGCACCTCCCCCGGTTCTTGGGCCATGCAGGGAATTTTTCTGATAAGCAGTTTTAAAAGCATTGACAGCCCCTCCCTGCCATTCATCAGAGCAGAGATGCTTAATACAGGTCCCAATAAGAAACATCAGATAGAGGGAGGCAAAGAGTGGTCAAATAAATGAGGAACATGTTCACTGGCGAGCAGGGGGAAGGGATGGTGCAGGAAATCAGTTGCTGTTTTCTGTTGAAATTTTTCAACAAGGTGAAATGATGCTATTGGAGGTGGGTTCCCAATCTGGGAATGCAAGTAGCTGTTGATCAACTCCCAGCATGTGAGTAGCCTAATAGATACTTCAGGAGAGAGAAGCAAACTGGTGTAACCAGTCTGCTTCAGGGGAGCAACGAGGTCTGATCATCACAAGCTCTTAAGACACGAGGAATACAAATGCATAACAGCATGTTTTGGTCCAAGAAGACCAAATCCCTTCACTGCACTTGTAACTTTCCTAAATGGGATAATTTTGTAAATGAAATGTTTGGGACCATCTGCAATTTCAGGCACAATTACACAGTTTGCAATAAAAACTGCTCCTAACACCAGACTGCTCATCACTGACTTGAACTGTGCATTTGTGCTAGGTCCATTTACAGATAGATAAAAGCTGCAAATATACATTTTTTGTTTTTAAATCTTCCTATTAAGACTCTCCCCACAAAATACATTTGGGGGAAGAAAGATGAAGTAAATTGTAACTTTTTCATTATGATTATCTATTTCCCTAGTTCCTTTAGTCTTAATGCCATGTCATTCTCTGCTCTCATTTCAATTGTGCAAATGAACGTTCAGTATTGAAGTGTGTTTATACTAGTTTTCCCATACAATATTTAAGTGCCAATGTCACATATCCTGTTTTAGGAAAATTAGGAATTTATAAACCTTTTTCTTTTAAAGTTGAACTGCTTGGAATTCAACACACATTTACATTTTCTATGTCCATAATTGTGTTAACAAAATGCACTCTACCAAGCACAAGATGGCACAGAATAGGGATGGCCAACCTGTGGCATAAGTGCCACAAGTGGCATGGGCAGCCTGTGTGTGGGGCATCTGGCAGACTGGGGAGGGGACAGAAAGCAGTGGCAGAAAGAGCAGTGAGGCAGAAAGCGGAACAGAAGATGAGGCAGGGAAAACAGGGCAAGAAGCAGAGCAGCAACTTGGTCAGAGAGAGGAAAGTTGAGCAGCAGATTAGGCAAGGGAAAGGGATTGGAGTGGCACTTGGGAGGGGTGAGGGGCTAATTTGTGGCATTCCTGCCAAAAAAGTTTGGCTTCCACTGGTATAAAACAATGCTATTTGGGTTGGGGAGGGGGGGGACGAGCACAAGCATGTAGTTACACAACTCTCTCCTGCTTGATGCTCAACATGTTTGAATGCATTTGCTGAGGTTATAAATAGTTCCCGGCTTCAAGTTTTTTTCTCCTTTAGTTGTCTAAAGATGGGAATTTACTTTGGATTACAGCAGACAACAGATATAGACAGCTGTATTTTCTTTATTTGATTTCAGCTACATGGGTCTACTATAAGCTGTTCCACAATGGGCAAGTGAGGCTTCTAGCTTTGCAATGGAATAAAACCTTAATCCCTAATGCTTCCTATTTGTGAGAAATTAGCTGTCAAAACTCATGCCAAAATGCAAATAAGGGGCTGGGGAGAATGGCAGTATGTTAATCATCGTCATGTGATTTTAAGGTCCACATTCTTGCAACTTGCCAGATCTGGAAATAAATTCTGTACACTTCCAGTGCTACTGACTTTCCAGGGACAGAAGTATTTCATTTGGGCCCTGCTTTTTGTAAAGGCTCAGACCAGAAAATTTCCACTTATCCATCATTCAGATTGCCAGCATCATCTTAGCACTACTCCAGGCTTTAATTATAATTTATTTAATATCAGCCCACTTTTGCTTTTTTGTGTTGGTACTGGAGAATTCACTTGTGTGCCAGGTACAAGACAAGGAAATAAAACAACCCTTAGTCTGCTACATTTCAGTGAAGACAAGATGCTCTGGAGGAGAGGGCTATATTTAGTTACATGTTCTAAAGCATGAAGGAAGCAGGACTTAGTAAGATGAGGCCTACTTTTCCCTCTTGAGAAATGCAAAAGAGCTGTAGTGTGTTGTTACAGAGCTTCTTCCTGTGTTTGTCAAGCTATGTTTTAATTCCAAGTGCTGCCTGCCAGTACATCAAAATGGCTTTTAAGATTTCATTGAGATATTGGGGGAAGGGGGAAGAAAGAAAGAGGGCAGGTACAGCACTCTCAGGAAAACCCCACTGAGAATTCTGGTAAACCAGGCTCCTCGGAGGTGCGCGCACATCACCAGGGAAGCGGGTCAGATTGGCTGGGCTCCACTTTAGCAAAGCCTGCAGTGGTGTCGCAACCTCCGACCGTCCTGCTCTCCCAGTCACTGTGTGTCACTTGGGGGAGCTGAACGGGAGCAAATCAATTCTCGATGGCCCTAGCATACATAATGTGAGTCTTTACAGGTTTAACGTAGTATTATGACAGTGGCAATAAAATCAGATTTAGGACTGACTGAAGTCAAACAGGTTTTTTGTTACTGATAATAGAAGATCTTATGGTAGCTCTGAGCAGTCAGACTCCAATTTAAAAGCGGATTACCCCCCAACTGAATATGATGGGCCCAATTCTGCCCTTGGCCGGATAATCCAAAAATATGTCCTCGCACCTGACAGTAAAATGCATGTGTACTTTGAGTGATGATAAGTATTCTCAGTGTTAGTGAAATGAGAATCATTTGCCACAGTAATGTACTTTTAAAATCTGGTGGCAGATGTATTTAAGCCAAATTTACCAATTTCAAGTACAAGGTAATAGTGGTTTTTTTTGTGTTTTTAAGATGGCAAACCCTATGACATTGCTTTGGCCATTACCAATGGAAGCAGGTATCTTATGAAAGACTGCAAGCTCCTAAAATCCTTTCATAAATTGAATGCTAATTGGAGAACTATTCAAAAGTTTATTTTTAAAATGTAAATGGTGTGCCTATTTATAGGATCTCTATCATTCGATATTATTTGACAAGGTCTGACTCTATAGAGATTTCTAGTGGGGAGGATAAAGAGCGCTTTGATATTAAGTAATTATGGGTTATTTCTGGAATCCTGGTAAGTGGTATTTACGATTCTCAACACTCACTGATACTTCTGGTTTTTGTGCAATTTATATGCTAACTAAGCACGTTCAAGTTGGACAACACATGAAATGTACATGAGACTCCTTTAAAAAAATCTTAACTTGAGCTACTGGAGACTCTAAAGTGAGGTTATAGAAAACGTGGAGACAGCCATGCGTTTACAAACAGAAACACCTTAAGCACATTTATTCTCACCGAGCACAATTAAGCTGGCAGATAGAGGAAGTAGTTCAAAAGCGCATATGCCAATTAGATTTTATGGACGTGGGTATATTAAAAAAAGGAGGAAAGAAAAAATGGCTTTAGACGGAGTGAGCATTTCCTATCTAGAAATGGGAGAATACTAATGCCATCATTCATGTCAGAAGAGATGTTTTCAGGTAAAAATGGCCTATGTAAACATATTTACTTCGCGTTGATCTCCCAAAGCCACCTGTAGCGCAGAAAATGCAGCCCTGCGGATGCGGGAGCACTGGGGGCTTCAAGCAGACTTTTCGGCAACTTTCAGACCCCGGGCGGACATCCCTGAACGGGGGAGTCTCCCCCGCGGTCTCTGCCTTGTGCTTCACCACGAGAAGCAAACACTACGGAAGAGCAGGTTTCCTAAGGGAGCAGCCTGATGGTTTAACAAAGCCCCCTCGTCCGTCCGGGCAGCTGCAGGGCGCGAGGCGAGGCGCGGACTTCGCTGCCCGCCGGCCCCTCGCCCGAGCGCAACAGCCGGCTGCGCGCCCTGCCGCGGGGGAGTCCCGCCTCGCCGCCGCCGCCCGCCCGCGCAGGCAGCCCCACGGGGACGCGCCCGGCCCCTACCTTCCAGCACGGAGCACAGCCTGCCCAGGGCCATGGTCCCTCGGCGCGGCGCGGCGGGGCCCCCGGGTCCCGGGCGGCGGCGGCGGCTCAGCGGGGCGGCAGCGCCGCGTCCCCGCGCAGCCCCGGCCCCTGCGGCGGCGCCCGGGGCTGGCTCCCGGCCATGCCCGGCGGCCCCGGCGCGGGGCTGCGAGCGGAGCGGAGCGGCGCTGCCGGCCGCACTGAGGCGGGCGCCGCGGAACGAAGCTCATTTAAGACGAGCGGGGAGTCCGCCCGCGCCGCCGCGACTACGCATGTGCCGCCGCCCCCTCGTGCCGCCGGCGCGGGCGCTCCCACAGCCGGGCCGCCCCCGCGCGTGCCCGGGGCACGGGACCCGCCGCCCCCTCCCCCTGCCCGCGGCCGCCGGGGCCTCGCCAGGGGGCGCCCCGACCCGGGGCTCGCGACCGGGAAAGACAGCGAGAAGCCGCCGGGCACCAGCTGGAGCCCCGGGCACCCGCCTCCCGCCTCCCGCCGGCGTCGCGGCCCGGGCCCAGCTTCGCCCGGCTGGGAGGTGCCGACCTCGGGCGGCCCGAGGGGACGGCTGCGTCCCCGCCGCCCCGGCTGAGGAGCCGGCAGCGCAAGATCCACCGGGCCCGGAGGAGAGAGGGCAAAAGGAAGCAGTGGCCCAGGGAGGAGGGCGCTGCCCTGCAAGGGTTCAGAGATGCTGGGGCGGGAGGGACCTTGCCGGATCACCGAGTCCGACCCCCTGGCTGGGCAGGAAAGAGCTGGGGTCGGATGACCCCAGCCAGATGCCTATCCAGCCTTCCCTGAAAGACCCCCAAGGTAGGGGAGAGCACCGCTGCCCTTGGAAGCCCATCCCAAATGTTGTCCCCCTTACCATGAAGACGTTTTCTTGATATCCAACCTAAATCTGCTCTCTGTCACTTTGTTACCCCAAGAGGTGTCCTGGCGATCCCTTGCTGCGTCCCCCTAATGTATTTGTAGGCAGCCACAAGATCTCTTGCAGAAGGCTCCAGGTCCCTCAGTCTCTCCTCATGGGGCTTGTCGTGTAAGGCCCTAACCATCCACGTGGCCTCCTCTGGACTCTCTCAAGTCTATCAGCATTTTGCAGTTGTCAGTCATTGGCTAGAAAATACATGGAGCAGCAGCAAAGACTCCTTCTCCATGTACAGTGTCTGTCACACGGTTGCTCTGACTGCATCTAGGAAAGCTGGGACCTGGGTGGACTTCAGGTGCCTGCCAGGACCAAGCTGGATCTCAGCAGAGTTTAGGCAACCGTCAGGCCCAAAGAATCTGGGCCTGGATTCTTAAAACAGCGACCTGGATTTGCATCTTGCTTTGTGACTCAGGCACCTATTGTGTAACTAGGTCCTGGTTAGCCTTATTGTGATGTGGTCCTCTCAGATCAGAGGCTAGGGTTGCAATAAAAATACAGGTACTTGTCCTAAAACTACCAAAGAGAAGAAAAATGTGCTAAAACTGACAAGCACTGACATCTCATGTACTAAGCAGCGGTAGCTTAAGCTAGGAGTGAAGTGCCCTAATGCCCACTCAGCACAACTTTGCTTTTGCGCTGCAGTGATGGATGCCCTTGAGCGATTGAAATTACACTAACTTGGATTGGAAGTTACTAAGGACCAATAAACCTTATAGTCATTACAATTTTTTAGTAAAATTGTTGAAATACTTTGCCTTGGATGAAGGGCCATATGCAATTTAGATATTTAGGTGTTTATTTAAATGTTTGCATGTGAATAATATTATTGAAGCCAGTGGGAATACTGATTTTTTGTGAAGTTAAATACTTACACGTGTGCTTACAGGCTCAGCTATAATTGAACAGGTGCAGCAGGCTGTTTTTCTTTCCATTATTAAAACTGATTTGCCCCTCCCTGCCCTGAACTCACCACTACAAATCACACTCACAAATGTGCTAGTGCTAGTGAGGGGGCTGCAGCTTTTATTTTGTTGCATTATTTTTTTGAAATAATGTCAAAGGCATCTGGAATAATTGATGGGCTGGAATGAAAGAATGGCCTTTGGCCAGTGGACCATTTTTTGGCCTTGAGATTATTTGGAAATTGCTTTGAAGATGAGAAAGTACAAATACATGTGTATAGGTTTCATAGAGTGCCATCGTGGAAGAAGTTGGGAATTTTGCTTAAAGATGTAGAACAGGTTTTTGGTTTTTTTCCTGGGTTTATTGGATAAACTAAAAATGAGGATTCTTTGATAGATCCTGGTGAGATATAGTTAGTGTTCAGGTTGCAAATATTGGCAAACAGTTACATTTGGTTAATTAATTACTCCAAGGGAGTTGGTAATGATGACTAGTTATTCATGAGAGACTAATTATCAATAGTTATCCATTTTCAACTTATCATGAGATGCATTTTGCGTGCCATATTGAGACACAATACATTATATTTATAATGAAGACAATTCCTATGATCCCAAATGCAAATTACACATACCCTGGCTTGTTATGTGAGAATTGTAAGATTATACATATAAACGCATTACACAATAATGATGATGTTAAAAAGGTCAGAAATTTTTGCTTTGCACTCTTAGCTGTCCTAATCGCCAAAATAGATCATCCTGCACAATGGAACAGTTGATTGCCTATTGGGGATGTTGAAATAGGCCGCGTTTGATTCGGATTCAACCTGAATAGAGGACAGCAATTCAATTTGTTGATTTGGATCACTGTCCCGATTCAATTCAGCCGAATCCGAAGAATTGATGCTGATTCAGGGAATCAGCAATTTAGCCATAGACACAGCTTTAAATGTTTTTTTACATACCTCGAGGTACTAGGCATGGCTCATGAATGCTGTGATGCTGGGGTGGATGGAGTGTCCTACAGGAGCGCGGGGTGAGCCTCCCATGTGCTCGGTGTTGGACCTGGAAGTGGACTGGAATTACTTCCAGTTCACTTCCGGGTCCGGCGCCAAGCAAGTGGGGGCCTCCTTGCATCTCCTAGCTCAGCGATCAGCCACAGGGGGACCCTTGGGGCCCTCCAGGCCCAGGAGACACAGTTGCTGAACCGCAGGGCACACCCCACTGGACCCAGAAGTGCTTCTAGTCCACTTCTGGGTCTGCTGCCAAGCATGCTGGGGAACCCCCACACTCCTGTGGGACACTGCATCTGCCCCAGCATCCCAGCATTCACGAGTCACCTGGTACCTTGAGGTATGTAGAAAAAACATTTAAAGCTGCGTCTATGTCTGAATCAGCAAATCTTTCCGAATCTCTCTGAATTGATTTGGAGTGTTCCGATTCGATTCAGACCGATTAAAGGGTCTCTTGATTTGATTAGGATTTAGAGATTCGGCCACCAAAACAGGCCGAACCTCCGCTG
The DNA here is from genome assembly GCF_052110815.1 of Crocodylus siamensis. Classification (NCBI taxonomy): domain Eukaryota; kingdom Metazoa; phylum Chordata; order Crocodylia; family Crocodylidae; genus Crocodylus; species Crocodylus siamensis. The sequence continues at coordinate 22,525,497 of NC_143403.1, forward strand.
AATCTAACCGGTGACCGAAGCTTCGCCCAGCCCCACTCTCTATGCCTTGTTGTGCAAAGGAAAGCTGAAGAGCATCCAGTGCTTTGCAAGTATCAGTAAGTTTCAGAGGTGCTATGGAAGACACTTATTAAGCTGACTGCTTATTCAAAGCAAATTTCATTGCTATTTAGAAGGAATGTACATTTGGAAAGAAGGAGTTGCACTCTAACAGAGGATGAGTTAGCCTCAATATTTTGTATACAAATCAATGGTTTTCTGGGGGAGAATCAGCGCACTGACAAGTAAGACCACATCAATGAGTTACCCACTGTCTATCCAAGTGTTATCATAATATTAGTGTTCACATTTTCAGTTATTCATTACAGAGTTACATTCCAAGGTTAATACTTCAAATACATGTAGTCTTGGTTGTTCCTCTAAACAGGCAAATACTGAGGCTTTAACAAGTTTATTTAATCAACAATCCATTCCCTTCCTGGGCTGTATGTTGGCTGAGCCAAGCTGATCCTTCTTCTTCATGGTCGAATGCAGTTCACAGAAAGACGCAACCTTTTCCAATTCTGAAAACCATTTCCTTCTCTGTAAGATTTTGTGAATTAGTGATTACATGTGTGCATTAGACACAAGGCAGAACATATCTAAAAGTCTCCTAGGCCCAGTTCATGAAATTTAAATGTAGGAACAAGGATTGTTAATGTAGGTAATATGATATGCTGTGTTGCATCATGTTTAGCATATTTATGAATTCAGGCACAAAAACCTGAATTTGTGATTAATATTTGCAAAGTGACACCTGCAAATGATATGAAGTACAGCACTGTCTCCAAATAAATTGCCCTAATGAAAAAAAACCTGATAGCAAATCATTGAGGACACCATTGATATAGTCATTGAGCCAATACAGCAGCATTTCTTGGCTTAAGATATCTGTAGCTGGAAACTTCTTTAAAACCTGCTTAGAAATCTTCAGTCTAAAAATAAACATGCCCAATAGGGAAAATGGGGGCTGGTTTTGCTTAGGGCACAGACTTACAGTTGTTTGGGTGAAAAAACTGTAATATTTTACATTCCTAATTATTTTTAAAGTTTATTTTTATTTCCAATACTTGTTTTATTATTTGAACCTCAGACATGGTAGCTAGCATGGCATCTACATATTCCACCTCAAATTTAGACTGTGATTATTGTAGACAAATACAGGGGAACCTCTTACAGTTTAATCCTTAGGTACATCTAGCTACCATTTATGGTGAAGGAGAATTAAAGTCCTGAATTGTTTAGTGGATTGTAATAAGTGCTTGGCACTTAAAGGCACGTCTGCAAGTTGCCCTATGGCGACATTGTTACTGCACTGTAACTGCCCGTACTATGCCGCATGTACGACACATGGTTATTTTTAGCATCTACTTTGCTGAAGCAATGTGCTATATTGGGGGAGCGCGCCACTTCAGCGATGTAGCTGCTGGTCACATGTAGACATCTGTGGGTGCTACATTGCCATAGCTTGTCACTACAGCAACGTAGCATCATGTGTAGCTACGTCCTAATTGTAGCAAATCTGCAACTGTTTTGTAAGGAGAAATGACTTGTGTAGAGAGGATACACACTGCAAAGTATACAGTCTATTGATCTGGGGGAGGTAAGTTAACTTTTCAGCTTTCCATTCAGGAATCTTGGTGCATTAGTGACAAATCCGGGAGGAGGATTAAGATTTGAAGATTTGTCTCAGAGGAGATAAGAACAATGATGACTGATATTTCAACCATCTGCCATTTGTCTTGTTGACAAGATTTTTGTATAGGTGAGATTTCACGCTGAAGAAGCGTCCCAATAGCATTATTCACCACGGCTGCGTATTGTGGATGTGTTCTGAAAGTTTATATAGCTAGAACAACTTCTCACCACCCAATTACTGTGAAGAGCACTTGGAAACACACTTTCTAATTACAGTTGCAGCCTTGAGCTGTTACTGGTGGCAAGCCTGCTGAAAATTATTTTTGACACCTGAAGCATGGGAAGTCCAAGTACAGAACTAAACCACACTTACTGCAGTTTTAACAATAGAAGCGTATAATGTTTGTAGGCAATATTGACAATTTATTATGCATCATAATTATAAGTACACTTCTATATGTGGTGACAGCAGAACTTATTGCAGACTTTAATCTTTATTTTAAAAAAAAGCTTCTTCCTACGGTTTCAAAGAAAACCTTAAACAATGGAATTTTGTACTGTTTAGCATTCAAAATATCTTGAAAGAAAAGCAGCAAGAGGCATGGGATTTGCAAGTTGTATTTATTGGGATGGTAGTTCAGAAGCCCAGTGATGGCACTTTAAGTTTCAGAAAGAATTTATTTATATACTAATAATTTTGGCAGAAACGTGAGGTAATACATTTGTTATTAGGTGCTATAGTGGCAAACCTGGGCTGGCTGGTAGCTTTAATGGGGAATAAATTCATCCAACCCCTAGCACCTCCTTTCCTTTCTAGTGTCATAATTGATCTTTCAAGGACCTCTTGGCAGGGACTGTAGGTCCTTCCTGTGTAGGACGGGGTGTGATTTTGGAACATACAGGCCGTGTCTACACAAGACGGTAACTGCGCAGTAGCCTAATACCGCACAGGAGTGCGTAACAGCACGAACAGTGCTAATATGCTACTGTGCAGTATTATTAGGCTAAATATTGCACAGTAGTGTCACTAAAAAGGTGTTTGGGAGCACTACTGTGTAGTAGCTTCAGTTACTGCGCATTTATTTAGTACTTGATTATACAAGTACTAAATTAAATGCACGGTAACCACCGCATATTAATGGATGTGTAGGCACGCCCACAGTAACCGATTACTCTGCTATTGCACTGAAGGTCACTGGCACTGCTATTTCTGCTTTTTACCTGTGTTTTGCAGCATGTTCCTGGTGTTTTTGCTTTGTGCCTTGTAGTTCGGAGCCATCAGTTTTTATGACTCTTTGGGTAAATGACTGGCTGTGAACCTTGGGGAGTAGAGTCGATGTCTCATGTTTCATGAAGCCCTTTTAGTTCTGTGTTTCTATCACTGAACATCCTGCTGGATGCGTAAATCCTTATCAGAACCTGTAACTTTGCTGTGTGGCTGTTTCTCGAGTTGTAGAAATAAAAGGATAGTAAGGCTGTAAAGGGACTCATGCAAAAGGTTAAAGTTTGCTTGAAAGGTCCACTGTTGATGCACTGTTGAATGACGAGAAATATGGTGGGTGAGTGTTAATGGCAGGGGCACAGGGGTAACACAAAGTTTACCTTTTCAGGGCCTGATCAGTATCTGTGAGCTATGTGTAACTGCTCTGTATACAAGTCGCTGGTAGCAGTGACAATTCCTAAGCTTGGCAGCGCTGTTTCCCTGATGGTTCCCCTCCTCTTGCTGCTGCTATATGAACAGCGCATTGTTAAGTGTGAAGTGTGACAGAGTAATACAGTTCTAATTATGGGTAAAAGCAGTTTATCTTTGTTTCTGCTTTCTTCTTCTGTTCCTGTATTAACAACGCAATGTTAATGGGTGATAGGAGTATCAGAAGTTTAAATAGGTGACCCAAACAAGTTGCGAGGCAGAAGCCACACCAAGTTGCAGATAAACAATGATCTGATAAAGACAGCACCAGCAATAAAATCTGAGCAACAGATGTGCTTTGATTTAATAAATAACATTTATTTGGAATGCACATTAACATTTTTAAATACACAATAAGTCATGTAAGTGCAAATCATTCTTAAAATAAAAGAACAGCTGTAATATATAAAAGAAAAGCATGATTATTTTCAGAGAATGTGTGTATTACAATTGCTGTAATCTAATTTGGAAGGTGAAAGATTATCAACATTTTAAATACAAAATTGAGCTTCTCTGGAGACATAATCATCATAGCCTTAAGGAATTTGGGGACAGTGAAATAAGGTGACTTTGTAAGTAATTTACATAATATGAATCACAAGATGTTTCATCCCTTAATTATGAATAATCTTTCTTGTGAAAACGGGCAGGATATAGGGTTTGATCTCAGTTTTTACAAAAAGTTTTCCTTTCACCCCCACTCTCCCTTCCAGAAAGAAATCAAACTCCACTCATGGTCTTGTTGGTTACTTGTTTTCTTAATTAAATTTAAATACAGTCCCATTATGAGTATACATAACTAGGCAAAATGTTGATCAGATCTTTTTTAGGAAGTAGCTCTTAAAAATGCACATTCCCGGTTATGATACGTTTTTATCTAAACTTTTAATTTGTTTAATTTTTCATGTATAGAATTAATACATGTTAAGTGCAGACACCTAATAATTAGTTATTTGGTGAGACTGCCTTTGCAGAGTTGTTTTAATCTTCCGATATATGAATTTTCATGTTACTGTTCCATACAAGGATTAAAACAAAGAAAAAAAATACCAAACACTTTAGATCAAACACCTCTAGAATATAGTCATAATAACTAATGCAGAATGTGTCATCAGACAATCTGCTTAAGATTCATTTACAAAGAAATGTAATTTACATTGTGGGAAGGTATAAATGGCAAAACCAATTCAAGTGGCACTAAAGAATTTTGCTCATTGAGATACTAAAATTTATTTACACCTGACTGACTCCTTTTCCATCAAATGTTGTACTGGAAGGAGTGGCAGTATGTAAACACTGGAATACATGCTATATGATCCCTTACTAAGAAAAATAAATTTACAGCTTTGTTAAAGAACAAATGTTAATATATACAAACTGTTTACCAAGAGGCCATGTGAAACATTCAAGTCTGATTTTAATGCTTTCCAAATAAATACCAAACAATGCAACATTTACAAACAGCACACAATCCCTAATTCCTCATCTTCTTTTAACAAGCCAAAATTTAGTAGTTTGATTAAGCAAATGAATAGCAGCTTTTTCATTGCTATGGAGGCATGTCACATAGCATCAAAATGGAACCGATGGGCTTCCTGACGTTTCTCTCTGTCATCTGCTTTCTGAAAATAAAGATTCAAAACATTTGGTAAGATAAAAGACCAAAAACCTACCCAGCGTTCTGACAGTTAGAAAATTTGTCAAATGTCAGGGAGTCTGATTTTTTAACACTGTTATTCATTTGTCATTCATTTGCCAGATTATTGAGGTTTAATAAAAGCCTCAGTAATTAGTATGTAATAGGTGTCAATTTAGAATACCAATAATCTTCTCTTAATTGGCTACTGTAGGTAATAATCAGTTGTTTTATTATTAATGACTCAATACTTCTGATTGTCTGAAGTAAATGCTTTTCAAAGCCAAAAATGCTTCCTAGTGCACATTTATTCTGCACCGTAAATATGATAAGGTGAATTGGTTCTGAATCAAAAATAAATGGCCCCACTTCCACTGTCCTTTTAAAACTAGATTATCCCTTAAAATCTCTGTTTATTAAAACAAAATTAAGAGAAAATTGTCAAAAGCAATGATAAGGTTGCTACAATAATCAACAGTGTTAAAAACCAGGGCTGAGAAACAGAGTTACATTTTGTGGATTAGTAGAAACAAAGATGGAAATGTGAAGGTTGTGACTTTTTGCCTGCTTGGTTCTTCCTCTCACCCACCTCAAAAGGACATTTTTATGGGCTTGTGGTTAGCTGGACAAATAAGGAAAATATTCAGTTCATCTATACCTGCATGGCCACTAGTTACATGTGGTTATCTTCTATATGCCTTGGTCCCTCTCTCCAATCCCGAAGAGTTTTCCTATATATTTATTTTCAGGATTTACTAGGTATAGCCAGAACTTTGTATCAGAAACCAAGATTAACTTTATGTGGGACAAGGTATGTTTGCCTATAAATACAGTATAATGTCATTTCTAATATATGCATAAGCTGGTCATCTGCCTGACTTGCAAAATGTATTCATGCTTGCTTGCTTGGACTGAGTAATGTTTTTGATGATCAAGTACAATCTTGTTAGTGTTTTTTATCCTCATGCTGTTGGATGGGCATCTCCCTTTGTGCATAAGCTGGTTAACCCGTGACAATTTTACTAGGCATACATATATCGACTTCATTTTTCTAATGAAAGCTGGCTTGTGGGAACCATGTTGTCACATGTGCTGCCTCCATTCCAGAGATTTCCTTGTCACAAGCATCATTGGTGTACAATAGGACTCCCTATTGGGTTAATTGTGTTCCACTGGATTTGGCTGTCAGACGTTCAGTATTCTCTGACAGCAGCACAGCTCTCTGTGAAGTTAACAGCATATCTCAGTCTGGCTTTGTGGCAGGGACATACCCTGCCAAGGTTGCAACTCAGTCAAAGAAAAGAAAAAGGGGTAGTGTGACATCCTTTTTCCTACTCAGAAATACATGTCACATTCTATAAAACACTAAGGCCTTCACATAAGAAGCCATTTTCATTCAACTGTATGCATTTTGAAAAGGTTATATTATTTTTATGTATTTCTATATTACATTATTTAATTAGAACAGTTAATTAACTGATTAGAGTAGCACTTTAAAAGTTAACTGATTAGCCATCACAACCTCCTTATCTCATATCACCACACAGATGTGGGAATTTGCCCGAAGGCCCCAGAGCAGGACAAAGGGAGGATTAGAACTAGGAATTCCAGTGTCCTTGCTCGACCTACCAGAGTTTATGAGTCTTAAGATTTACACCTTCTATTGATTATTCCTCAGCATTCTTCAGTTAATCCCTCGCATGATGTGTCAAAGGTAAAAATATCCATAAGTGACACATTGGAACAGGTCATTGGTTTATGGATCCAGATTGCCCCCAAAATGTGACAGAGCAACACATTATCCCTGACTGCTAGATTTATTATTTAGATAACAAAGTTCGATGGCTGATGGCCATGCATAAGATCTATGGTGACGTCAGAGGCAGCTCTTTGTCTATATCAGTGGAGGCGTGAAGGGCTTATTTCAGCTAGTGTGTGAAATAAGGAACCGCAATGCTGTTTTTCCCCACAAGGGGATGTATGAATAACTGTATATAGACCCTCTGTTTTCACCACTCTGGGTGTGAGTATCTTGGATATCTATATATAGGAGAGAGAAAAATAGCAGCATCCAGGCAGAGCAATATATTGGCCAGGAGTCTGGTAGCAGCAACAGAACAGTCCAGTGACCTAAAGAAAGTTTAGGAATCAAAGTTTCTTGCATTTTAACCCCAGCCTTGCCATTGATATAATGTATGGCTTTGTTCAAGGCATTCTTTGTGTCCTCTTCTGAGAAACTGGGATAGTAAATACTGACCTACAGTATCTCAAAGTATTCTGAGGTTTAACTAATTCTGAGGCTTAACTTTTTACAGGGCTTCACAAATGTAAAATACTAGGTAACATCAGTAACTCTGTATTAACACATTATTGCTAGTTTAGAGAGATGTAAGATGTCTAAGATCAGAATTCGGTGCTAAAAATCTAAGTGATCCTGTCTCACTTGCATTTACTTAAGCTAAGACCATATGTACTGGGTGCCCATCACTTAAATGAAATGCACTATACAACCCTGAAAAATTACTGGGGGGTGGAGGGTGGGGGGGGGAGGACAGAGGGGGATGATGACTATTTTATCCAAATTGAGTCAATATCCTCCAAAAGATATATTATTTGAAGAACACGCAACATTTGTAATCACCAACGCAATCCATTCCTATGGAAGGGGAAGAAGATGGTCACTGCAGCATACCTGTAAAGGCAGTGAATATGGAAGCACAGATAGGAAAAGACACCGCAATGCGTGGATTCAGCAGCAGCTGAGAAGCTACTAGTGCAGTGGTTCGTAACTCCTTTAGACCCGAGGGCCCCCTTGGAAAATGCCTACTCTTAGTTTTCACTCTTTTTTTGACAACAGAAAAATACTAGAGCAATTCAACTACTGCAAAAAACTCAGAAAGGCTACAACAGCGTGGTATGTTTTCAACACTGTGGAGTCCTATATTTGCAAACTCTGAGTTTTTATACATTAGGTCTGTGCAAAGCGGCTAGTGTTCACTTCGGATTCAGCTGATTTGGGATTCAAATCACTGTCCTGAATTGATTCGGCTGAACCTGATTCGGAGATTTGGCTGCAGCTAAATTGGCCCCATCCCCCGCCCACTCTCGGTGGCTGCCCTGCCAAATCTCTCAGCTCCTGGCTCTTTGAAAAAAAGAGCTCCCACTCACCGGCTGCTGCCATGCTGCGGGGCGATCCCCGTTACCCCACACTGCATGGCTCTGCCATGAGCTGTAATTTGTGTGTTGGAGCAGGCTCTCTGCTCATGTATAGGCATGCTAAGGATTTAGCTTGTGAATCATGTTTGTACACTTAGCAGTGCTAACATTGTGTGGCATCCTGCGGCACCCTTGAAAGGATCTCAAGGCACCCAAGGGTGCCATGGCATCCTGGTTATAAATCACTATAGTAATGTATGTAAGGAATACTTGAACATTTTGCATTTCTGCAATCAAACTTTTAAATTGCTTCCCCCAACCTACCAATATTATCCCTACTTTTCCAGGTTTATGTCCTATCTGTGCTTCCATATTTACTGCCTTTACAGGTATGCTGCAGTTAGAAAACAATGGAGACAAAGCTGGGAGTTAGTCACAGCATAGTTTCTTTGTCATTTGCGCTGTACTGTCTGAGCACAACGGGGCAGGATATAAGAGTGGAATTCTTTATTTCCTTGCTCTGTCAATTGCAGTCCCAACCACATCGCTCCTTGCATATGGGCTCTGTGTTAACATTTTGTAAAAGTCAATGACATCACTGTGAAATAATTTTCCAGTATGAAATACATGCACAACTTGGCTGGATGTTTAATCGGGCCTGTTTGTTTCACAAACACAAATACAGGCCTACATACCAAGTCAAAAATGCAGTCACGTTATTTGGCCGGTATGATTATGGCTCGGCGAGGTAGCAGCATTTATTGGCTATCCTGCCAGCTGGATATTATTGTGAACTGAGACTTGTTAAGAAAAGTGGGAATGCTTTTCTTTTGTGACATGAAAGAACCCTCTCAAAATGCTTCTTCAAATCAATGAATGTATATACAGTCCACATGCAATTCAGACATGTGGAGCAAAGCAGCCAGCATCCCATGGAAGAGTCCCACATATTAATAGCCATACAACTAGTAAGGGTATAGAACAAAAACAAATGCTTTTCTTCTTTCTGAACCACCATCAGAGTAGAAGCAAAGTAAGTTGAATTTACATTTATTTTCAAAAACAGCCTCTACTTGCAACTCTGATCAGTTGATGAGAGTACAAGATGTTGAAAGTAATCATCTTACAAACTGAAAGTCTCCCAGTTAGTTATGAATAATGGCATATGCCAAAATACCAAATTTGTGTACATTATTTCTTATTTTCCCTTTAAATGTTTTAGAGATCAAACCTACATAACCAGATGCTTGTTTTTTAAGCTTTCAATAAAACCTAAAATTACCCTACTTTTGTGTGTATTAATAAAGCCTGATACCTGTCAGAAGTGTGAAAATTACTGAGATTATTTAATTTTAAAGTACATTTTCAAACTGAAAGCCATTATTCAAAACAATACGAGAGCATATCTTAACACAATACAAAATTTATAGTGTGAAAATATACAGAAACTCATTTCCATTTAATTAAGCTTACCTTCTCTTGCCAGTGCAATATGCCAATTATTGCCAGGATGAAAACACAAACTCCGATTAGGGCTATAGCTGTTAACAGCACAATGTTACTTGGGGTCAGGTACAGCTTGGCACTCCAGCTACACAGAAGAGAAGCCAAAAAAACATTAGTATTCTTCATTAGGACCCAGACTACAGCTTCAAAAGAGATTACGTTCATTTACAAAAATGAAAAGGTAATGCAAAATCTGCTAATAAGGTGATCTATGATTTTCTGTGCAAGATCGGGGCTTACCTTAAAGACAGGAGCTTAATGGTGTTTACTTACAAAATACAGTGTTAAATATAATTGTTACCATGTTTAAATTTAGTTTCTGTTGAACTATCCAGGAGCCTTGGTATATCCTTAGGGATTGGCTTTCTTCCTCATTAAGAGTTTTATGCTCGCTTTTGCAGTAGAGCATTGAAAAGAACAAAATAAAAGTAAAACGCGCAGCAGAAGCCTCAAAAACTGCCTGGGGTTGGGGTGAAAGGATGAGCACCAGCTAGCAAAATCCACATGACATGCTGACTCTTTTATCAAAGAATCCCACGTGCCAGAAGACAGCACTCCAGGCAGGTTGTGGGGGAGCAGTCATTGTGTATTTCTGCCAGTCACTGCATATTTACGTTTTGCTGAAATTAATGTTGCATTAAGTTACTCCTAAAGCCTGTACCAGGCTCAGAGGGAAAAACTGTAGGCATGGTAAGGACAGTCAATGGTGGCTGTATTTCTAGGGAAAAGAGGGAGTTTGGGTAGTCCAGGAGAGGGGCCAGCATACCCCTAGCATGTGGATCTCATAAGGGAGGGATTTCTGGCCTCCCAAGTTTCTTTGGCTGCCCCACATGATGAACCTTGCAGAGCTTCCTGGGCCTTCTTGATTTTATTTTGGGAAGGACTAACTGTGACCTTAGCTCAGGTTGCAACATGGCAACATTTGGATTTCCCAGAATAGCTACAACTTCACTATTTGTGACAAGGATCTTTAAACTCATGCTGAGCGGCTACATCCAGAGAAAAAGCAATGGAGACTTCATCTTCATTAAAAAGCTCTGCCAGCATATCCGTATCAGTTCATGGTGTGGAAAGTTCATACGCTGTAGCCAGCAGAGCTCCGTTGGCCAACTTCTCTGGTGTTGGTGCAGCTCTGTTGACAAAAACCTTCATCTTGCAAAGCTTCTGTTGTTTGAACTGGAGTAATTCTGATGGCAAAAAAACTGCTGGCAGAGCCATATATAAGTTAAAGTACTACGGTGGTCAAGCCTGTATCCACAGTTAAAGCAGTTTCAGTCCTAATGTTGGGTTTTTCCACCTTTTTGTTGGGCTTGGATTGTACAGAAAGCCAGTACAGATGATCACAAGTATCATGCTGGCCTTCGTCTCTGAATTGTGTGGTCAAAACTTAAATTATTTTTCAAAGACAAGTTTCTTAGCTCTACTTCAAACTCTAGTAGTAATTTCCCCCCCCGTATTTGTACTACTATTATTTACTTCTCATTACATGTATTTAAAGATTCTGTTACAGAACAGTTTTATTTTCATTTTATTACTTGATTTTTGCTTATATTAATTGTGTATGTCTTGATTTAAATTTTACCTCACTTGCTCAAAGTCATCCAGTGAATCATTGCTGAAATGGGATGGAGTGCGACTCTCAGACCCCTTGCTCTAGTTTCTAGACACGCTGCTATTCTATAAGCAACATTGTTGTTTTTCTTTTCTTAGGGACAGAATATGTTTAATTTTAAATTTAGTAAAGTTCAGACAGAAAGTAAATACTGAGTTTCTAGAATTATAATCAAGATTTATTAACCAATGAGGTCAGTCTCTGCAGTCAATAAATCTTGAACCATACTGAAAACTGAAATCAATGGGTATTTTATTAGGGTTGTGTGAAGCTTCAGTCGCTGATTTGATTTGGAGGAAATTCAGCCCAATTCGGCGGCCAAATCTTCGAATGTGAATTGAATCAGGAGACCCATTAATCTTTCTGAATCAGAAGACTCCAATTCAGAGAGATCCAGAGAGATTTGATGATTTGGCCACAGACACAGCCTTATATGTTTTTTCTATGCACCTCAAGGTACCAGGCGGGGCTCGTGAACGCTGAGATGGTGGGGCAGATGGAGTGTCCCACGGGAGCACGGGGGGTCCTGCGTGTGCTTGCTGGCAGACCTGGAACTGAACCAGAAGTACTTCTGGTCCACTTCTGGGTCCGCCATGGAGTGTGCAAGGGAACCCCTGCCCCCCAGCTCAGCAACTGGGTGCCTCCTGGGTTTGGGAGGGTGTCATGGAGTGGGGCCTGCGAGTGGCCGTGGCCTCGCTAGCGCCCCCTGCCGTGTCAATTATGGTGATCCAGCACCCTCTTCTCGCCCACCATGTCTTTGTTCTTATAAGTTCAGTAAGGGAGGCTGCCTACTCTTACCTTGACACTGTGCTGGTATTACCTCCGTTCCAAGTAGGGTGTTCCAACACCCCCAGCCTTATGGGCAATGCATGCCTCCTACCTCCCCTTTAGCACGCCCCATGCCTCACAGCTGTTCCTGGACGTTTATTCTGTCCTGGCCCTCCGGCGCCCTCTCTGGCGCCCCTTGGACTCGTCCTGCCCTGGTGCCCCTCTCTGGCACCCCTGGGTCACCCACCTGGCGCCCGTCTCCAATCTTCCCAAGGCTATCACGCCACCTGGGCCATCCTCCTAACCCTTTACTGGTCCCTCTAAAGTCCGTTAATGGTGGATACCGGATTAGGCTCAGGCGGCCAGAGCCTTACCTGGCCTTTCTGACCCTACTGGGTTCTTGCCAACGTTATGAGTCCACTTAGGCTCAGGCGGCCTGAGCCTTACCTCGCCTACCTGACCCCTTGGGGTCCTGTCAATCCTTGATGTGAGCTTAGGCTCAGGTGACCGAAGCCTTACCTGGCCTTTTAGGCCCCTTGGGGTCCCCAATACTGAGGAACCCCTCTAGGGTCCTTTTTAGTCTCCCCGTTACTGGGTTTCTAATAATCAGAAAATGTCCCACCTATTCCTGGGGCCTCTCTTGATACCCGCGCCCGCTCCTGGGGCACCTCTCAACACACACTTCTGGCCCTGGGGGCTTCCCTCGGTGCACCCACACTCTCCTAGGGTTCTTCCTAGTGTACTTGCCCGCTCCCAGAGCTTCTCACCCCCTCTAGGGCCTTTGCCGTGCCTCTCGCGCCCGTTGTCTCCCCCTCTAGGGCCTATGCTGCACCTCTCGCGCCCGTTGCCCCCTCTGGGGCCTATGCTGCCCTCACGGGCTGGGGTCTGCAACCTCGCACACCGCGCCTCTCCAGCACAAACAGCTGTGCCCCACAGGCACCCCTCGCTGTGCCCCACTGGGCACCGGGAACCCCCAAGCCACTGGGGAGCCCCTGTGAGGCCTCCTCACACTCCTACAGCCTCACCTGATCCTCCGGTGTAACGATAACTGAATCGGCTATAACTCAAACACCAGAAGCCTACCAGCTTACAACACAATCATAAGCCCCGAGCTTATAAACCCAGCTCCGCTCAATACTGGCTCTCTCCCATACCTCTATCTGGGTTCTTTCCCTCCCCTTGCATCATTGCAGCCGGTCAGACTGCCACCATTGACTCTGCTGCTCAGCTCTCCCGCAGAGCTCCTGCTCCTGTGGCTGCCAGAGGGGAACTGCTGCTAGGCTCCAGCCTGGGCTGTTTATAAAGGGCCCGGCCCTGCCCCCTTCCGGTCACCTGACCGGCTTGTTACCACAGCAACCCGCAGCTGTGCTGCCCTGCTGATTGACAGCTCTCCTTCTCCTCTGAGACACAGGGCACCTCAGTGCCCCGTGACAGAGGGCCACTGGGGGTTCCCCTGTGGTTGAACGAGCCGGAAGAAGATCTGGGGGCTGCCCCCCGTGCACTTGGCGGCAGACCCGGAAGTGGACTGGAAGTACTTCCGGTCCACTTCTGGGTCCGCTGCCAAGCACGCGGGGTACCTCCTTGCGCTCCCGTGGGAAGCTCCATCTGCCACACCATCTCAGCATTCACAAGCCGTGCCTGGTACCTCAAGGTACATAGAAAAGACATATAGAGCTGTCTATGGCTGAATCACTGATTCTCCGAATCAGAAATGAATCTTCAGATTCAGATTTGGCTGAACTGAATCGGGACAGTGATCCAAATCAGAGAATCGAATCACTGTCCCCTGAATCAGGCCAAACCTGAATCCGAATCAAATACTGTCAGCTTCGCACACCCCTACATTTTATTACATACATAAATTTGGAGAAAATATTTTTCTGAAACACAGACAAATAAGTGTCTGGGAGGTTCTTTGTAGCAAGAAGCAGGATAACAGAATCCATAAAAATATTAACAGCAGTGAATGTGCATAGAAAAAAAAATACTGTAATTTGAACACTACCTTTGCACTGTTTGCAAACTACACTTGTATTACTTTGTCAATGAAATTCTATTTGTAACAAAATTCCTAATATGCTTATTATTTTAGTACCCATTTCAATTTTTGGAGTAGCATGAATGTATTTGTAACATGGTGACTAAATGCTTTTCCATGGATGTGTGTAAATTTAAATCTTTAAATAATCCAGTGGCTTTCCATAGGTTAATGCATCTTTAAGCCACATGGGACTCCTATAATTATCCATCTTCTGCATAACATAGAATTTGAGTCAGAAATTCCTGTATTGAGGCCCCAATTTATTTGCACAGGAACATAAACCTTTAGAAAGGTATGTAGCATTGATTTGAAGACTAAGCAATGAATTAATTATTCCAATGGTTAATTATGCTGGCTGTTAAAACATGCATCTTATTATTTCTAGTCTAATTTGTCTAATTTCAGCTTCCAACCACTGGATCTTATTTTATTATGCTTTTGTCTACCCATTCAGGATCTTTGTACTATTTTAAATCTCCTCCCTATATACATACCTGTAGGCTGATCAAGTTGCCTCATAGCCTTCTATCGGGTAAATTAAATAGAAGGAGTTTCACTAGTTTTTAAAGATGGGCTGGTTTTTCTAGAAGGTGTGCTCTAGCTCACTAAGTTCTGGGCCCGCTGCACGAATCACTGGGCACATCTACGAGATCTAACTTTTGAATCTAACTAGACACTCTGGATGCATATTTGATGAAACCAAAACATATACTTTTGCTGTGCCTGTACTTGTTACTTGGTCAATAACAGCTTTGGCAGGTTGGTTTTCATTTACAGGAAACTGCGTTTTATGTAAATGCTATTTTCTAATATACAATGAAAAACTAATACCCTACGGTTTATATTGTTTTCCAAGATTTTGGTTAACAAAAAAATAGTGTGTAGAACACCAGGTGGGCCCAACTCTGCCCCTAAGATCAAAAGTAGATGTTCAGATTCAGAGTTGAACTTGTGTCCCAGGCCCACCTTGAATTTTGAATGCTTAGGACTAGAGATTTTGACTCAATAGTAGGAATAGTTCAGGCCAAGTTTCCACTGCAGAGTACAGCTGATGCACCCTATCTAAGACATGCATCCTCTTATCTGTAGCTTAAAAATTTCAACCGTGAATATATGCAAACAAACAAACTAGAAATGCAAGTCCTTTGTCTTCCTGAGCTTGTGTATGGTGACTGCGTAGAGTTTTGCAGGGTGTAGATTTAATTTTGAAGTGTCAGTATTATTATATATATTTTACTGATCGTTGTAGCTCAAACATGAGTCTCCTCCAGAAAACCTCTTTCCTCATCAACCCTCTTGGATTCAATCCTTCTTTTTTCAATCTATTATGATCAGCTTGGACATTTTGGCCTGAAGAGTTTATTTCTTAACATTTTGATTTTAAGGACAAGAAACTGAGGTTTTATTATAGAGAAGGAATATGGGAGGATCTACCAATGATCAAAATTGGGAGGAGAAGCATGTGTTTAATTCTACATGCAACTGCAGGACAGCTGGATGTTTCTGCTAAATGAATCAGCACTGAAATAATCAACAATGCTGACCTGTAAATCTTCATTAGTATTCTAAGTTAAAACCCTGCTGAGATGAATGGAGCAGTTCATGTGACTATTTGTTACTGTTTGCTTGGTATTCTTTCCATCTGTCTGCCTGCAGACTTAAGAGAGCAGGGCCACCCTGTCCTGATAATTTGTGTATTTGAGGAGAACGCATTCCTTAGGCAAGATCTTTCTTTTTGATTATGAATTACTGGAGGAGAAAATCAATTCTGTCAATAGAAGAACAGCAATGCCTGTTTACCTTTAGAAAAGACCATTCATAGAGGAAAGGATTCCTTACATTTTGAGAGTGTAGAAGTCCTGCTTGTGATTTAAGTGCTCGATAAAGTACTTATGACGGTTTAAAAAATCATATATTTGTACCCTCTTTTTTGCTTAAGTACTGAGTAGAAAGAGGAGCTAAGAGGTTCAGGGCCTTTCCCCCATCCCTTTGCTTAGGAATAATCAAGAAAGTTGAATCTTGTCATCTTCCTGTTTTCTTCTGGTGACTGTTTAGGATGGTCTTGAGCATGAACAATATGCACACATATTTTTTAACTGCCAGGAGGGATGGTTTGGGTAACAAACAATTTTGTCCTCCAAAATATTAGTCATTGAAAGGAATGGCTACTTAACAGAACTACGCTGAAGTGATCATGTAGCCATGATGGTCCAGGAAATGAGAAGAAGCAAGAATTTTTGTGAGTGATATTTTTACTGGGGCAACTGCTTGGCTGGGATAGACTTAGAAAAGCTTTTACCTATCATAGTACTTAAAATGTTTTTTATGAGAAACAAATTTTAAACAGTTTTACTTAAGGACTTTTCCTTTGACTAATGGACCTTTCCTATAACAGAAGGTATAGGACTTTCTTCAATAATTTTGATTGGACTGTAGCATCTCTGTCAGTAAAAACACCCAATATTGATTTAAAAATTACCAATGATGGGAAATCCACCACAATTCTGGTAAATTGTCGCAACGGTAGGTTACTTTTGTTACTGAGATTTTTTTTTTTTAAGTGTGAAGTTCTAGCCAGTGGGGACCAGTTTCTCAGCAGTGGTCTCATGATCACCAAAGAGACAGCATGGATAAGTCCCACACACCTGGTTCTGCTCTGCACAGTCTACCTGCTGAAAAAACACTGTAATTTGTTTTTGTGTGTACCCAGAGATATGCTCAGGATCTCAGTTTCAAGGATGCTCTTTAGAATGGTACTGGGTGATTTATTTGGCTGCTATTAATCTTAGGGCTGAT
Source organism: Crocodylus siamensis (assembly GCF_052110815.1). Taxonomy (NCBI): domain Eukaryota; kingdom Metazoa; phylum Chordata; order Crocodylia; family Crocodylidae; genus Crocodylus; species Crocodylus siamensis. The sequence goes on from NC_143403.1 coordinate 22,542,376, forward strand.
AATTAGAACCCAGCATATTTTACAGAAAAGGTCTTGGTACTTCACATCTCATGTCTTCTACGGTAAAGTTTTAATGCTGACTTTGTGACATCAGAATCATTTCTATGTTATAAAAGCAACTATGACTTTACCCCAAGACAAAGCACAGGGAAATGCTAGAGGTTTGACTAGTAAACTTTGATTTGACATATATATTCAAGAGTAGCAAGAAGACATTTTTTCTATGTTCCTGAGTCCATTTTTTTGTATAAATGCTTTTAGCTCAAATTGATTTCAGTGTTAAAATCCTCCTGCAAGCAACAGTTTCATCTCTTCCTCCAAGAAAATGTAGAGATTCATAGATAGCAACATACACCATGTTCTGAACAGAAACTTTTGAATCTAAGTAGATGCACTGGATGCATATTTGATGAAACCAAAACACGCACTTTTGCTGTGGCTGTACTTGTTACTTGGTCAATAACAACTTTGGCAGGTAGGTTTTCCTTTACAGGACTATATTCAATAATGTGTTTTGAATGTTCTTTGGCATTATATAAAAGTCTTTAGTTTAACAAAAAATACAAATGACTGATGTGAAGTCCATTATGCACTATAAATTTGACCTTTTTTTTCCCATCGCAGAAGCAAATGAAGATACATGCTTATTTACAAGAATCACTCTAACGGATGTGTGTACACCTTTACATGTTCCCTGGAACTAGAAGGAGCCTCTGAGGCCATCAACTTCAGTCTTTCACACTGCAAGCAACAGTTTGTCCAAAAGTGTCTATAAGAACATCTAATCTAGTCCTCTTGCACCTCAGAGCCTCACAGCATCCAATAACACACTCTACAATGGACCACTAGTAAAGGGTAGGGGAAGATGAGGGTACTGCTAACACTTTGCTACTAAGACAGGAAATCAGTCAAGTTAAAATATGCTCAGATAATCGCAGACATTGCAGAGAACGGGTAAAATATCCAAAGGTCCTGGTCTGGAGAAAAATTTCTTCCTAAACCCAAATCTAGTGATCAGTTTGCTCCTGCCTGTGTGGGCAAGACATACCAAGTTTCTAAGGACTAGTGTACCTCACCCAAACTTCCATATCTAATTTAGGTCAATGTCCAAATCCTTCAGCACGGGGCTGTCCAAGTGGTGGCCTGGACTGTGAAGGGTTAAGTGGTAGCCCTTGGACTCCTGCTTAGCTGCCACTGTTGTTCTGGATGCAATTATTCTCCCCCAGGGGGAAATAATTACCTCTTGTATCCTATATATAATCCTCCTGATAGAATACTCAAATATAAGACTTACCAGGTTTTATAACAGCATCATGTTGCTGACTTGAACAGTTCATGATCCATTATCACTCCCAGCACCTTTTTTGGCTACCTGCATTGCCAGTTATCTCCAGTTTTATATTTATTTTTAAATGCAGTACTTTACATTTGTCTATATTGAGTTTCATTAATCGAATTTAGATTGTTTCTCCCATTTATCAAGACCTCTTTGCCTTCCAAAGTGCTAAGGTTCCTCCTGTCTTGCTGTTGCCTGCAGCTTTTATGAACATATACTCTTATTTCATCCTCCAAATCATTAATGAAAATACTGACAAGAACTGGGACCAGGGCAGCATATCACTTAAAAATAACCACCTGTTTTTATTATGGATGACTGTAGTCTTTGACTGTGGTTTTGCAGCCTTCTGGGCACCCACTTTAGAGTGACTTCATCTAAAACACATTTCCTTAATTTGCTTATGAAAATGTGGAGGATAACAAAGTGATACACAATTAAAAATCTGTTTCCACATTATAATTTTGTAATATACAGTATAGTCCAATTAATAACATTACCTTTGAGGAGCATGGTGAGGGTATGGAATGACTATAAGTTGGGAGTTTGGGATGATAGCTGTCCATTCCTGTTTCCGTATGGACTGCAAGAAGACATAAAAGTTAGGTTTACCTCTTAAAACCTAAGAGGTGTTATTTTGTGAAGTATTTAGACATTTCCTGATTAAATTTACACAAGAAAGAACAGAAAGTTCAAGTGGTTTTCATGAGTCAGGGATGGATGTGGATAATTATTTTACATTTAGATTAATTTTTAGCTTGGATTCTGAAGTAATTTGTAAGCCAAATAACAACTACTGATCACTGCATCCGCCACGGACATAGATAGCCATCACTAAAGTAAAATATGGCTTCTATTTAAGTGCACATTGGCACTGCAGTTTCTGGTAGGAAGGGAAGAACTGATTCTGTAGGGGAATTTTATGTAGTCAGAATGTAATTATCCAGATCATAATTCAACCAGAATACTAACTCTTAAAATAGGATATGGGATCTTGACCAATCATACATGGTCAGGACCTGGGTTTCACACTTCCATCCAAAGGCAGGTCCATTCAGCAGAATACCTTTTACCATGCTGATAACGAACTCATTGTTAATGAAGAAAGTGATTCAAGAAGCAACGGAGTCATTTTCTTGCTGCATTTGTGATTCTTGTATGTTTCCTATCCAAGTACTTAACACATCCAGACCATGCTTGCTAAATTAATCTGGTGTGATCACAGCATAAATTGGTGAGACTCTTGGTCAAATATAAGAATCTATAACTTAAGCACTATACTCCTATGTTAACAGCTCACAAGAACTATGCCTGTGCTCCTTTTGAGTGCAACTTTTGTCCTATTGTTGACAAAGAGGTTAAAATATTGATAGGGCAGGCTGGAGAAAACAGACACACATACCGTTGTCTTCAAGCAAACTTTTCAGAACTCAAAATGGCTTCATCGTTTTGGCTTCTGAAAAAGTAGGCTTAGGAATAGCAACCTACAGAATTTATCAGGTTAGAAAAACACTGGAAAATAATAATTTATGCAAGGTAGATCTTAACCTTACCTTTTCTCCTAAAGGACGAGGAATGCCAACATACAAGTGATCGAGGAAATTGGCACTACGTCCCAAGCCAAGCACGCTGTAAGGCAGCTGGAGAGCAAAATGTGCTGACTGGCTAAGTTGTCCAGCTAGAATTTAATTAAAAAAATATAATTAATATATTGCTTAAGACTTTTTGGGCAACAACACAACTCACATAATAAATAATCTATTCTTAACTGAATTCTCATTCTACAGTTCCATGATTTATGGGCATTTCATTTAGATAATTACTACAGAATGATTCAGATGACTTGGAAATATAAAGACATTTCTTTGACCTCCATTTTCCATGTGGTACTAGAACTTCTGCAATTTGTTTGAAGTAGTTTAGACGAAGAAATGAAAGCAGTATTATACAGATCCACAATGTGATTATTTACTGTAACTCAAAAGCAGCTGACACTGGGAACATCTGAAGTAGCTTGTGGACCAAATATATACTGTGGACCAAATTTTGTCCTAACTTAAACCTGTACAACTACAATGGGGTTATATCAGTTGCAAGCCAGATCAAACTGAGCATTACAATAGCTGAGGTCACCTGCAAAAAGCAGGAAATAGATGCGCATATTTTCTACCTAGCTACATGTTCACTGACACCATAACATCTTGTAAAATTATTTATTGCATTTTGGCAACATGCCTTGAAATCTTTATTTTCCATTGACACTTCTACTGCAAATACTATCTACAATCAAGCATGCATTGTTTGTTCACTTCGGAAAACTCTCTGAGTAAGAGACTTGTTTGTTTGCTATTGCTATAATAGGAAGCATAAAATATTAAATGCCTGGTACATTCAGTTTGTTGTTAAGATAACAGAAATACTCTCATTCTGAAACCATCTGAACCACTGCTCTGGCTCTCAGCTTCTCCTCTGCCAAGTATGTATGCCCTGTATGGGAGAGATCTGTACACACTAAGCACCATGACTCCATTCTGAACGACAGCTACCAGTAGGCTTCAGGAATCACAGGATGTCTGAAGCCTACTAGCCTAAACAGTATGTACCTGCTGGCTGCATCGCTCTTATTGACATCAGAAGAGCAGTGGCCAGTAGGATAGGATGATCGAGACAAACTGAAGATGCAAGACAGCAGCTGTACAACCATCCTGCAGCATACAAACAGCTGAAGTCATACAAGAGCTTCCTCACCAGCACCCAACCTCTTGATGCCATGCCCAATGAGACACGAGTATAGATGTGGAACAAAAGGCTGAAGTAAATGTATGATGGCAAAAAATGGCCATTCTAGTGGCTGAGTCTTTGCCATCAGGGGCTGATGAATAATGGCAAAGGTGGCGATGTCTCAATAAACTAAATGCTGGAGTTGAATGCTCCAAAGAACTAATGAAGTAGGGTTATACCAACCACCTGCGACTGTGGCACAGAGCCTCAGACTATGCAACAACTGCTGCAATGCCTGCTGCTTGAAGGCACCTGTTCAGTGAAAGATCTCACAAAGTACAATAAATGAGGACAAACATGTGTAATAAAATGGTCAAATGTGGTGTAGAGATATGAGAGAGAGAGATCTCATATAATGAGATAATTCTGATGATAATTCTGGAACAGGAGGCCTATGAAAGTAAAGTTTTCAAAGTAGGCAGTAGAATTTATCTTCACCAGCCATTGATTTTATAAGAATATGAGTGTAACATTCTTGCATTGCTTTGGTACACTTCAGCAGGTTATGCTCTAAATCAAGGATCTCAAATTAAGCAATAAGACAATGACAGTCTGTGAATTATGGTGCAATAATTCACACCTGGTATGCCAAAGGCTGAATTGTGTCCATGCAACTAGACATGATTTATTGCAACATAATTCAATCCCTGCAGTATTTGGATATATTCTTACATATATTCCTACACCAAGGGAGAAACTTATTGGTGGGAGGACCAAAAAGAATTAACTTCAAGATATACTTATAGGTTTTCTATTTTCATTTAATGATTCTTAAACTCTATTGGCATGAGTCAGAATGCCTGAGGCCATCGAGAGCTTTGAATTTTTCTTCAGTTTGTTTCAAGTATAACAGCCTGTTACTTTAACCTTTTCTATATCAGAGATGTCACTCTCTGCTTAGCACTGCATCCATTGTTAATAATCATTGTCTGCAAAAGGTCATTTTTGCTGTAAAAATTACTAGCTTAACAATGGATGCAGTGCTAAGTAAAGGGTATTGGTCAATGACATTTTTACATGGTGAAAACCTAGCCTACAAAACTCCCATCTTTGCATGTACTGCATGCCCCTGATACTGTGCACGATAAGCCAGGGGTCCAATGTTACTAGTAAAGTTAAGAAGGGTTCTCTTCAAAGAGCTTCCTGGAGCACTGCAGCATACAGTCTGGACAAGGCCAAATGATGTGTAGCCAAGACAAAGTGCTTTACATTTACATAAGAGAAGAATCAACACAGTGATTTTGTTTCTCACTCTCCAATACCTATAGAAAACCTTTTGCATTTACACCTTGTGTTTAGTGGAAACCAGACCCTTAGAGGGACTCTGGAGAAGAGCGGCCACTTCCTTATAGAGAGCCAAAATGCTACTTTTACTGGACACAGTCACTTCTAGGCTTCTAGCGGTCTGAAGCAGGGAGGTGGAATCTATCAATAGCTTGGTTCCCTGGTGAGCTCAATTGCCAAAGGGGGAAGATGCAGAGTCATGCAAGTAAACTCTGATTTTCCCACAGAACTTTGGTCTGTTTATTTTGACAGGACATCATGGTTTTCTTTGCAAGCCTGGTGATCTCTTTCCACTAAGGAAAAATACTTTGAAAAACTGATGGCGCAAGCTATGTTAAAATTGAACTTTCCCTCCCTCACCCTCGACATGTAACATAGGGCCCAGTAACTACCAGCCTGAGACTTTTGGACCTCCTCCCCTTGTAAATTCCATCTTACACTATACAAAGAAAAGCCTGATTAAAACAAATGACCTTGGCCCAACTTTAAAATAGAGTAATAGAAAATTAGGGCTCGAAGGGACCTCTGGAAGTCATCTAGTCCAACCCCCTGCTCAACGTAGGTCTATCCCCAATTAGATCATCCCAGCCAAGCCTTTGTCTAGCCTGGTCCCAAAAACCTCCAACAGTGGAGATTCCACCACCTCTCTGGGTAACCCATTCCAGTGCTTTACTACCCTCCTAGTGAGAAAGTTTTTTCCTAATATCTAACCTAAACACCTCTTGCTGTAACTTGAGACCATTGCTCCTTGCTCTGTCATCTTCCACCACTGGGAACAGTCTGGCTCCATCCTCTTTGGAACCCCCCTTCAGGTAGTTGAGGGCTGCTGTTAAATCCCCTCTCAGTCTTCTCTTCTCCAGACTATATAAGCCCAGTTCCCTCAGTTTCTCCTCAGAAGACATGTGCCCCAGCCCACTAACCATTTTTGTGGCCCTCTACTGGACTCCTTCCAATTTGTCTACATCTTTTCTGTAGTGGAGGGCCCAAAACTGGACAGAGTACTCCAGTTGTGGTCTCACCAGTGGCAAATAGAGGGGAATAATCACTGCCCTAGATCTGCTGGCAATGCTTCTACTCAGGCAGTTCAGTATGCCATTAGCCTTCTTTGCTACAAGCTCACATTGTTGGTTCATGTTCAACTTGGTGTCCACTGTAACCCCCAAATTCTTTTCTGCAGAGCTGGTGCTTAGCCAGTCAGCCCCCAGCCTATACCGGTGCAGGACTTTGTACTTGCTTCTGCTGAACCTTATGAGATTTCTTTTGGTCCAATCCTGCAATTTGTTGAGGTCTCCCTAAATCCTAGCCCTACTCCTCAGCTTATCTACTACTCCCTGCCAGCTGGGTGTGATCTGCAAACTTGTGTAGGGTGCACTCCATCCCATCTTTCAGGTCATTCATGAAGACACTGAATAAAACAGGTCTTAAGACTGACTCCTGGGGACTCCACTTGATACCAGCTGCTAATTAGACATCAAGCCATTGATTATATTACCCTTTGAGCCCAATGATCCAGCCAGTTTTCTATCCACCTTACAGTTCATTCATCCAATGTGTACTTCCTTAGCTTGCTTGCAAAAATGTTGTGGGAGACCGTCTCAAAAGCCTTGCTAAAGTCAAGATATATCACATCCACTGCTTTCTCTGCATGCACAGTGCCAGTCATCTTGTCATAGAAGGCAATCAGGTTAGTCAGGCATGACTTGTCCCTGGTGAATCCATGCTGACTGTTCCTAATCACCTCCTCTAAGTGCTTAGAAATGGATTCCTTGAGGACCTGCTCCATGATTTTTCCAGGGACTGATGTACTCATAATAGGTGCTAGGTACTCCTAGTAATAGGAGTAGGACATTCTTCAAGTCCACATTTATCATTTCATATTACAGAGGTGGCCAACCTGCAGCATGCATGCCCCATGATTGGCATAGGAACGGTCTGTGTGGCACATGGCAGCAACTGATAGGGCAAGAAGCAGAACAGGAGATTAGGAAGAATGAGGAAGCAGAAGCAGAGGAGACTGGGGAGAGAGCAGAAAGCAGAACAGTAGGTTGAACAGAAGAGGGATCAGAGTTGCACTTGGAGGGGGTCAGGACTAATTTGTGGCACACCTGCTAAAAAAGTTGGCTCCTGCTGTTATCCTACATGAGTTACATGTGAAATAATGGAATAGTTTAAAAATGGCATCTATTTAATGCAAGTGCATTACTGTATTTTAGATGGGAACTCCCATTTTTGTTAGGGGTGAGAGGTTCCAGGCAGAAATTACAATTAACCTAACTGTAATAAGGATGGGTATTTGAGTTATAACCTAATATTCAAATACATCACAACACTAGCTAGGAACAATATTAAACTGCTTGACTGTAGGTAAGTCAAACCCATATCAATATCTTTTGTAAAGGAACAAATTAATCATTTTCTTTTCTCCTTGTCCTGTGTTAATTCTAGCTACTAGAATTTTGTTACAAGGATTTAATTTGCCTTACCTTCTCAAATACAACTGCAAAATTACTAGCTTCCCCTCCAATTAATCTTTTGGCATAGGAAACATCCTCATTCAGTAGTAATGATCCCAGTGATCTAGTTAATATTTATCAAACTAGAAAAGGACAATGCAAAGCAGGAAGGATAAACTGCACTGAATTTGAAGATACTATCATTGGAATATATTATAGCTGTAGTCAAAAATATCTGATTGGACTGAAGATGTAAAAATAGAAAGAAATGGAGCCAAAAATAAATTGAAAGACCATCCTAGTTCTCTCTGATTCAGAGAATAGCCGCTCACTATTTAAGAATGGGCACTTTAAAAAAAAAAAAATACACCAGTGAATATCTCAGCATTTTCAGCATCTATATGGCTCTTTCTCTCTCCTTTTAATTAATCAAACAATCTGGCCACCAACCAAGGAAAAAACAACAACTGGTATGTATTCGACAACAGTGTTTTTATAACTGCACTAAACAGTTGATCTAATCTTATAGTTGAGATTTTTAAGGGGATTAAGAATATATTTTATAATATTTCAGTATTTATAATTCTGTCTAATGGCCATAGTTCAGCCTAACATTTTTTGTGGTTTTCAAGCTCCACTTAATCCTACCATCACTGGGTTTTTTTTGCTAGCAAGTGACAAATTTGTTAGTACCAAGGCAAACCAAGGAACACAAGAGAAATTGGATGCGTGTGTCGAGGAAAGGTTATACGCTGAAAACAAAAAGGAATATGGTATGAAGCCTAAAATGTCAAATGTCTGTATCCCAACACGCGAGTGGCGATTGGTCTGGAGGCTGGTCTGCTGAAGTAGACACTGCCTTGAATTTTAGTGTTTGGGTTGATAGGAAATATAATCTTCAGTCTATGTTACTGAATTTGGTTTGCCTGAGATATTAAAAAAACTATTTTTGTACCAGACCTTTTTATTTAGACATATGAGTAGTCTACTCTTTATTCTAATAATTTTAGAGCTGCTTCTCTATACAAAGTGCATCTTAAAATTAATGTGACTTGAATAATTTTAAATGAGGTACCAAGAAGCAATGTAATGCAGTGTCTCACAGATATACTTATTAAGCCAAAGTAGTTAGCTCTGGTTTGTACGGTATTTCTATATTTGTGAAATGACACCTTTAAGATTATTTTTACTAAAATAGTTTGCTGAAAAGGAAGCAATGAACATGTGAAAACTGAAATATTTAACTGGGATTTCTGCATGTAATCATCTACTACCAATTTAGAAATGTTAAGTAAATGATTAGATTAACCGTGTACAACATTTTATATATAAACCCCAGAAGCAAATATTATTAAGAAAATATTCCATCTTCTGGTTTTTGCCAGAAGAGAAAAAATAGAACATTTTTCGAAGTTCCGCCTATCATGGAAACATCATATTCATTTAAAAAGGAAAAAAACTAAAATTCACAACAATCCTCATACTGGAAATAATCATGGTAAGTACAGAAAATAAGGAAGTATTCATTTAAAAACAACAGCAAGTCTTTAGTAAGGCACTGGCAAAAAGATTTCCTACTCATAGCTCAGTTCTGACACTTTTTACCTCAAATTCTTTTTATAATTTATGCTGAATAGTCCTTTATGATTATACAATTGCGTCACAAGCCCACTAAAACCATCCCAATTTACTTTTCTGATTGGTGAACTTTCTTGCCAACCTCGCTGTTTGTGTCCATAAAGCACTTGGAAGATTCTGAATAAAATTTAATATTATTCAAATTTCCAAGCAGAAGAGATTTGGAATAATGTGATCAAGCAGGATCTTTGTAAGAGGTATCGCCAGAATAAATGGAAAAAATCCTCAATTACTTCCACTTGAGAGCCTGACTCAATCTGGAAATTGTACCATCTTAACTTGAATTAATATAATTTGTGTGCGACCTAAAGCCCTACCTTATACAGTTCTGCATGCAGGCCAGTTTAAAGGAACTTTACATGAAAAACTGTATGGATTCATGATGTTTCCACACTATTGCATATGCTGCTAATCAATTTTTCCTTTCTTTTCATTATCTCCTTTCTCATTTACTCTCTAGCTCACCTGCCTGCTTCCCTGTTTCTATTGTCTTCTCCCTCTGCTCGTGACTCTTCTTTATTCACTATTTATGTATCCACCTGCTCTTTCCTTCAATTCTCTCTCATCTGTTCACCTCTCCTTTTCACTCTTTCTCTGTTCTTCCCTGTGGTCAGTCCTGAGACTTACCCTTCCTCCTTTTGGTTAAAGGATGAATGGTGCCAGGTTGTAATGAAATTTCTCCAGTGCCAGTGCTGCATATGAAAACTGTGAAAGCTTGGACAGTGTCTCTTGCACAAAAAGCCAAGACAATGGCTGAGGCAAGACTGGAGTATGGTTACAAGCCTGCCACAAAGAAAATCAAACTCTGCTGGTGGCTTGCAACCCATTAATAACAGTCCTCAACCTTCCACCACACCTGAACCTAAAAAAAAGGTGATGGTTAAAAGTAATGGCAGAGACCTAATACACTCATTACATAAATGTAACAAGACTCAGAGAACAAGGTAGAAAGCCAACTGGCCTGGGGAGAAACCTATAGACTACACCTACATGTCAGTTGAGCTAAGTGTCACTAAAGAAACCAAAAGAACTAAAATATCCACTTGAAAGCAAAGCCTGGAAGAGGCAAGAAAAGCCAGGGTGTATTGAAAACATGACGGTAAATTATCCTGGTTAAAACATTTCCCCTTTGATTTAGACCTATTTCCCAAAGCAAACATCCAATATCTGTCTAAAGTTTTATGCTAACCTACCTCTCACCTATTCTCTGATCCTCACTGCCTCACATTTGCATTTATTAATTAAGGCATATTTGTCAAAATAGTCAGTCAATTTCTAAATGTTTATTATGCTAAACCAGTGCATTCTTCTGAAACTCACGCCTGTTGTATCCAATGGTAACTGATCTTCACTATCTCCATAAGCCATTTGATGCAGCTATTTATTAGGCTTCATTGTTAAAATAACTTCTGAACAATAGTATTCTGTGACCAACTTCCTAAAGGTATCTCATTCAATCAATACCCATCCTATTTGATTCCAAATTGTTGAAAAGTTCGCAAACTTCACAAACACACAAACAGCATACAGTTGTAATATGTTAATTCTGGTCTTGCCTGCTTTGTTTGAATTCTGATTAACCAACTATCAAGAAGGAGTGCTTTGAAGCTATACAATTAAAACAGTATAAGAAGCAAGACAGAACTGCCAGCAACGTGTATGTGGAGTCCAGGGAAGATCAAGAAGCCATCCTGCACTACTCAGCCACAAGTGAAGGATCCACACTGTGAGGCTGTACAAGAACTGCTTCCTGCCTGCATTGGGTAAAGTTCTCTTTGCAGCTAAGTTAATACAAGGACTAATAGCAGGGGTGCACTGACAGAGATCTTGGGGGCCAATACAGATGGCCGATATTTAAGGAGGCATATTGGCCGATACCAATCTGATTTCTGATACAGCTACATGCAGCAGGGAAGTCTGTTGTGGTGGAAGGAGCATGCAGGGAGGGGGAACCAATGCCCCCTGTAGTGAGGGAGGGAGGGGGCAGGGGTAGGCACTGCCCAGCCAGGGTGGGGCGGGGTGTGGGATGGAGCTGCACCCCATGGTGGGGGGGCAGATCCTGCCACTGTGTGCACTCCGAAAGTGTATGGGAGGGGGCATCTACCCTTGGATCTGCATGGGGTGTGGTGGGTGGGCTGCAGCTGCAGGCTGGAGCCAGGGCTGCGCTTGGCTCTTCTTGGTGGCAGCTGGGCTCAGGGCGGGCGGCAACAGTACTGGGAATGGGGCTACAGTGAAATTTGGGGTAGCTGCAGCCTCCTCTGTAGCCCCCACTCCCAGCATCACCACCACGTGCCCTGAGCCCAGCCCCTGCTCAGAAGAGCCCAGTGCAGCCCTGGTTCCAGGCTGCAGCTGCAGCCCACCCGCCCCACCCCACCTCGTGCAGATCCGGGGGCACACGTTCCCCCCGTGCCCTCCTGGGGTGCGTGCAGAGGCAGGAGCTGGCCCCTCCTCCCCTCCGATGAGCCGAGCCTATATTGGACCGATGTATCAGTGCACCTTTAGCTAATAGCTCATTTTATATTAAGAAAGAGTCTTTTTTCTGTCATTTAGTTTTGCAACTTGTTGGTAGTTATTAAAGCAAGCCTTTCTGCTATTCATCAACTGAGTGTCGTGTCAATTCATAAAGCACTAGGTTAAAAATTTGGTTTCAAAGTGCAACACCAGTATAGCTTTGAAATGGGGGTGGCCCAGAGAAACTTAAATCTAAAAGTGCAACGAGGTGCTAGAATATTTTGGAATGACAGAAAAATACAGGGGAAAACATTCTTTTACTAAAAACACTTGAATGATCAAACTCCCCTCTCCCCCAAAACAAAAACGAACCACAAATAAAACAAACCAAAACCCAATATCCACACCCTCAAGTCGGCGTGTATAAAATAGACATGTAAAAATACATGTTGGTGTAGGATCTTTTTTGCTAGAAGAACTAAGACATCATGAATAGCTCAGTGAATGCGTTTGGCCAGCTGGCATGCAGCTGTGGTCAGTGCTGTTTCTAAGGTTCAGTTAACTGGTGCACAAACTGCTTGGGGTTAAGTCATTTCAACCCCCATCAAGCAGTTTAAAATTATGAGTGCCATATATCAATCTATGCTAAACATGCTTCCATATAGTTGAAAGCTGGAGATTTGGGAATGACACTCAAGCTCTGGAATCAAAGTTTCTCATTCTCTTCTTGTTCTTGGCTAGGAAGCATTAGCTAAGGATCCTGAGATACTTCCACCTCTGAGGGAAAGGACATTCTAATTGAAAGCATAAAATTAATGTTTCAAGTCTTGGCTTAGTCACAGATTTCTTTTGTGAGCCTAGGCAAGCTGTTTTTTTCACTCTTAGTTCCCTATCTAAAACAAGAATGATACCTTAAAAAAGCATGTAGGAAGAACAGATATTTTAGATCACAGAATCATAGTAAGTTGGGGTTGGAAGGGACTGCAGCAGGTCATGTAGTCCAACCCCCTGCTCAAAGCAAGACCATCCTCAGAGTTAGATCATTTAGCTATAGTTTTGCCAAGCTGGGCCTTAAAAACCTCCAAGGATGGAGATTTCTCTAGCTCTCCAGATGCTTCATCATCCTCCTAGTGAGAAAGTTTTTCCTAATATCCAACCTAAACTTCCCTTGGTGTAACTTGAGACCGTTGCTCCTTGTTCTGTCATCTGCCACCACTGAGAACAGTCTAGCTCAGGGGTGGGCAAAATGTGGCCCGTAGGTCAGATGTGGCCCATCAGGCCATTCTACCCCACCTGTGGGGCGCTCAAAATTTTAAAAAATTAATATTTATCTCCCCTGGCTGCATGTCATGTGGCCCTCAATGGCTTGCCAAAACTCAGTAAGCGGCCCTCTGCCCGAAATAACTGCCCACCCCTGGTCTAGCTCCATCCCCTTCGGATCACCGCTTCGGGTAGTTAAAGGCTGCTCTTAAATCCCCCCATAGTTTTCTCTTCTGCAGGCTAAATAAACCCAGTTCCTTCAGCCTCTCCTCAGAAGCCATGTGCCAAACCCACTAACCATTTTTGTTGCCCTCTGCTGGACTCTCTCCAATTTGCCTACACCCCTTCTGTAGCTGGGGGGGGTGTCCAAAAATGTGTGGCACTCAGATACCCTGGTAATGAAGCAGTATTTAAATATATGATAGATTGGTAATTTGGTTTAATTCAGAAAAAAATCCAATACAGGTTAAGACCCCACATGGGTTTGTACTCTTTCAACTGATCATTCTATAAGATTTTATAATATTTTGTTATATCCTTTTTAGTTTCGTTTCTTTTAAAATCTATAGGATTTTTTTCAATCAAAAGGAATAGGAAATATTATAATACAGGGATATTTAACATCAAAGGAAATTGTTAGAGAGGATGTGAATGAGATTTAGGATAATGAGGAGACAAACTGAGCAGGCCCTCCCGTTTTATCCTGTTCTATCGCAGAAAAATGAAATTCATGTCAGCTAAATTAAAGAAATAAAAGGAAATGCCTCATGCAGGGTGCAATCAAGCCTTCAAGGAATTGGAGAACAAAATGCAGTAGATGGATTTTTTTAAAAGAACTGGATCATTTCTTCACATTTGTCCCCACGCATGCTAAGATAAGAATAATCAAAACTACACTTCAGGGTGCAGATCGATCATCTGTCGAGATCAGGAAGAATATTTCCTTCTGTACAGCACTGAGAAAATTATTAGATATACTTTGATTTTCTTTTACTTTCCTAAAATTTTCCAGGTATTACCCAAGACTGGAACCAGAAATAACTAATTATTACTTGGTGACCAATATAAAGATGTTCTTGTAACTCCTAAGCAAACTCAGACTTTCAGATCCTTTTAAAGCATCTTACATTGAGCATCCATAGTTTGAAGTACTCTGCATCATGAGGCCATTCTCTCAGTTTCCAATCAAACCTGAAGTGCTATCTTCTCTTTTATATAAACCACATAAGTGTTTTCTCTGTCCGTTATATCTGAAGGAAGACACCTTTTTTTTCTTTCCACTGTGTTCTTTCTGCACTCCTAGAAACTTGAGGATACTCAGTTAAAGTCTTGTGCCAAGTTATGATGCCCCAAGGCTGAGATTAATTTGGGATAACTACACTTCACCAGGCATCACTACTTAACTGAAATCAATATCACCTTGTTAAAGAAAGCTTATTGCATTTATATGTAAAATCATATTTTCTATTGTTCTTTTAACATAATGGATAAAGTATGATATTGGATTTTTTTAATTAGTTTAGCTGAACCTACCCAAATGGAGAATACTGATAGTGTGCATGTGCAATCACCATTTAGGCAGGTCTATTTTGTAGGGCAACAAAGGAGCAGAAAGTATAAGTTCACTATATGGATATTAACTGAATTCAATAAGATGCATCAGTGACTGTACTTTTAAGTATCATTATTTTTTTTTTAACTGAAACCATTTCCTTTCTGAGCAAGTACCATATATTTATATCCAGTATGTCAGAAATCACTTTTTGGTTGATAAATAACTAATGACCATTTTGATCAACTGAAAACAATGCTACATAACACGTAACTTTTGAACTTAGAGTGTGAAAGATGCAACATATTTTGGGTCCGACAATCTGAACACATTTTCATAAATAAGAATGTCATGAAGGACTAGAATATATCACATTGGCTGTATGATAATAAGATACTATATTTTACTCTACATTTACAAAACAATATATTTATCAAAGGCTGTGTTGCATTTACCAAGACCCTAATTGGGGAAAGATTTTATGGCACAAAGCAATTTGTCAACAGAATCTTACCAAACACTGTTGAACTTTAAAAATTCTCTTCCTTTTTATTTGTTGACAAGACAGATGGCTTTTCTAGCATAGCTGTGATCTGCTGTGTAAAGCACAGTGTCAAACTGGTAGCCTGTAGGCCCAGACTGACTCCTAAAAGTTATATATAAACCATTTGGATTTTATATTCATGGCAGCACATGAATCCCTGCTTTTTCTGCACAATGTGCTCATATATCTGAGTACATCCTAAGAACTGCAAAATACTCTGAATGAGCATAGGTGGGCTTGAACTGTATAACGCTGCACAGCTGCAGAAGACCATGCATGCAGTGAAAATAAGATAAAGCCACACACACATATACACAGTGCCCCTGTCCCAACTGAAATGTGTGCTTGATGTTAACTGCTCTCCCTCAGGGGCTTCATAGCGCAGAAGTGTTTCCCAATTCTTTCAGTCTGATAACAGCTTATGCAAAAATAAATATCCACAACCCTCTTACATTCACTGCAAAGGGGAAAAAAAGATCAATAGGAATGATAATACACCTTCATAACAGGGGCACTGGGGACAAGCGCTTGACAGAGAATACTGGATCTTTAAGGGCAACGAGGTACAAGGAATTTTGGATGAAAATCTTTATTTAGCAGATTGTAATAACATTTTCAATGCCTTGTGATCACCCAGCTCCTGGGGGGTTGTGTTCCACCATTTGCTGATCCACCATTCCCAAGTAGCATGTGTGTCCTGGGGTGATAACTTTGGCCATCTGGGGAAATCAGGATGAATCTCCTTTTATTTCTATCCTAGCTGGAAATAATGCCAGGTTCTGTCTTTCATCTGTTTAACAAGAAAATCCATTCAATCATATTTCATGATCCCACCCAGTTCTGGCCACAGTTCCTTTAATCTGCATCTCTGACTTCCCACTTAGGCTTCATAACAGGGAAATGTTGGGGCGCCAAACAAAGGAAAAGGGGGAATAATTAAATTGCATATTTGTACATTAGCATACTATCTACATTGCTGCCAACTAGTTAGGTTTTTCTTAAAACCCAAATCTCTTGCAGTGATGCAATTTTCCTATGGCTAGCAAAGACTCAGTTGTACTTGTGAGCATTAGAGGCTAAACAAAAATAAGCCACTTATAAAATCAGGCATGATATGAGAGGTTTGTTCTGTGTTCTCCAGTGTAACATTCAGTTATAAATTCTACTTATTTCACCTTATCTCCAACTTCCCACCGTACCCACACTGCATTGTTTAATGCACTATAAAGGAATACTGCAGTGTCACAGAAGTATTGAAACACAGTATTAGATTTCTCAGTTGTCCAATATAAGTCGCAGTGTGTGAGCTTAAATATGTTAGTAAAATGGACACAAAACATTTGTACTTGGCTCACCGTTCAAGAAAAGGGAGCTGATGACTACAGAGACCCAATGCAGCAGTAAACAACAGGGTACTCCAACTTGTGGAAGCCCAGGAGGGCCACAGATGGTGACTCGATAGCAGGTGAAAGGTCATTCTGCTAGGGAAGGTTAAAAGACTCCAACAAAACATAGAAGTTGGAAAGTGAGGAGCTGTGAAGCTGCCTAGAGATAGCCCCGAGCCTGGATAAAGGGCAAGAAAAGAAAGAAAAATAGCAGATGTGTA
The DNA here is from genome assembly GCF_052110815.1 of Crocodylus siamensis. Lineage (NCBI taxonomy): Eukaryota > Metazoa > Chordata > Crocodylia > Crocodylidae > Crocodylus > Crocodylus siamensis. The sequence continues at coordinate 22,559,281 of NC_143403.1, forward strand.
AGCACAGAGGGGGATCTTGCACCCTTTTCGGTTTGTCAGCTTTTATGTGGGAGTCAATATAATAGCAGTCAGTGTCCATCAGTCATATCTGTGTGACTCGTAACAGTTTTTTCCAAACAAAGTACTACACTTCGGAGTTCATCCTTTGTCTACAAGGAAACGGCAGATAATTCAACTACTGCCATGTTTGGAGCCTAATCCTGCAAATACTTAGACCTCCATAACATCACTCATGTGAGTAATCCTTCTAAAGCAGGGGTGGGCAAAATATGGCCCGCGGGCCGGATCCGGCCCTCCAGCCCATTCTATCCGGCCTGTGGGGCCTTAAAAATTTTTAGAAAATTAATTTATATCTGCCTGTGGCCGCCTGTCAAAGATGACAGAAGTCAAAGTGGTGGAGCCCCAGTGGGCAGTGGGACCATGGCAGGCCCCTGCAGGGAGAAGAGCCGCAGCTGGGCCCCGGTGGGCAGTGTGGAGGCGGTGGGCCCCAGGGGGCAGCAGAGCCACAGCAGGAGGCGGGCCCTGGTGGGTGGCAGAGCCACAGCCGGGCTGAGGCAGGACCCAGTGGGCAGCAGAGCCCCAGTGGGTGGTGGCACAGGCGCAGTGGGTCCCAGCATAGCCATGGGGGCTGCAGCAGATGGTTTCGGCAGCCGGCTGAGTCACAGCGGGGCTGCAGCAGGTGGTGGGCCCCAGCGGCGGCTGCGGGGAGCAGTGCAGGAAGTGGGGGGCTGCAGGGATCAGTGGGCAAGCCTGCAGGAGGGAATGCAGGGAAAGGTGGCGGTGGGCAGAAACACGGAGCCTGTGCAAGTGCCCTGGGACTGGCAGAGACCCAGGGTGGGGGTTGTAGAAGCACAGAGCCTGGGCATGGGGTCTGCCTGCCTGAATCACGTGAGGCTCACATGCAGTGGATTAGAGCTACATGCTAGGGAGCTGGCAGCCTGGCCCTGGCTCTCTCTCGCAGTGCACACCCAGCCACCATACCCGCACCCCACCGCGCGCGCACACACTCTTCCCAACCACACTGCCACTTATACCCCCTTGCTGCCCACAAAAAACACACAGTAGGACTTTATTTTAAGCTATTATGCAGCCATCTCTAGATGCAGTTTTTGTAAACACAGAAATCAGTAGACAAATATTTTTAAATAAAATAAAAATAGGTTATAGTAGATGTTTTGTGTGTGTGTGTGTGTGTGTGTGTGTACGTACATATATATAACTTTTTCACGGTTTCCAGATCACAGCACCCTTCCTCCCAAAAGAAGTACTTCCAGGGCAAGGAGAGGGACTTCCAATGGCAAAGGTCAGGGGCTAGGAGGTTGAACTTCTGGTCTCAATATGGTGACCAGGGGCAGGGCAACTGTCATGGGGTGGGGCTACCCATGTGGCGCTTGACAGCTTCCCAAAACTTGGTAAGTGGCCCTCCGCCCAAAATACTTGCCCGCCCCCTGTTCTAAGGCCACTCACATGAGAAAGTTAGTCAGATGAAGGTGTTTTCAGGATTGAAAGGTTGATGTTTCTAAAAAAGCTCAATAATTTAGGCTTTCATGTTGTTCCTGGTTCCTGGAATTAATCACCTTTCTGTTAGGAGCAAGCTCTAGTTATGGCAATATGGGAGATTATACTTATTTCAAACTCCAGAACTCTGTTTGACTTTCCAAATACAAGGCCTTTGGTACAAGACACTTACTCAGGCCCACACTGTTTAATATCTTCATCAGCGACTTGGACAAGGGGGTGGAAAGCATGCTGTCCAAGTTTGTGGATGACACGAAGATGTGGGACGAGGTGGACACACTTGAAGGGAGAGAGAGGCTGCAAATAGATTTAGACAAACTACGAAAGTGGGCAGATGAGAACAGAATGGGGTTCAACGTAGACAAATGCAGGGTGCTGCACCTTGGAAGAAGGAACCCACAGCACACATAGAGGCTGGGGAGTTCCCTTCTTGAAAGCACAGAGGCGGAAAGGCATCTTGGAGTCATTATTGACTCCAAGATGAACATGAACCGCCAATGCCAGACTGCAGCCAGCAAGGCTAGCCATACCTTGTCATTCATCCGAAGTTGCATCTCAAGCCAGTCCAGAGAGGTGAGGCTCCCCCTCTATGCGACATTGGTCAGGCCGCAGTTGGAGTACTGTGTCCAGTACTGGGCACTGCACCTCAAGAGGGATGTGGCCAGCCTGGAGAGGGTTCAGAGGAGGGCCACCCACTTGGTGAGAGGGCAGCAGGACAGGCCCTATGAGGAGAGACTGAGGGACCTGAACCTGTTCAGCCTCAGCAAGAGGAGGCTGAGGGGGGACCTGGTGGCTGCCTACAAACCCATCAGGGGAGATCAACAGCAAATAGGTAGAGCCCTTTTCTCCCCAGCACCACCTGGGGTGACAAGGAATAATGATAATAAGCCGATGGAGAATAGGTTTAAGTTAGAGATCCGGAGGCAATTTTTTACAGTTAGGGTGGCAAAAATCTGGAACCAACTTCCCAGGGAAGTGGTCCTTGCCCCTAACTTGGGCAAATTCAAGAGGAGGTTGGATGATCACCTGTCTGGGGTCTTGTGAACCCAGCATTCATTCCTGCCTATGGAAGGGGGTCAGGCTAGATGATCTGTTCAGGTCTCTCCTGACCCTAGCTACTATGAATCTATGAAACTTTGAGGATTTTTTAGTTTCTTCACACAATCAGTGCTTTCCATTCTGAGCATGACAGAGGATTAAGCAATATGTTACAGTGATGCCCACTGCGTCAAAGCACGCAAGGACCCAGTAGGAACTTTAATATTCCTCAATAGTGCCTATGTTACAATCAAAGAGAGACAACTTTATATTTTTTATGAAAGCATTTTGATACATTCAAAGTCACTACTTCCTAAGGCAACTGGATTTACTCCTGCCATTTTGGAACTGTAGGGACACTTGTTTAAGATAAATTTGTCTGTAACATTTGTGATCTTTGGACTTCTTTTTCTTACATTTTGCACAACATGACATGTTTGTGTGTAACCAAGCAGCAGAACTGTTAATGCTGATGGTGCATATAAAACACTAGAATAAAATAATTTGCATCATTACTGGTCCTATCATCTTATCCACGTTGTTCAATTCACTCAAAAAGCAAGTGGAAAAGGAAGCTATACCATTTATCTCAAACATTTCAAAAACATTTTAAACACCTAAGTTGATAATTAAGCCTCTTTATTAGAAGGCAAATTGTAATACAATCTCAACAATTAGGGGGGAAAAAAAGTGATGGGATAAACAAACAAACCAAACCTTCCTTTCCCCTCAAAATAAAACTTTTAGAGGATTTGTTACATTAAGTATTTACAGGTTATCCTTTATCAGAACTAGACTGCTTGTTCCATGGACCAGAGATATAGCTTTACACATTCTGTAGATGCTATCTAGATCTCTGGAGTTGTAGCGTTACTATCAATACAAAGAACATCATTAATCTAATTTTGGCTTTGTTATTAGAAAACTACTACTGCAATCAATTCTAATATGGTTTTGGGACCAAATTCAGGCCTTCTAAAAATAACAACACATTTATTTATTTATGTATTTTGAAATCTGGTGCAGTCCAGATCCATTTTTAAATCTGTTAACTGGTACGAAAACAAGATGATATTTGCTGAGTGAGCTCACTTTTCATCTCAGGTAAATATTCTTCATATTCTGGATGATTATGGCACAACTCCCCAGCTACATGTAGTTTTATATATATTTAGCCAATTTGACTGCACATTTAAATATTAAAACATAAGACATATGATTTAATGAATAAATACATGTAACATAAAAGGCTAACCAGTATCTTCACCTACCACATCCCATTTGTGTGTAAAGCAGAGAAAAGTGAGATTCTTTGATCAATTATATCTATTTAATCGTGTATTAGCTGGTGAAAAAGTAGCAAGTGGGCGCTGAACATCTGAACATTTTACCTATCAAATGGCAGCATGTAGGAGTTCTTTCAGACTATATCCAAAAGCATTATATGCCTTTTACTGCTAGACAATCCTTTCACTGTAGATTTCAATACAAGATTGGAAGCTAATAGCCTTATTACCGCAAGCACAATCACTTGGTACACAAAATTCTGATAAATAAAAAAAAATTCTATCTTGTATAGCTGTTTAGGTTTTCTCAATGTAACCTTCCCCGTCTCCCCTCAAACCGATTTCAATTTATTTAGTGCTCATTTTCAGTTACAATGTACTGATTGATGGCATGCACTACTGCTTACAATTGTTCTCTTCAGCTGCAATACGTTATGTTAAAGTGATGTTAAGGATTTCCTATAAACCTATGTAAGCACAGACATTCAGAGATAAGTCTGGAAGTTGAGGCAAACACTCCTTAACTTACTGTGTACAGGCAGTTTCATATTATACCAAAATATCAAGAGGGAGAAAACTGGAACTTGGAAATAGCTCAGAAAGCAAGATTCATAAAACTTTTTCCTCTTTTTTCAGAGTTAAGACAGCTTTTGGGCAGATGGTATAACAGCTAGTTCAGAACCCAACATCATGTCTGTATAACTGAAGTTTTCCCCACAAGCATTACCTTGCACTTGTTAAAAATGGAATTCATCTGCCATTTTTTGCCTATTCACTTAGGTTGGTAAGATCTTTCTGCAGCTCCTCTCCATCAGCTTAGGACTCAACTGCTTGGAATAATTTAGTAGCTTCTGCAACGGTGCAGATTTCACTGTGCAACCCCATGCAAATTTGAACAAAATGTTGAACAGGACATAATATTCCCCCTCACCACTTGGATTTCAGATTCAAGTGTATACTTCTCACCTAAACTGAAATCAACATTTGATTATTGTGTTCATATTTATCACTTGCAGTGACTGATGGAATTGAACTTTTCTTATTGTGGTCCGACTAATTGTACAGTAGTAATGAAACTATGCATCTATTTCAGCACTATTTAATTGTGTATTAGCTGGTGAATGAGAAATTCAGAAAAAGAATTATTCCAAAATTTGGAAAAAACAGCTGAAAATAGTAATGCATTAACAGAAGTTCACAAAAAGAAAGAAACTGCTATTATTGTGGGCAATAGTAAAATATATTACTTATTAATACAGTAAGTTTAAAGGGCCATTTTTTTCCAATGAAGGAACGGCTCTACATTTGGGCTACTTTATTATATTAAACAAGATTATAGCCAAAAGCATTTGTGTAAAATGTTAATTCCTGTAACTGAATTTTATAACTATTATATAGTTTATGCAATGAAAACCGAGGTAATTTTTTAAGTTGGAGGAAAATTACCCAACATACCACCAATCTATTTCTAGCATGGACAATCCAAGTGGCTTAAGCTACAAAAACAGTATTTTCTTTTTTACTTAAAACATACAAATTCCCCAAATTTCTACTCATGCTATACACAAACCCATTTTAAAAAGGATTTGCTATTTGGAAAAGTATTCTCTCCAGGTTCAAACCCTTACATTTACACCAGCCTCCTTGATTGATTGCAACTACAGGTTTAACACAAGTAACATTTCTGAGCACATATTCTGTTCATCTAACTGCAATGTATCAGAAACTGTCTACAAACTACCAGACCCAAGAGCTAATAGTACATTTTAACCTTTGCTAGTCAAGCATCTAGGCCGATGTTTTAGATGAGAAAAGTAACTTTCTTGTACATACAGACACATCTTCTATCAATTCACTCCAAAACAAAGACTAGTAACAAACACTGACTATTCAAGCATTTCCGCTGGCTTTTTTGAAACTGCAACATAAAAAGCTAAAAATGAAGCTTTCAGGCATTTTTTTTAAAACCACATTACTTACAAATAGCTTTTAAGGGTTAACTTGTGCCTAGATCTGCATAGATGGAAACAAGAAGACCCTCTCACTTGCACCATGTGCTTCTAGTCTTTGTACTACTGCTGAACACAACCGGGATAAACTAGGACAGTTGGGAGCAACTTGTTGGACAGGAATGCCACAAATTAGCTCTGCACCCTCCCTGAGTACTACTCCACGTGCCTTCCTTTGCCTGATCTGCTCCTTCTGCTTTCTTCTCTCTGCTCTATTTACTGCTGTGCTGGCTGTCCCCCCCGAACTGCTGCGTGCCAAACACAGAAGTTGCCTGTGGCTACAGGTTATCCACTCCTTACATAGGATTTTGGCTTTCAACCTTTTTACACTCAAGGCACTGGTCAGAAAATGCTAGCTCTTAGCTTTCACTCATTTTCTGAATATGGAAAAATAATAAAGCAATTGTTCTATTGTAAAGAACTCAGAAGGATCATAGCTGGGGAGAATGTTTTGGACACCATGGATTTTCTGATTTTAAATGTTTGGGTTTACCTTGTGAATCATGTAGATGTTTGCTGATCTAATAGTGCTCATATTGCTATGGCACCCTAGTTTAGAATCACAGATCTAGGAAATACAATGATGCTAGATTCCACAAAGAAAGCAATAAAGAGGACGGTGATCCATTCCATCCTCCCTAATAAAAGCAAAAGCCAGGAGGCTGGTACACAGAAAATCTTGTTAAAATGGTGGTTCTGAGACTGCTTAGTAGACTCCTCAGTGCTCCTGGAAGCACTGTACTTGCCAGGGTAGCAATCTCTCTGGGAGAAGCCATCTGTACAATCCAACAGCACTGAGAGTGCTGGCTCAAACCTAGAGTATTGCTCTTAAATTTAAAAATAAATACAATTTAAAAATAGGAAAATGGAAACACTAAGGTTTTATCTATTCTTACATATCTTACTAAATGAGAGTTTTCATGTGTTTTGTTTAGATTGTTAAATGTGTGAAAGACTTCAGTTAATTATCCAAGGGGTAGTAGCCCTTATGCCCGTCATTCCTGGAAGAATGACTGTATACTGTGAGGCCATTAACAAGATTTTCAGCAGATGCCTACTAACTGACAGATGCTGAAATACTTGTTTACCTCTTTACTGGTCAATCAAGAGTTTTCAAACAGGATTCTAGCATTTTTTCTTATCTTTTAAAATAGGAAATGCAGTTATTAAAAAGTAAAAACAAAATTATCTTAATGTAAGTTGAATCCTATAATGAAAGCAAGGTAGCAAATGAGAATCTCTCTTATAAAAGTATTTTAAAGCAACAAATGGAATCTCAGCCAATACTCTCTCTGGAAACACTTCTAACAGTTTTTGTCTTTAACCGTGCTATTCTGTGGATTGTAAAATATCTTTTAGTAAAGACAATACAAATAAACCAAACATATTTTTGCAGGCTAGTTTTCTTTTCTGAGATCTGAAGAATCACAATATGAAGAAAATACTACAGTAGAGCCCATTCTGTAAACATTTCATGAAGTAAAATGTTTCTTGCTTTTCCAACGGTTTCAATTTCTTGACTGTTTAAAATTAAGATTTATCCAAAAGATTTTAGTACTTTCAACACATTTAATGCAAAATCAAACCAACAGATGGATAGATAATTTAAAAGTCACAGCTTCTCAAAAGCTATATCCCTCCTTTCAAGTCATTCCACTTTCTAGCTTTGTATCATTGACAAGTGCTTATAGATCATGGTGCATTGCTTGAGTTGTTTCATGATTGGCTGTTACACAAGAATAACATTCCATTTGACTACATCTTCAAAAAAGATAAGCAGCTGTAGGTCAGTAACATTGGCTACAAAATATTTTACTTCATTTTAAAAGAAATATCTGTCCTGTTTAAGATGAAAATTTATTTACAAGTTTATGGAAATATAATAGCTTCAGGAAACACTGCTTAGGTATGTAGGTACAGGAAAAAACAGTCTACTGAAACATCACATTTGAGAAATTGATTAAAAAAAAAACATTTGAAGTTTCCATAAAGGGGCACTCTAAGTACCACTATTATGTTCTGAATTTAGTTCTGCTATTCTTTAACACCAGTATATAAAATAGGATTTGCTATGATTGGGCTCCACTGGGACAGAAAAATTTTACTCCATACTAATAATTATGCAGTCAGCATACTTGTAGCAGTTTGGTGTAAGTTTATTTTTGTCTTGTTTCAGCAGCATAAAACTATGGATACAATATGTGGTATACAGCATAACACTGCCATTTCATCAAGTGCTTACATAGGCTAGTAAGTTTTCAAGCTTTCTAAAGAATAAGAAGTTGGCAAGCATCAGAAGCATGCTCAATTACTGAGCCACACTCAGAACTAAATGCCAAACCTCACGTTCACACATTTAAAGAGCCAAAACCATCCAAAATGCATAAATTAAATTTAGGTTTGAGGGACAAGCACTTGGATCTTCTCCTTCTATTCCTCCCACACCCCCTTTACTAACTAAGTTAACTATAGGGAGTGGAGATTAGTGAACTTCAGTCTTTCACCTTCACATTCCTATTGCTACTCCTGTGATATAATACATAGGGTACATAGGGAACAGGAGGAAAACACATGGGAGTGTGGGTCCATTGCTCAACAATTCAGGAGAGCTGGTTACCGGCACCCAGGAGAAAGCTGAACTTCTGAATGACTACTTCACTTCAGTCTTTCACCAGACCAAGGGGAAAACCAAGCCAGGTAGAGTACACAATGAGCACTGTAGGAATAACTGACTTCTTATTACTGCCATAGAATCAGCGTATGACCAATTAAAAAAATTAGACGCATACAAGTTAGCGGGACCGGATGATCTTCATCCAAGAGTGCTGAAGGAGCTGGCCGAAGTCACTGCAGAACTCCTGGTGAAACTTTTCCACAACTCGTGGCACTCTGGAGAAGTCCCTGAGGACTAAAAGAGGGCCAACGTTGTGCCCATCCGCAAGGGCAGGAGGGAGGACCCGGGTAACTATAGGCTAATCAGCCTAATTTCCATCCTAGGGAAAATCCTAGAAAAGTTCATCAAGGAGTCCATCTGCAATAAGCTTGCAGAAGGTAAGATTCTGAACGACAGTGAGCATGGCTTCGTTGCGGGTAGGTCTTGCCTTACCAATCTCATTCCTTCTATGACCATGTAACTCACCACTTGGACATGAGGCAGCAGGTTGACATTGTATACCTTGATTTCCAAAAGGCCTCTGATCTAGTATCCCACAAGATCTTTGTGAGAAAATTGGACAATTGTGGGCTTAACTCCCAGACAGTCAGGTGGGTGAGAAACTGGCTGCAGGACAGAATCCAGAGAGTCGTAGTGAATGGATCTGTATCATCCTGGTGAGAAGTGGGCAGCAGTGATCCACGGGTTGATGCTTGGTCGAGTACTTTTCAACATTTTTATTAACTATTTGGATGTGGGGGTGAAGAGCTCACTGGCTGAGTTTGCGGATGACACCAAGTTATGGGGAAGCATGGTCATGTCTGAAGACAGGCTACAGATACAGGCAGACCTAGACAGGCTAGCAAGTTGGGCGGATTGGAATCTGATGAAATTCAACATTGAGAAATATAAAGTGCTCCACCTCAGGATGAGCAACCCCCAAAACAGCTACAGGCTTGGTGGCACCAAACTGACTAGCACCATGAATGAAAGGGCCCTGGGGGTAATAACAGACCACAGTATGAATATGAGCCAGCAGTGTGATGCTGTAGCCAGTAGGGCAAATAATACTCTGGCATGCATAAATCGATGCATCTGCAGGAAAACCAAGGAGGTGATTTTTCTGCTCTGCTCAGCACTGGTGAGACCCCAGCTGGAGTACTGCATCCAGTTCTGGGCACCACATTTTAACAAGGACATGGACAAGCTTGAGAGAGTCCAAAAAAAAGCCACCCATATGATCAGAGTCTTAAAAGGCAAGCCATACAAGGAAAGGCTGAAGTACCCTGGGACTCTTCAGCCTGAGGAAAAGAGGGCAGAGAGAGGACCTGGAAACAGGTTACCGCTATACTAGGGGAGTACATCAAGGACTCAGTGAGCAACTGTTGCTGGGGTCACCTGACCCCCCGTTATTTTTCCTGCTTGGTGCAGGGGGATGGACCTGATGAATCTTCCAAGGTCCCTTCTGGCCTTACAATATATGAATCTATAATACTAAGATTTTCTTAATTTGTTATGGACTCCTAAATACTTCTAACAGAATACAAAAGTTATTTGTAGATTTAGCTCATGAAGAAAGGCTTTACTGTGATGAAGATGGAAGTGAAAAACATTGGCAGAACTGTTAGGGTGACAATATTTGGATTTTCAGGGAGCATTGAATCTGCAGCTGGAACAAGGCCTTACCCTCTGGCCTAGCAGAGCTACTGACCACAAGGCAGAATGATATCTAAGTCAGCCATTTGCTTATGCTAAGTAACCATCTTAACTGTGTCAACCATTTTCTAAGAAAAAGCAGCGAGTCTGTGTAAGTCTGTGTGCTGTGAACCAGCTACAGTGAGGAATGAGATAAGATACAGGGGCCCAAAAAAGGTGGAAGACGGTACAACCTGAGACAGAAAAACAGACTGGAATGTGAAATACAACACATAATTGGTAACAGAATCCGAGATGAACATATGCAAAAAGGTGAATGGTAATTGGTGGAGAAGCCTCCAGAAGCTTCCATATTTTGGTCAAAGTCTGCCCATTGACCAAAGAAGAGAAATCAAGATCTTAGACATGCGCTCATAGCAAAAAGCCATGTAAATGAATGAAATGCACAGGCAATTAATTCCATGCTAATGAAGCAAACAGTAAACAGAGGTGGAGCTTGAAATGGTAGGAGAAATGGCTGGAACATAGGAGGGGTGAGCATAAACCAAAGTGTATAAATGTGGGAAAAAACTATTGTTCAGGGCTGCTCCCCATGTTCATAGACTGGGTGTCTGTGAGGGAGGTCGCCCAAAGCTGTCTCCATTCTAAATAAAGCTCTTGCGAGCAACGTGTGCAGGTAGCATTTGCTCCCCGTCTGCTCTGGCTAGTTAGTAACAGGACCCATGAGCAATTGGATCGTCATCTCCCTAGTCATGGGGTGCCGCATGGAGTCGGGGTCTAACAAGAACAATTAACTTCTTACGATGAATTCCTAGTCTATATTAGAAACCAGATTTAGATTTCCACAAAACGTTGCTTTGATTAAGAGTGTAAGCCAACATTTTTAAGAACTTATTTGCCTAAAGTTAGGTAGATAAATACAGATTTAGGAATATGGGAATAGAGAAAGTTCGGTGTTGTATCTGGCTGTGATCTTCCAGTCATTTTTATCACATTTCTTAACTGCTAGTTCTCCAGTATCTCTTCAGCGATAAGTACACAGAGCTGAACACAAGCAGAAGGTAGAGCTGGATGGCACCTCAGAGACTAATTAGTTCAAAGAGGCATAAGCTTTCACAGATAACAACATACTTTACCAGATACTTATTCTGATGGTTCAGAAACATCTGACAAAGTAGGTTGTTGCCTATGAAAGTTCATGCCTCTCTAAACCAGTGAGGTCTCATGTGCTACCCTGCCCAAACTTCTGCTTGATTTCAGACTAATATTGCTAACCACCTCAGAAGTGAACACAGTATTCCAGGTGAGTGAGTACATACCATTTACTTATGTAATGGCATAGTATTTGCAGTATTTTTTCTCCATTGTATTTGCAGTATTTTTTCTCCATTGCATTTGCAGTGTTTTCCTTTTGTTTCTACTGTTGCTGTACACTAAGCAGAATTTTCCAGTAATATGCCCATGATGACAGAGGTGTTCTGGCTACTGTTACATTTCACTGCTAGATTGCAAGTTAACTGGGAAGTATAAGATACTCTGTACCTCTGGAAAAAAAATCAGGGCACTTGGAGATGCATACATGTGAGAATTATGTTCCCCAAGTGTAGAAGTTTCAGAATTTTGGCCTTAGGAGAGAGAGAGTCAGTCCCAAGTACTGAAGTACAGTATTAAAAGTGAACAATGCCTCCCCCCCACCCCCAAGAAAAAGGAAAGAAAAAAAAAAGAATCAATATGTACTGTATCTGGTACTCGACTTTATTACATGCATAGAAGCTCAATCATTTTATTTGGGAAATAATACATTTGTGCTTCTTCTGGAAGCTACACGATTCTATTTAATGGTTACAGGCCCATCCTTACTTCCCAATAAACATTCTCAGTAAACAAGAAGAAAAGACTTAAATGTTAAAGATTCAGCTAATGAAACTTTTCATGAGTCCGTCTAGACCTTAGATTATGAGACACAAAACAAGCAGTTTAACTATAGAGGCAGAGGCACAGACATAACTATCAACCTTGGACAAAACTTGGGACAGCAGTGATGAGTACTCCTTTTTCACATCTGGAGCAGCCCTGTGCCCCATGGCCGTAGAAGCCCAGCTGGAGAAGACCTGTGCTAACCAGCTGTAGGAGCTGCGTGCTGGGATGCAGCAGGAACAGCTCTGTGCTGCCTGGCCCTAGAAGCTAAGCTTGAGCAGCCCTGTACCCACCTGACCCTCCTGGGGGACTCAAAGACCCAGGCTGCTCCTGCTGTGTCCCTGAAACTGGCTCCTATGGTTGGACACTATGGAGCTTCTCCAGCTCTGTTTCTAGGGTTGGATAGCACAGGGCTTCTCGAGCTCGGCTCATATGGCCAGAGGGGGCAGGTCTGCTCCAGAAGAGGCAAAGACTCTTGGGGGCATGGGGGATGGGACAGACACACATCATTCTGGCATCCCCTCTAAGTTGGCGCCTTTGGCTACTGGCCCTCTGGCAACCCCTTGTTTTCATACCTGGACATATGAAAGGAACCAATTACAGTGACTGCAATAAATAAGAAAGCTGGAAAGTGGTCCTACCTGAACCATTTTTCAGATATCCATTTGCATCAACAGTTGTATACTTGATGTAAGGTCCAGGCTGATTCACACCAAAAGGCTGTGATATAAAGAGATGGTTGAATAGTCAGAGTTTGATGCAGATTTTTTAAATCTTAGAAATGAACAGTCGTAACAATAAAAATGTTCAACTAAAAAGTCAAACTTTCACTGGTTTACTGTTTAGCTCATGCCTATGCCTCATGCCAGTAAGAAAAACTGTGGAACTCCACAATTACTGTATTCACATGCATTGTATTAGAATAGAATTCATTTTCAAAATATGGACAATCACTTTGCTGTCTTTCAGTATGATACTTATGTCATTTCCCTTTTCAACATACTTCTCTAAAAGCTCTATTGTAAAAAAACCTTTCATTTAACACTTGAAAAAATGGCAAAATCAGAGTATTCACTCAAATGTACCATTCTTAGTTGAGGTTGTTTAACTAAGTATAATTGCATTGAATCCTGAATCCAGTCAGGTATACAGAAAAGCAAAGTTTAGAACTGTCTATATCCTTTTCAGATGCTTTGATTCAATGATGCAGAAAACAGTAAACATTGCCAGTAGTGATGTTGTTTCATGACCCAATGCAAATATGAAGGAGATGATCGACTTGCAGTTCAGTAGAATAACAAAAGCCAGTAGAAGATGGTACTTAAAGGAAATTAATATCATCTAGGCCAGTGGTTCTCAAACTCTGACAGACTGAGTACTACCAATTTAAAATGATACAGCCTTAAGTACCACCAGCAATTTTTTCATACATATAGGTAACAGACTATGTATTAAAACAACAACAAAACACTTAGTAATTATAAAACATTGTTTTATCAATTACGGTAGCCATATAAAACAATTGTAAATTGGAAAAAAAAACACTGTAACAAAGGGTAGGCAACATTTTTGGTTGAAGTACCAAAAAAACTGCAATGTGTACCCTGTAAGGTGCTGGAGTGTGGGCACACCAGAAAAACAAAACTGGGGTGGAGGGTACATGGCAGGACACACTGCATATTAATACAGTAAATAGTCATAAATGTTGCTTCTTCTTTTTTTATTTACAGTAAATACCAGGTTTTCTAAAAATTCTAAACCTGGTGACAATAAATAAAACTTCATATACTACTTTTGTTCTTGTGTATTTTTTTTTGTTAAGCATGTTGTGATTGATGGGGGAGGGGGAGAAAGAGAGAGACGGAGAGAGAGAGAGAGAAGAGTGTGGGGAGAAGCAGGTGGGGGAGGTGCCGTGAGCAGGCTGGTCTGGCCTGGCCCTTGGGAAGCGGGAGCTGGAGGACAGTGGGGGTCAGGTGGGAGCGACAGGCTGCCCCAGCGCTCTGCAGACGCAGGCACAGCAGGGTGCTCTGATGGGGCCTGCCCTGGGCCACACAGCTCTGTGGGGGTGGGGCGCAGCTTTCCTGCCCACCGGGGAACGCCTTGTGTCCAGGGCAGGATGCTGGGCCCGGGGGACTCCTGGCTCGGTCTGTGTGTGCCAGGCGCAGTGCAAGTGGGGTGGAGCTCCCCAGGCCACAGCAGGAACCCCCTGGGCTCTGGGAACAGCTGCCTCAGGTCGTGCTCAGAGCCAAGCCAGCCAGGAGCCTGCAGCACAGTGGTCCTCCGCAGCACCTGCCCTGGTCCCTTGAAGGGAGCTGTGGGTGGGTAAGGCTGGGACTCAGGCAGGCTGGGGCAGCTGTGCCTGCTATTCCCGGGATCTCCTGTGACCAGGCCCTTGCAGCAGGGGTGGCTTCACCCTGCTTGTGCTGTGCCTGGCACACAGGGAAGCCAAGCCTGGAGTCAATGCCTCCCCCCCAACAACAAGCCTGGCATCCTACCTCAACCTCATGGAGCTGCGCATGCCCCACCTCGGGTGCAGCCGTGCACCCCTGCCTGCCCACGCAATCCGGCCCTTTCTGGGGTGACCTGGACCGTTTCAGGAGCATGGGGGACCCCCCACCACTTTGCGCACCCCAGGGTAGGCAGAGAAGCCACGTGCCCCCTGGAGTTATGTGCAGGGCGGATGTGCTGCCGCTGGGCTCTGCACATTGGGAGCTGCATGCGACTCCATGTGCCTTCTGCCGCTGGGCAGCCAGTACCCAGAATGCTCATGGCATCACGCATGGCCATGAGGCAACAGCACCCGTTCCCGCCCCACGGACAAACCTGGGAGGGAGGGGGACAATTGCCCCCCTGAACCTACTTTGGAGTGTGCATGGGGCAGGAGCCCTCCCTCTGTACCCCTGGACAAGCCACCCAGGGCTCCCACCATCCCCTCCCTGTCCCACTCACTCCTGCCTCTGCCGGACACCCTCCCTCACTGTGTGGGCCTCAATCTGGCCCTGCCCCTTGCCTCCAACACACTTACCTGCTCGGCACTGCTGCACACATGGCCGAGCTCTGTTCCTGGCCACCTGCAGCAGGCTGGGCTAGTGCCCTGCCCTTCTGCGTACCACTCATAGGGTGTCTATGTACCACTGATGGTACATATACCACAGTTTGGGAACTGCTGATCTAGGTTGCCAATACAATTTTTATAGCATTTTATTTGAAACTGTCTACAACTGAGATATGTGACTAGTTTAAGGCCCCTAACCGTAAAATGCAATTCTTATTAGAATTGATTTTTAGTTTTTCACCCTTAAATAAAACCAAATAATTCTTTTTCAAAAGGTCTTTTGGGAAACTGGCCAAAAGGATGAGCTGGCAATCAGTACATAGAAGGCTGGGTTTTTTTTCAGTGTTAACTGTGGTTGCCTTGACAGCAATAACTTACTAGAAATAAAATATTTATATAATAATGCCTTTTATACTATCCAAATTATTTTTCTTGAACACTTGTGCAGGTGAGCTGTAATTATGGAGTGGTAGCAGCCAGTCCATAACTGAGATTATAAATTAATTCTATAAATCTGACTAAAATCTACAAACAAAGGAATGCAGGCTTTATAAGCTGTAGGCTACCTCTGAGTTGAAAGAATATTTTCACCAAATAAAATGAACTCAAGAAGGTATTTCTTATATTAAATGTCTTAAAAGTTGAGGTATTTAACATAAACAGACTCCAAGTATTTGTCACTTTTCATGAAAAAGAAGACAGGTCAAACTTAGTTTATACATCTGGCTGAGCTGCAGAGCCAAGAAACAATAATTAGATAATTAACCTTTAATGCTGAAAGTAAAGGTTTAGAATGGTAATATCAGAACACTGTATTAGCTCAGACAAGCTAGTATTTTTTAAAATAAAACCTTATCTATTCCTTTTCCTTGCAGTGCAGGTCTCAAAATACAAGTCAATTGATAGTGGAATACATAAATGGAAAAATAAGGATGTTCCCCCCTCCTCGCTGATACAGAAAAAATTCAGATCATGTGTTTGTAATGAAAACATTAAGAGGGACTTTAGAAAATTCTAATTATTTTCAAAACATCATGATTATGTTCTCAAAAAAACAGGATAATTTTCAAATAAAAAAAAATTGATAAAAGCAACTTTACTTAATACAATGAAAAGAAACATCCAAGAATCACATGAAAATGGTCTATAAAGTTCACTATGATTCTTAATTAAAAAAATGAAATTTACAATGCCAAGAATTAAAAAAAAGTGCAACAGTACAAAATAACCTACCTCATAACAAAACCTGAGGAATTATAAAGGAACAGTGACTGTTCTTGCTTAAAAATCCACAGCATTAAAGAAAGTTTTCAAAATAATTAAATTTATTATTTGGTATTAGGAGCGCCTAAAAAAAAAATAGGTGTATATGCACTGAAACTGTGGTCTTAGATAAGCCAAAAACATTTTCCATTATACTGAAAGGATCTGTGTCAGAATCAACACGAACATATTCTCTTACTGGGGACTCAAATAATGTAAAAAAGGGACCATTTGTAATAAAGAGACAGCATAAACCAAGTATACCCTTTATATTTTTCTGCTGCCGATATTGGTTTGATTTCTGCCATCTATTTTGAGAAGAAAAAGCAAAGATTATGAAGAGCTATTGAAAAGGATCAGAATAGTGAAGAAAATCAAAATGGATAAATAGGAGGCAAATATTTCCAGGACAGCAGAGCCACAGGGACCTAAGCTGTCAGGTAAATCAATCTGAAAGCATTTTCTCAATCTGAACTTTATTCAAACAACAACAAAAAACAACTTTCAAAATAATTTCTTTAAAAGCAAGTTCAGGCTTCTTTTGAGGCTGTACCACACAATACAGTTTATTTTTGCTAATGGGAAGAGGGTTGAACAAACTTTATTATATTGTCCTTCCTGAATTCTCACTTTTTCACCTGTTTTATGCTGTATTATATTGTACATATATACAAAAGCATGACAGGATCACTAGCAAATCTAAAGGTAAGAGTAGTCAGTCATTCAAGATAAAGGAATGCTTAAATCCTTTATGTCAGGCATGACATTAGTTGATACTCATAACCAAAATGACATTTGCTCCGTCTTGTGATGAATATTTAATTTCCTGAAAAGATAAAAGTGCGGGCAACAAACAGACTAAGATTTCAAAGGAGTTAAAAATTACCACTTCTTCAAAATTGAGGGCTGATATTTACTGATTTCAAAGACCCCTTTAACTTAAAAGTGCTGCTTAAAACTGAAAATACATATATGAACTTCCGAACAAAGGATGCAGTGAAAGCTGCTGGATAAATAATTCTGCAGCCAACATATATTAATTAAAAAAATAATCTGGTGTTTTAAGTGTATGTAATCTCTTCTTGTGGGGAGAAGGGAAGGTGCTTAAAAATAAAAAATAGTAATTGTAAAAAATAAAAAAGGGCTTGTCAACTCACACATGGTGAACAGCAATAGGTAGGCTTAGAAGGGAAATAAGAAAGATGGCAAAAATATGCAACATGGTTGAATATAAAAGAATCAAAGGGGGTTTAGAAAGAGACAGTGAAAAATTCTGCTTTTGTCATGCTGAATTTAAAACTGAATGATACCACGAAATCTAGGAAGAGATTTTTTAGAGGGACAGTTGCAGAACGGAGGCTGGTCTGCACCTGGCACGGTTCAACACAGAGACAGTAAATGCAGCCATGAGAACATAGGGTAGAGCTGAGCTGTCCAACTGGTGGCCCCGGCTGCTTAACACTCACAAGGAGTTAGACTGCAGCCCTCAGGCTCCTGCCCAGCTGCCACTCCCTCCATTGCTCTGGCCAGCATCTCTGCACCCCCACCCCCCTCCTCCAGCTGCCCCTCTCATTTTCCACCCCACGGGGTGGGACACTGAGTCGAGCAGTGCAGGGAGCTGAGAGTACAGGGTCACGTGGGGAAGTTGGACGGGGCTTGTGTGGGCGTTTGCACCTGTGTGGTACACAGGAGGCAACCTGTGCAGGGGTGGGAGGGAGAGCCCTGTGCAGGTGCACATGGGAGGAGTAAATCACACCTATTGTAGTAGGAATGGGGGGCAGCAGTTGTGTGCCTGTGCAGTGCAGCAGATGGAAGGAAAGGGGGGAGTTGCAGTGTAGCAGAGGGTGAGGTATCCAGTGCAGCAGTGGGAGGGGAGGGGGACATGGTGCAGTAGAGGGAGGGGGAAAATGTCCATGCAGCCTAGTGACCTGGGGGACACCAACAGAGGGAGAAAGGGATGAAGAGACTTTAAAGAGAATCCTGATGCAGATGGCTGAGAACTGAAAGTAAAAGGCAAAATTTCATGCTGATTTTGTGCTAAATGGCTTTATGTTATGGTAGTAAACACTTTTCAAATATTTTTGTTAGGGGAATTATACTTAAAGACAGTATTGTTTAAGCCAGTGGTACCCAATTTTTTGGCTCCATGGGCCAGATGAGCAGTACCTGGTTGGTCCGCAGGTTGGATCCAGTCTCAGGTTGCCGCCCAGGACTTGGAAATTTGTCAGCATGGTAGCACTAAGCAGCATTAATTGCCACTGCTCTTCTGCTGCCAAATTTCCTGGTCCATGGAAAGGTCTGCAGGCCAGATGACCTGGCTCCCTGGGCTGGATCTGGCCTGCAGGTTGGAGATAATCACTCCTTTTTAAAGCAAATGTTAAGTAACATTTAACTCTTTAAATATGCTAGAATAACTTACTGTTATATATTAGGAACACACTATGCACTTTGAACATCTCTCACTAATTTCACAGAAGATTTATGATATATGTCTTATACTGGCTGAGTTAATTTCTTTTTCCCATGCATTGTTCAGACATGTATTTATAACCCATTATACTTGGAGGGCTAAGATATTTTATAGTTACAAAGACCATTCCTTAGATAACTACCTTAATAGATTAAAAGAGAAAAGTTAGTTCAATTTTGAAGTAGGTTCCTGATTCCCCAATCAAGCATGTAGCTTGCTTTCAGAAACACATGCTCTTTTTTACTCCTCTCCTTCCCTGTCCTTTTCACATACTCAGCCGTTTGCACCCACTTCATTTTGTAATCTAAACTGCAAATTCATGTGAGTACTGTTTGTCTTGTACATATCTGGCAAGCACTCAGCACAGACAAGCTCCAATCTAACTGAGATCAGGGAGCTAAAGTAATGCAAAATATAAATTAAACTTACTGTTATTTTCCGAGGGCAGTCATTAGAGCAGAGGCCACTAAGAACTGTGGAAAAAAAGAAAGTGGGTTTATACTTAATATATTGTCAAACATATTTATAGTAAGCATTACCTGTCTCTGAAATGTATTAATGTACAGTATAAATTCAAGCCCCTCTATGTTGGCACATTTGGGAGTTTATCTGTAGAAAGAATAAACTATCATTTAATATATGCTAACATTTTAAAAGGTCTTATTGATCTGCTTACATTATGCTGCTTTGAAGAAGTTAATTAGCTAATCACTGTTCTATCATACACATTAACTGATTGGTTAGTGTGGTTCCAAAGGTAGATTTGCCACTTATGAAAACTGCAAATAAATTAAAATGTATGCCAAAAGTGTACTGTACCCTTTGCTCATTATCCTTCATTTCCAAATGGTTAACCCATAGTACTTACATAGTTCTTAACTTTCCTCTTTAAACTGTGTCAAATAAATCTGTAAAAACACTTTAAGTACATGATGGTTACAAAACTATTTGTATTCATAACAAATTGTAAGAAATCCATCAAACAAAAATTCCCAACACTTCCACATCCTAGCAGTAAGAGAGTATTGTTATTGGGAGATGAGTCTAGTTAAAATAGGCTGTAAAGAGATGTCACACATTTCTCCTGGAAGAAAGCCTCTGCTCCCTTGATCTTAGTTCACCCCTGTGTTGTACTTCAAGGCTAGGGACAGAAATTACACATAAACTGGTACAAGTGATTGGAAGCCAGTTCAAATCTGTAACACGGGAAGTTCAATGTGCATAAACTACTTTCAAAATGGCTGAAGCCAGTTTAAGATAAGCCAGGATGGATGTAGTATCAAATTTAACTGATTTAGGTTAAACTGATTTATTGAACTTCTGTCCCAGTTCCCCCTCCAGATTCAAGTTAACTAACAGTACCCCAGCATCCCAGGATGCTTTGCATCTCCCCTGCAAACACCCCCTTGTAGGGTAAGTGGGCTAGCTTTGGCTGAAGCTATTTGCTCCAGTCGAGCAGGGAGGTATGCTCTAGTAGCTTCCCCTCCCTGCTCAGCCTGGGCCACTGCAGGCATGTGACTGTATTTCCAGAATCAAAAGTGAATGTCTGTTCACTCGCTTATAGGTTCAATTTATGCAGTTTAGACTAACCTGCAAAGATTGAACTGATTCAGCCTTGGGCTTTTTGAATGTCTGTACTCAGCCAATGTAGTTGTAAGTGTGCTGGGTAAGATATGCTAGCACTTTTTTTCTTGGGACATTGCTGTGTGCAACTCTAAGTTAATTGTGGCTCATTTAATTCAACTGCCCTTTATTCCAGGGACAAACATGTCTGGCTCTATGGTCTTTCTGGCTACCTACTAGCAGAGGAGAACCAAGGTAGCTTGGAAGTACTGAGTGTATTAAGGGCTGTCCTGTTTTGATACGAGTCAGAACCTGGGACAATTAGGACTGCCTCAAAGGAGACATTTGTTTGCCATAAATGTGTAATACATTTGACAGTTGTTTAATTATATATTTAAAATGTTACTGGATTGCAGAAATGTCAGTTGCGTGTCTATAATAACTTAGGGAAGGCATGGAAGCTCTCTGCTAAGTGATCCAGTGCATTGTCACATAATGTAATAATATTAAAAAAAATTCCAGGAACATCACAACTTCCTGTGACACATAGTGATTTTAAATGGCAGCAAACTGGCTGAATGGCAGCCTGGAAATGGCCACCTGTACTGAGGAGGTGGAATCTAGGAGATCCAGGCTGCTCTGCAGCAGCAGCCAGACCTGTACCGCACTTCGTCATGCAAGGGAGGGGATACACGATATAGGCAGCTGCTGGTGTCAGTGACAGAAGCCAGGAAGAAGCTACAGGGAGCCTCAAATCTCATCAGGGTGACCAGAAAAATAAAGGAAGATTTTATACTCTGGGAAGCATTTCTGGAGCCGTGAAGGTAGACATTAATCCGGTGATAAGTCAGATGCCTCTGGGAGTACTCATAAGGGCACTGGTTTGTACAAGAAGTGGCTTGAAAGACAGGCCAGGGCAGAAATTAAGTAGAACCCCTTCCTATTTTTCCCCAGTATTATTGACAGTTGCTAGTGGAGGTGAGGATTTTAGAAATAAGCTATTCTATTTCAAGTATGACAAGCAGACAGTAGTACACATCATAAATGTATAGCTAGCAAAATCTCCACAGATAAGGCAGAGGATAAGGGCATTTATATTGCTTAGCCCTCTGCTTAATGCTCTCTTTTGGGCAGTATGTATTCCAAAGCTCTGCTGCAATTTCAGGATGACAAATTCTAAAAGCTTGTCCCCATTTGCCAACTAAGGCTCTTGTGCGGTGTCTCACTGGGTATGGAACTGCATCAACTGAAAGCTTTAAGAAAACTGTTTCCACAAGGGCATTTACAAGACTGGTTCTGTTAATACAGGAGCCTGGCAGCGGCGGTGGAAGCTCAGTGGTGGCAAGCACAGCGCTCCCGAGGAGCTCCTGTAAATGTATAAAGTGTATTTAAAATGCAGGCTCGGCATTCGCGAATATGTGAAACCGCGAATGCCAAACCCGCGAATAGCGAGGGTTTCCTGTATAATTTAGAGCTGATAAAAGACTCCAGTGCATCTGTCCTATCCACAAGCTTCATCTAGGGAAAGGATCCATCTAAAATATCAGGTTATCTTGCTGGTTTGCCTTTTTTACCACAGGCTGATGGGATATATTGATACTTGTAAAGTATTCTTATTGAGGTCTTTACAGGGATAATCCAGGAGTAATGAGTGGAAAATGACAAGCCACGAGTTTTTGACAGGATTAAAACAAACCTTATATAAGTGGGCAGTTGTGGAACAGAGGCTGTTCTATTTAAAGCAGCACTTCTTGTATGTTTTGGTCCTCTCAAGATTAGTGAGCTGATACGACAGATAGTGGAGCACATACCAACTTCAGCACACACCTAGAGCTACGTGTAGTCTGCAAAGATACATGTCCTTGAAACTGAGGTATCCCAATCCTGATTTAGGAGGGAGGAGCCGTAAAAGAGCTGAGATAAATGCTTAGATAAAAGAATTATGCCCCATGAAAGTCTTTGGAACCAGATGGAGCCCGGAGACAGACCCCTTATTTATTTATTTTGACAACTCATCTCTGACCAGCGGCCAGTGGCTGTAGCCTCTATCTGTCTCAATCTGGCAAATTTCAGTATAAGATGCATTAGTCCTGCTGCATGTGTCCTGCTGCTCCTAATCATGGAGCCTCTGACAGAATGAGATAGACTGTCAGAGGCTCCAAGATCAAATAGTTGGTGACCACTGGACTAGACTAATAGGCACTAAACAGCATACTGAAGGCACAAGCAGGCAGGTAGGTTACAGGTGATCTTCAAGGCTATAGCTGTATGTCTTTAGTGGGTCCACAAACGTGATTTGTTATAAGACTGGTTTATGCCTCTTCTATACTCACTGAGGAGTGAGCTATAACCACAGCCTCTCAGCCTGCAGATCTGTCATTCCAACATACAGGTATACATATGGGCATGGGTGGTGGTGGCAGTCATGAGTAAATTTGAGTCAGGAGTTTCCACTGACATGACATGGTAGCCATCTCTGTGCATCAAAGCCATTGGATCTGAATGGTGCCTTTAAAAGGGTCTTTCACAACCTCTAAGGTCTCAAGCAGTAAGAACTAGCTTCAGAACAAGCTCGGGGGGGGTGGGGAATCACCTCATCACTAGAATTCAAAATATATGGTAGAAAGCACAGTTGCTCATTTTGCTTGGTAACAGGAAGTTACACACAGTGTCTTCATAATGCAGATATTTTATCTGTATCTATCTAAGCTTATGCATTTGCAGGGTCAAGACTTCACTTCAGTTCAAAGATGCAACAGATCTTATGCTTAGTTTGGGCGCTACTATTAACTTAATTTTCTAGGAGAAGTTTATTTACACCAGGGGTTCCCAACCCCCGAGGGTATGCAAGATATCTCTAGGGGGTATGTGGAAGAAAATGTATAAAGGTGGATTTAATTTTCATTATAATAATAATTGGCATTTAAGAAGTTAACATATAAAAACATACAAGTAGGGGGACGTGGCAGCTAGTAAACCTGGAAGGGGGTATGCAATAAAAACAAGTTTGGGAATCTCTGATTTACACAACACTCAGCTTCATCTGTAAAGGCTGTAGTCACTGATCAGTTTATGGTGAGTCAAAAACTACTGCAAAACACATATTGCATAGATATTTAACTATAGACTAGGAGCAAGAAAACACTTATGTGAATTTTCATTCATTCTCTAATGTGACAAACTTTTACAATTGGTGACATATTTATAATCCTTACATTAACTGCTGTTATAGAAATTATCTGTGCTGACTAGTTTATTCAAGGAATGGCCGGTGTAACTATGAAATAGCTTAACTTTCTAAGTATAATGGATTATAAATATAAGTCTGAACAACAGATGGAAAAAAAAACCTAAACTCGGCTAGTATATTGTAAGAAATATATAATTAAGCTTCCTGGGAAATTAGTGTGGGATTTTCACAGAGTGCATAATGACTGTGTTTGTATCCTATATAAAGTGAATACTATAAAGAACTAAGTAAGAAAAAGCTTGAAATGCATTTCTAAACACCCATTAGGAATATTAGGTTCTGTTTGCCTTTTTAAAAAAAATTAAACACTTCCAGATTTTAGTTATCAAAGTATGCCACTTGCTGAGACCTAGCCTAAAGGGCCAAAAACACATGGCCTTTTCCATCTGCAAAAGCCTGCATGTATGCATAGAAATGTATACAGGTTTCCCTTGTCAACCACAGGGTTTAGGTTCCTGAAAGTTCCTGTGGATAGCAAAACCATAGTTGGTAAGACAAAAGGCTTATGGGAAAAATGGGGGTAGGGACTTGAATATGAACATTTTCAGCATATGCTGAAGCCAATTCCCCCATAATCTTCACATTGTGGAGCCCAAGTCTCCTCTTAAAGTTTCAAACCACCCCTTGCTGGCTTGAAAACTCATGCATTCACTTGTGCCTTCACTCCCCCCCCCCCCAAGTTCTGAATGAATTGGTTGTAAATTCGCTTTGCCTTCTTACGTATTACTTGGCTGCTCAAAGGCACTTTCTTCTGTCTGGTCTTCAATCCAGATGCTAAGCGCTTTTTCCATTTTTTCTAAGCTATGATCGCACGGCATAAAGATCACTTTAGCACTTCCTGGTGTACCATTTGCAACACCAGCCTTAATAGTAGCCTCACTTTTATTAATGGTTCTCACACCAAAATGCCTCCCTACATTCACCACACTCTTTCCACGTACTAGATGATCCAACAACTCCACTTTTGTTTCCAAGGCTATCACTTTTCTTGCCTTCTTCACAGATTGCTCACCTTCACTATTCACTCAGAGGCCATGATTAAGGGCAAAATGCAAAAATCACGAGGACATCGGGAGAAAAATGCGGTGCATCTGAAACTGGATGTTAATAGCATGAAGCACAATGCGAGACTGAGTGTATGTGAGGAGATGGGAGCACCATGGGTGGCTAGCAAGAGCATGGGTGATTGGAAATGGCAGGTGGCAGGCTGATGCATGGCAATGGAAAACCGTGGTTACTCAAAACTACATACCGTGGTAGCCAAAACGGTATATAGAATATTAAGGATGGATACTCAAAACCATGGTTGGTGAGGGAAACCTGTATTACATGTATAAATTTAAATTTCCATGTTCAAATTTTTTTTAAATGTAAAAAGGAGTTCCGTGGAAACAGTGGTTGTGCCTTGTTCTAAATATATGAGACAAACAAAACGATTTTGCTTTAAAAAATATTTCTTGCTCATTGCATTATCTGCATTAGTACCAACTAGTTCCACTAATTCAAGCAAGCAATGAATCATAAATATGAAACAAATGAATATCCATAATGGATATTCTTTAGGTAGCTTTTACCTCAGTTCTTCTCTTTTTTGTAACAGCATTGGTACAGATATAGTTATTCCATTTGCTTCTTTTCTAAAGTCCCATATTTGCAACGTTTAACTCTTATTTACTTCATGTTTACTGCGCAAACATATTTAAAACACTATTCTACAGTGTGACTGCATCTTCTAGGCACCTGACAGACATTCCTGACAACGAGGACTGAAGCAGTTTTTAGGGGAGAGTTTACCAATAGAATTATACTGGTATAAACTTTCTGTGTGTATTATTTTTCCAGTGCTATATTTTTGTTGTTGTTGGGGGGAGGGAGGGAGGAAAGAGAATTTGGAGTTGAGATTCCAAAGTAACACAATGTAGGATAAGGCACCTGTTCTGGTATGAAAGCATTCACATAGTTAGGTCAAAGAAGTATAAATGTTACAGGCTAAAATTCACAATATATATTGGAAATGCTTTCCCAGCCAGAAAAGCTTTAAATTTATCTTTATATTTTTCACACTCTGGTCTGTTCTGCAGCCCTAGCCCAGTCTCAGTAGCTCTGGAGGCCTATGTCAGAGAAGCCTTTTCAGGCTGCCTAAAGCTGCTACAACTCTGCAGGGGGTGGCCAAAAACTATGGCATACAAGCTGTAAGTAGCTCCTGGGCAGGTTAAATGCACTTCCCAAATAAAGAGAAGTAATTAGAGGGAAAAAAAGAATGTTTTTATATATGCATTCATTATTTGTTGATTTTATTCCGTTTATGCTTCTTATTTATTCCAATTCATTTAACTACTTACTATTTGAGCTGGGCAGCGTGCGCAGATCACTGACCCTGGGGCATACACATTTCAAAAGTTACATGTCCTATAGATCTCAATGCCAAGGTTTTGCTTTGTGGCTAGAACGGCTGGAAGTTTGACCACCCCAGCATGTGCAAAGGCCTAGATCCTGACATGTCCTTCCTTCTGTCCTTCCTCTTACCAGGCCTACCACCAGGATTCTCCAGGATACCTATAACACACTTACTTATTTTTGAAATGTTTCTCTTTCTACCCTGATGAAATCTAAATGATTTAGACAAAACAGGAGGAACTGATGGAACATATAAGGAGAAGCAGTGAAAATGAATAGTGTGTTTTCACAAAGTGTGCCAAGAAATAAACAATACTAAAAAGGAGAAAAAAATTCTATTCCCATCCTTCCACTTACAGTAATTTGCAGAAGTATGGTTTAAGTTGCCCCTCTAAAAATAAATGTAAAATCAATATTGCATCTTTCAACACTTGATGAATTAGCTTGCTGACTATGGAGAAAAAAGGCAAGGTTTTCATCAGCTGGCTACAAATTCATCTTTCATTCATTCTTTGTTTTTCCCTTCCAATACCTCCAATATCTGTTCTAGAGAACATTTTATCCTTGTGCCAATATTTAAAGGGTTCAACAATATGAAAAACTGTGGGCGCATCTACATGCGACTTTTTCTGTGGAGCTCACTAATTAGCTCTACAGAAAAACATCAGCCTTCAATCTGGTATCCCATGATCACCTCTTGGCGAAACTGGCCAATTGTGGCCTTGGGTCCACCACAATCTGTTGGCTGGGAAATTGGCTCCGTGGTCGGACCCAGAGGGTAGTAATTGATGGAAGTCAATCACCATGGTGCCCTGTGACCAGTGGCACCCCCAAGGCTCTGTCCTTGGACCCATATTGTTCAACATCTTCATTAATGATGTGGACACTGGAGTCAGAAGCAGACTGGCCAAGTTCGCTGATGACACCAAACTTTGGGGCAAAGCATCCACACCAGAAGTCAGGTGGGTGATCCAGGCTGACCTGGACAGGCTCAGCAAATGGTCGGACGAGAACCTGATGGTGTATAACACTGAAAAATGCAAGGTTCTCCACCTTGGGAGGAAAAACCTGCAGCATCCTTATAGGCTCGGCAGTGCTACGCTGGCTAGCACTACGGAAGAAAGAGACTTGCGGGTCATCATTGACCACAAGATGAACATGAGCCTGCAATGCGATGCTGCGGCTAGTAAAGCAACCAAAATGCTGGCTTGCATCCTTAGAAGCTTCTCAAGCAAATCCCGGGACGTCATTCTCCCCCTGTACTTGGCCTTGGTCAGGCCGCAGCTGGAGTACTGTGTCCAGTTTTGGGTTCCACAATTCAAAAAAGGATGTGGAGAAGCTTGAGAGAGTCCAAAGAAGAGCCACACGCATGATCAGAGGTCAGGAAAACAGACCTTACAACAACAGGCTGAGAGCCATGGGGCTCTTTAGCCTGGAAAAGCGCAGGCTCAGGGGTGATCTGATGGCCACCTATAAGTTTATCAGGGGTCACTACCAGTTTCTGGGGAAACGTTTGTTCACTAGAGTGCCTCAAGGGATGACAAGGTCAAACAGTCATAAACTACTGAAAGACCATTTCAGGCTGGACATAAAGAAGAATTTCTTTACTGTCCAAGCCCCCAAGGTGTGAAACAGTCTGCCAGTGGAGGTGGTTCAAGCACCTACATTGAACACCTTCAAGAGTAAATTGGATGCTTATCTTGCTGTGATCCTATGACCCCGGCTGACTTCCTGCCCTTCGGGTGGGGGGCTGGACTTGATGATCTTCGGATCAATCCCCTAATGTCTATGAAATCTATGAAATCACTCTTTACCAGCTGTTGAGAGCCGCATGGATAGCCCCGCCCCTTGACAGGTACCCTGCCCCGGTCACCATCTTGGAACCAGAAGCCCTGCACCTAATTTCTGATTTTTGCTACCGGAAGTCCCTCCCTTACCCCTGAAAGCACCCCTTTGGGGAAGAGGGTTTGCCATCTAAGGGGAAAAAAACAAATTATATACTAAAATCAAAAACCCATAATATATTTTAATTTAATTTAAAAAAATATTTTGGTCCTGATGTGTGCATTTCTGCTATATATGTAGAAGAGATTGCGTAGAGCTCAAAATGCAGTCTTACTCTTGTATATTGTGTGGGGTGTGCAGGAGCGTGGGGGGATATGGGTGGGTGAGTGTGGGAAGCTGTGGGTGGGTGGGCATGGGTGTTTGTATGGATGTGTCTGTGGGTATGGTATTGTGCAGGGCAGCTGGCAGGTGAGCACCGAAGTGGGGAAAGTGGCAGTGGGTGGAGGTGGAGGGAATGGAAGTGAGTGGTGTGCAGAAATGTGGGGCCTGAGCCGGTGTCCCGGAGCCCAGGGCTGGGCGGGGGCTGGCAGGGGTCTATGGAGCAGGGATGGGCTGTCAATAGGGAGAGAGGGGAGCTGGCCAATGGCTTGGAGGCTTTGGGCCAGCTGCAGTATGCCTTGGCCTCCTGCTCCTTCCTGCCACGTGAGGCAGAGCAGCCCAGGTGGTGCCCCTTGGGGCCGCCGGTGTGGTTATGGTGGCCACGGGACTTGGCAGCGGCAGCCTTGGTGGAGGAAGAGGATGAGGAGGGCTCAGCCACTACTGCCTTCCTTGTTGCCGCACTCACAGTGGTGCTCGCAGGGCCGTTCACGGGAGTGACAACTGCCGCTGTGGTGCTCCCAGTATGCCTGGCTGCCATGCTCTGCCTCCCCATGTGGCTACCACTGCTGGGCCCGCATCCAATCTTGAAGCTGCTGCCATGGTACTCCCACCATGCCCAGAGGCAGTGCTCTGCCTTCCCATACGGCTGCCACTGCAGTTCCTGCAGACGCTGCTGCCGCCACCACAACTGCTGTTGTTCCAGCTGCCTTGGCCTGCTGTGAGGATGACACTGAGCAAAAATGCTCAGCCATGGAGGCAGGGCTGCAGTGGTGGTGGCAGCCTGGCTTTGTTGCCTGGTGGCAGGTGCCTGCCACTGCAGCAGCAACCACATGGGAAGACAGAGTGCAGCACTGTGAACGCAGCAACAAGATGGTGGCGGCTGAACCCGCCTTGTTCTCTTTCTTCACCACAGCTGCCACAAACACACCAGCAGCCCCGAGGGGTGCTGCAAGGGCCACTCTGTCTTGCTGCGGTGGTGGTAGGTGACTGCTGCCAGGCTGCCCCTGCTGCCGTGGCTCTGCTGCCCCAGCTGAGCGCTGCTTGCACTCTGCGCCATACCTGCAACAGGCCAAGGTGTCCATGGCAGCCAGAACAACAGCAACTGCAGTGGCAGCAGCTGCAGGAGGGGGCCCGGTGGTGGCAGCCATGTGGGGAGGTAGAGCATGGAGACTGGGCACAGTGGGAGGTACGCGGCAGAAGTGGCTGCTCCCATGAGTGGCCCTGCAACTACTGCCATGAGCGCAGTGACAAGGAGAAGGTGGCAGCAGCCGAACCTGCCTCATCCTCCTTCTCCACTGCCGCTGAGCCTGTTGGCCACCACAACCATGCTGGTGGTCCTGAGGGTCACCACAGGGTCACTCCACCTCACGCGGGGGCCAAGATGTACTGCAGCTGGCCCAAAGCCTCCAAGCCATCGGCCAGCTCCCCTCTTTCCCTGGTGGCAGCCCAGCACATCTCTACAGAACCCTGCCAGCCCCCGCCTGGCCCTGGGCACCAGGACACTGGTGCAGGCTCCGCGCTCCTGCACGCTGCTCACTTCCACTCTCCTTGCCCCCCCACACTTTTGCCACTTTGTTGCCCAGCCGCTGGCCACGCTGTACCACGTGGCTCCTGGCTGCATGACCGGACCATGGAATTCAGCAGGAACTGGCCTGGTCCCAAGAACTGGGACAATTACCATGGTCCTCCCTGCCTCCCCCCTTCTTACTGAATTTTCCATGCTGGAGCAGGCACGAACAGCCCCATGGGTCCCAGACCAGAAGCCTCTGTTAGGCTGGGGCTTCTGGCTGGGGGGATGGAGGGGTGGCCAGGCCCTGCTGTTGCAGGAGCCTGCTGTGGCTTCCCCTGGGTCCTACTGCCCCTGGCTCCTGTCATTTATGACAGGAGCCAGGGGCAGATAAATATTAATTTTCTAGATTTTTTTTAGGTGCCCTGCGGGCCAGCTAGAATAGCCTGGCAGGCCGAATATGGCCCACGGGCTGTATTTTGCCCACCCTTGATCTAAGATTTCGACCTCACAGAACATTTTTAAAAACAGCACTTAAAATTTACATTCTTGCATAGGAATCAAAGGGAAGTAGACTTAGCCTATCTTTCTCTCAGGGGGCTCAAGCAGTCCACGGGAAGGGGAGCAAGCTGTCATTTGCTGGGGATATCTCAGAAAGCTGAGGACTGGAGGTATGTGTTCCTCAAGGGTTGCTTCCTTTTAAAATGTTCCTTCCCAAGTGCAGAGGAGCTGATCCCAATGATTTGTAAGGTCCCTTCCAGCCTGTAACATCTATGAAACTATGAAAGGTGACTTCTGTCATTTTAAAAACTTTGTGCAGCCCTAACATGTCTTGTAGTTTTGGTAAGGAAGGGGACTTTTTCAGCATTAAACACCTTGAGCTTTTTTTTTTTTTTTTTGGTCTGATGCAGGAGCTATGCATTCTCTCATAGTACCATATCTAATAGGCCCTCTATTCATGTTACATTTATGCTGCAATTAATGTGCTACATGTGCACTTAAGGCACCATAAAATGGGAAAAAAGCCACAAAAAGTATTCTACATATACAGAAAATTATGTAGAACATTTTTATGGCTTGTTTGAATGTCACCTTAAATTTAAATGTGTGGCTGAAACTAACAAACATCTGATTATCAGTCCTGAAGCCAGGATCACACATGGGTCTGCAACTTGCCCTGGGACTGACAATCAGCAGACTGTTGGCCCCAGCCCAAGGCTGAGGGCAGGGGAGGTGGGGAGGAGGGTAAGGGGGAATGACATACTGAAGGGCATTTGAGCTGGGAACTTTAAACCCTGCGCCAGGGGTGGATGAATACCCTACTAATGGGTTCTCTATAAATTTTGCTTTCCAAAAGATTGCCTGAACACTTATGTAGATTACATTACTCATACAGTAACGCAGAGTATTATTTTTATTTAACTGCAAGCTTCCATTAACATGATAGATCATTACAGTCTATCAAGCTAACAACCTATAGATTAAGGAAAGGTAATTAACTGTACTAACTAATGGTGATTATTGCAAGCCACTGTGTTACTAATCTGTGGATTACTGTGTTACTAATCTGTGGATTACAGGAGTGAGTGATTCGCATGCTTCCATTGAAATTTCACTTATTTTAAAATTACAGTTAACAAACACCCACTCCCCTATTAAAATGTAAAAAGGCTAACTCACAAAAGCATGGATGTTCTGTGTAAGATTCACTAATTCTCTAAGGCTAGAAATGGATGCCCCCAAACGAAGCAGATCAGCTATGCTGCGATGTGTAATGGCACAGCTGATCCACTTCAATGGATGAAAATGCACATCATCCCCTGTCCTGTCCTTGATGGTGTGGGACAAAGGTGCTGTGATCTCTCCACTTTATCTGCTTAGCCAGACTTGCTTCTGAGACTGTGGGGGATGCCAACTCTGTGGTTGCAGGGCTGGTGCTGGGAGATCCTTCTAAGATCCTTCTAAAATATCCCAGTGCTGGCCCTGCAGCCGCAGAGCTGATGCTGGGAGAGAAGGATCTCCAAGTCCTGGGTCCTGCAACTGTTTGAGGGGCTCTTAAGTTGCAAGAGTACCTACCTGGCGTGGCTGAAGAGTGTGATCTGCCTATACTCTCCCACCACAGAGCTAATAGACATCTGCTGCAATAAAGTGGCAGAGTCTATTACTACTTTTTTGTCGTGCCACTGATTTTCCTTTGATGTGGTGTGACAAAGTCTAGCAACATCTATTTGATCACAGTTTTTGCCACCAGAAAAATGTTTATGGTGGCACAAATGAGATGGCTGTTTCCACTCTAAGTTCCTTTATATGGAGCATATGAAAGAAGTCTTATTCTGTTTTTCAGTTATTCCACTGTGAGCATCTAGGTTCCATTAAATGTAATGTCATTTCTGCTCAGGCCTCATTTAAAATATCTATGTCCTTACCTCTGGATTTAATTAACTTAAAACACATTCAAGTTTACTTTCAGACACATACAAGCAATACCTAATGATGTCAAGAAAAATGAGAGTAGAACTCACTCTAAAATAAAATTCTGTTATAAAAGATACTCTATTGGAGAGTATCTTACCATTGGAGATATTACCATTGGAGATTCTAATATCCATTAGAATTACCATATCCATTAGATATTACCACTGGAGATTCTAATATCCCATTACCATGGGATATTACCACTGGAGATTCTTTATGTTGTCCTAATCAGGTAACACAGATTGGTTCTTGCTTTACTGCTATGTAATATTTTTGTATTCACCAAGATAACTCATTAGTGCTATTTCTTATTTTTAGAGCACAAAGACCCATGGAAACCAACATTATATACACTCGCCCCTTCTACATGTTACAGGTATTGTGTAATTAATTGGTTAATTGCATAGTTGCCTTAAGAGCAAATACACATACAAAAGTACTTATGTGATAAAAAGCTCCAACCAGCTGTCAAATTAGATCTCGAAAAAGTGTACTATCTTCATAGCTTGTTGATATCCAGCTTTAATTTGCACATGTAGTAGGGTCTCCCCTGAGGTTGGGAACCCCACCAGCTGACAGGGCTCCCAGGCACAGGGGTGCACCATGCCGACTGTGAAGCCTCCAGACCCTGGGGAATCGAGGCAGCCATGATCCTGACAGTTCAGGGGTGCATGGAAACCCCTGAGCCCTTGGGAACAGGGCAGCTGCAATCTCCAGCACCTGGGGGTTTCATGTACCCCCAGAGTCCACCCCAGGGCCCAGGGATTTTACACATTCCTAAGCCTGGGAGATTGTGGTTGGTATGATCTCCAAGCCCTGGGGGTAGATGGGGCACCCACACAGCTGGGAGTCCCTCAATTGAGAGGGCTCCCAGTCACAGGAGCTTGGCTCTTGCTGCTGCAGGGGGAGCCCAGAATTACGTTTCCTTTGCACTGGCAATAAGGCGCAATGAGATCTAATGTGTGATCCCACAATCGCATCTTCTGCCATGTATGCACATGTGGCATGGCAAGAGGTGCGAATGTGTAGATCATGTATTAGATCCCATTGTGCCTTTACCTGCATGTGTAGAGGGGGCCACTGATTCATTTGAGTAGCACACTGAATTGAAAAAATAAACCCACTATAAAATTGCATAATATTGTATAGCTATGTCATATTTATATGCAGATTTATAAAAAGTGTGTTCCTGAAGGCTTTTGGTGACTTAATAGTTTGAAGACAAATACAAATTAAACCAACAACTGTTCTTTCTTTCTTATTCCTCCCAATAATGAGCCTTCTCACTACCTTTTTCAAATAGTACACAAGATAGCTAAGCAGCATGTTCACAGATTCAATCGCTTTGGGATGAGTCAGATTGGGAAGGAAGGGGAGAATGTATGCAATCAAAACTCAGATCTCAGTCCTCCTGATTGCAAACACTCTATCATTAGCCTCCATCTAGTTAGAGTCCTCTTAGCTCATGAATCGCACCTGCCTTATCAGAGTGATAACACTCTAAGACAGGTAAAACTTAAAGCCCAGTATTTTAGAAAATTTAAACACAAGCACTAAACTGTACATGGAAACAAGCTGGCAGATGATGAAACAGGTCTAATACGCAGCCAGTGAGTAACAAACATCTTGAAGTAAGAAGCCCACTATGCTGTCTACTAGCTGACATTTCTACATGCACAATTGTGTACCGTGAAACCAATATTATAATAATGTCATCTTGAGGTGAAGAGGACATGGGCAACTCCGTGGAGTCTGTATCTGAAAAACCCCCCTGTGATTATGCTAGGCACAGATGAAAAAAAATGCACTTAGCTATTGCTGCCTATGTGAATGTGTGCAAGTAGGCGGTGGACTTTAAGGTGACTTGCAGTGACTTTAAATTTGAGTAACAGATAGATACCTTCTCTCAAAGCAAACATATCTGTTATTTCTTCTGATTTTCCCCCTCCGTCAAAATTCATAACTCTAGAATATTTTTTTTAGGTTCTGATTAACCAGACTAATCCTCCTCAAACTCCGGTCAATGTCAGACCTGAGAAATCCCAAATTCACTAAGACATGGAGTTATATCATCTGTATATGAATGGAATTGCCCTCACCTATACCTCTTTACTTAAGAAGCAAAACAAAAGAGACACTGCT
This sequence comes from Crocodylus siamensis, assembly GCF_052110815.1. Classification (NCBI taxonomy): domain Eukaryota; kingdom Metazoa; phylum Chordata; order Crocodylia; family Crocodylidae; genus Crocodylus; species Crocodylus siamensis. The sequence continues at coordinate 22,593,643 of NC_143403.1, forward strand.
GTAGAAGTCTTCCTCTGCCATGAGAAATGAAAAGGCTTTTCTCAATATTAAGGACTAAGGATATTCTGGAAAAGTATCAAAGAAAAAACAACTTATTCTTATCAACATTCAGGACACATGGCATCTTTATCAATTTTTTTTCAGGACTACTATGCAAGCTTCTGAAACCAGTCATTACCTATTAAATATGAACTAAAAAAAGTTTCAGCAGCTATGAGCCACATTCAGTGGCGATACACATGCTCTTTGCCCTGCACTAGTTGTTAAGAACAGTAGTTGTATTGGGGAACACTAAGAATTCCAATGTGGGTTTTATAAAAGAGAAGAATGCTTTTTTCAAGTAATAACTGAAGATTAAACTGACTGGATTTGAAGATTACCAGTCCTTACATATTCTGCTAATGATTTCAGACTTCACTTATTTCTTAAAAGATATTTTAGCCAAGCTTTAAAGTAACACCCAGAACTCTGTTCTTTAGTGACTAAGATCAATATTCTTCATCCTACTGTGCGATGAGCCAAGATACAATCTTAACTTTATTGACCAAATTAGCACTGGCACAACTTGTATAGAATACATATTCAGGAACCCCTAAAAGCAGACTGTATTGATATATTTCTTTAAAATCATGTTATGAACTCTACTAGTTGGGACAAAACTAGAATACATAAGTAGACAATTATTTGTTTCAGGATTATTTAACTGGTTAAAAGATATTTCCTTATGCTCATTTGAAAGATGTATTAATAAATTACTAAAATTCAGTGTTTTACTGACCAATAATATCTCATCTTAAAGATTTCAAACCCTAAATGGAAAAAGCAAACAAAATAAGGCAAGAGGCGACAAGTTCAGGGAAGTGAGCGATAGAAGGGTATTGATGGGCAGACCAAAGAAATAGGAGAGTGCTAAAATTCCTATCAGGGAGCTGCCATTAGACCCTGCTTGTGGAACCAAGCTTTTATAGCTGCCTTTGAAGAGTAGAGCATTTCCTAGTAAATGTCAAGCTGTGATCTCACAATTGCCTCTGGGTACTGGGGAAGGGGAGAAACGTTTTGTGTATTCTCCCATCCAAACTAGAATTTCCTGGCTGCTGGAAGGGTGGGATATTGTTTTTGCTGCTCTGCCATTTCTTCAGTTTCCTGGATGCTGCAGTGGAAGTATTCCTATCCGCTATTCTTGATTCTCCTCCCTGTTTGCTAGAGTTCTGGCCTGCAATAATAAGCTTAAACACCTGCCTCTGAGGTTGGTCAGAAGTTTCCTAAAGCAACAGGAAACTGAAATGGACCCAATTCTCTTTAGTTCCATGCCTTAATACAGAGTTCTGAAGAGCAACACTGAAAGCTGGGTGTAGTTGTGCCAGTTTTTACAATCTCCGATGCTGCAACCTGTAAGACAACTAGAAGCACCAAATGCACTCAGGCTGGTTACAGATTCTGAAAGCATGCTGGATCAGCCGCGCATAGTTCATAGTTGACAATATTGAGCTCCTAGACAAGAGTAACTCAGCTTTCCAATGACTGGGCTGCATTCAAATAGTTATCAGAAAAACAACTAAAAGGGCTTTTGAAAGAACAAACTTTCTATAGTTTTTCTTCCTACGGAATCCCCACTTGTCCTAAATAAAGATTAATTAATTTATCAGAAGCCACAACAGAACTCAGATCTCTTGCCTTGCAGTCCTAACTACCATAAACATGGCATCTGATGAAGTAGCCTGTAGCCTACAAAAGCTCATGTCTCTCTGAATGAGGTAGTCTACAAGGTGCCATACTGCCCTACCTAACTGCAGACTTTCAAGGCTAACTAATTTCTCTCTACTGTAAATACAGGTAGTTAACTGGAATATATAATATGGAAGATCTGCCTACCTTATCTTCACATCTTTGTTCTAAGCCTGGCCTTTGGATCATCCCTCCTGAAAAACTTTCCAGAATGAGAGTCCCAAAGCTGAAAATGCTAGCTAGATGCAAGTTTAAAGGTACTATATGAAAAATGAACCCTGGGAATGAGCTCTCCTGAGGGAGAGTCACAGGGAGTTCTCAAATGAATATTTGGAAGCAAGGAGAATTCTCTTTGGTTGTCCCCTCCATGTTGGATAGTTGTCACTACAGAATTTATAGAGCAGTACATCATTTCTGGGATAGGAAGAATATTCAGTTCTCCTGTGTAGATTTGAAAAGCAACTTAAGTGTTACTGAGAGCTTGCAGTGGCAGGTGAGAGGATAATGACTGTACATTTGAGAAAGCAAAACTCAAGGATTCTGTAGGAGCTTTCAGTCTTCTTCAGAAGTGACCTCACCTGCTCCAAAAAAATCCCTCCTGTTTTCACAGAAAGCACGGTAATGAAAAGGATTGTTCTTGGAGCTCTGAATGTCTCCCTCTCATTACTACTCTCTAGGTGTGGTTCACATTTAAAGTGACATCCTTCTGCCTCCTTTTAAGGTTTTTATTCAACTGAAAGTGCAACAGTGCCACTTCCTCTGTCTCACTATTAAATATATACCACTATAATATGAGGAAGATTATAATAATGTTGAGGTTGGGGCCTCTTAGGTCAAAGAACAACAATGCTCAAACATATCAAGCACCAAAATCCTCTTGGAGAAGGTGACAATTACACAAGAACTTTCTCTCAGTGAAAGTAAGATCCCTACTATATAGCTGAAAGGTGTGTTTTTAAGGTCTTGTGGTCCAAGATAAAGATATGCAGGAATCTGCACCTTGCCAGACAACTGATAAGAAAACTCAAGAACCATACCTGACAGGAATAAGAGCTTTCTACAATGTAAAGTGCTGCCACTCACTTATTTTTCCAAAATGTATTGGTCATGAACAGTAGAAGATCCTTTGCTTCAAGTGACTATACTCTGCCATGTCCCCATGTCACAGCAACCTCAGATTAGCCTAAGCATCATTTTTTAATTTCCTCAGAGACACTAGAAGGGTGTTTATTACTACAGGTAGTCCTTGACTTACAATGTTTCGAGTTACAATATTTCTAAATTGACACCGTTTCAACTTTGATGTCAGTTTCGACTTTACAACGCTTGATCCAACACCACGCCATGCCAGCAAACAAGTTTGCTGTGTCACCCATCTCCCTGGAGAACATCTGTCCAAACTTCCTTACACACTTTCTTTAAGAAAGCAGACAAGACTCCAGGAAAACCTGCAGCCCAGACTCCTGAGAAGACTCCAGCCAAGAGCCCTTCAAAAAGTCCAACTGAGACCTTCAAAAAATCCAGCAGTCACCTCAAAGAAGTCTTTCCAAATCAATATGATTGCTATTTACAATATAAGTGCATTAATGTAGCTATATTACTCGCCTATAATTGATTGAGTACAAAATTCTGGGTTATTTTTCGTGAAAATAGGGTATTGGGCCTTGGTTCAGGAACCAATCCCCCATTTATAACACGGCTTCCTATGGGAAAATCGGTTCCGAGTTACAATGTTTTAACTTAAGATGCAGTTTTCAGGAACTAATTCTGTTGTAAGTCCAAGGACTGCCTGTACTTCAAAATCTGTGATTGAAGTCCCTACCTCTCAGCTTCCCAGATACAGAGTTATATAGCACTGCATACTGATTCAGAAATAAGTCCCTGTTGCGCTACAGTGTTTATATATTGGAGCTGATTTGTGTTGGACTGACAAAAATGGTACAATCAAGACCTGAAAGTTAATGAAAAAAATATAATTGGTATTATAAGTGCTACCTGTTCTTTAGTGGCTTCATTGGTTTTTACTCTCAATGGTTTGGGAGACAGGGCTACATAAGATTCAACTTGCAGGAAAAAGGACCATCACATCCACTTCGGAGTGGATCTTCTTCATTTAGCATCTCCTTTGGATTCCCAAATGAACAAGGATGCCAAAAGCTTTATCAAGAAGGTGCCAGCCTGGGCTGCAGTGAACCACAAGGCTAAATGATCTTGTAGGCATTCTCTTGGTTCTCAATTTATACATACAAAGCAAAATGAAGGTGTACCTATAGCATCATCTAGCTAGCATGAAGGACAACAATGAAGAAGGGGATAATGCCCTGTAAAAGCTGTCCAGTACGGAGGGGACCGAGAACGTTACTGTAAGAGACTGCTAGCCAAAATCCATTTTCTAAATATTTGGAACAGGAAACAACTTTGAGTTGGCTAAAAGAACCTTTAGAGTTGTTTAATATTTCAGAATTCATTATCTGCAACAGCCATATTCCACTTCAGAATTAATTTGGGCATATTACTCTGCTTTTGTCTTACAGCACTGTCACATTTTGTACACTTTGCCAAATATTTACACTGCTTTCATAAAAATCTCATTTTGATACGATTTAATGGTGATCACTTACCAATAACTTTAACAAAATAAGCATCAGCTTCAAAGTTATTCTTTAATGCGTGGATAGCAAAGTCCTTGCCGAAATGCCCTTTGCTTAACACAATAATATCCAATATTCCCTAGGGGAGGAAATTAAAAGGAAAGAATAATCCATTAAAATAAGTAACACCTAAATACAGCAACTATATAACCTAAAAAAAATTAAGAAAATTTGTGCACCTAGCAATATTTACAAGATTCCCAAATACTGTTCATCTCATACTAATCATAAGTATAAGTCACTTAATTTGATAGTTCTATATAATGAATGTGTGTGGTTTTCCTTCCTCATTTTCTCATCCCAAACTAGAGGAGAGTGACCCAGGTACAGACCCAGAGTACCTTTCAGAAGTCTACAATTTTACAATTTTTTGCCTTGAGTTGTCACCACTGTTCACTGCCATGTACTCTTCTGAAAGTAAGCCATGAATCCCTCTGGAACCTAATGGTTGTTGGACAGCAAAATAACATCCTTCCAGAATCAAATTTTCTTAGAAGCCGCATCCCTCAACTTTAGATAAACAAATGGTAAAGCCAGTTGAAAACATTAACAATTTGCATGTGAAGTAGTTACCATTAAAAAGATACTGGAAATACTTGGGTAACTGTAGTTTCACATGACAAATTCTGAATTCTTAAATAACATCTCCTCTATATAAATAAACACATCTCCATAGCTATTTTTTACTTGAGCCAACACAATAAGGGCTTCTTGCCTTTCAAACAGAAATACTTCCAGATTACTTGAGTCTAGTAAAGCTTTTCTTTGTTAATATTTGGAGGGACTGAAAAAAAACAAAAACAGAAAACCTAGAGAAAACAATACTGGAGTGGGTAAGGGGTATCATTTACCCATTTAACTGTGCTTGCGTGTGTGAGATCAGATGGCTGTGAAAATACTCTGCTTATAAGCAAACATAGTATCTCTATGCAAAACCTGCAAATGGAATTAGTTCCATTTTACTTCTGAGTAGAAGGGTTGGCTAGGTGAATAACCTGTAACTACTTAACCTGAGCAAAGGAAGGTGAGATCTGCCTTTAGCTCCAGGATCTTTAAACTGGGGATGGGAATGAAACCAAACTCCAGCACATTTTTAACCTGAGCTGAAGCTATCTGGAAATGGATCTTGCTCAAAAATTTACTGAAGGGGTGGAGACAGGGGTGGGGGAGAGAATGCAGGGGGTGGGGGATGGAAATTACTGAAGATTCAAATTGTTTAGAGTAAATGCAACTGGAAGATAGCAAATCCAACTCAGAACACTGGCTTAGGTTTCTCCCACAATCCCTTTCCCCCCATTTTTGTACAGATTGGTATACCTAAATATCCCAGAGTTGCCTAAAAGGAAGGAAGAGAGCTGCATTTAGATACATTAAACTGCAGAGGGAAATCAGACGTAGATACTATCCTGGGGAGTCGCAGTGGGTGCTGGCAGGAGTTCAAACTTAACATGTTACTCTCCTAACAGCTGCTGAGGAACAGCTCAGAACTTAAGGAATATGGTAAAAGTTTAAAGGAAAAATCTAATTTTAAAAAACGGTAACAGCTGAAGTGTCATTTAAAAACCCCCCAACAAAACCTTACTTTGAGAACTCCTTATTCTGAATCTGGACAGACATAACAATTGTAATGGTGTCAAGGGACACCAATAGAAGATGTTTCATAGTTTCATAGTAGCTAGGGTCAGAAGGGACCTGAATAGATCATCTAGCCTGACCCCCTGCCACAGGCAGGAATGAATGCTGGGTTCACAAGACCCCTGACAGGTGATCATCCAACCTCTTCAGTTTGCTCAAGATAGGGGTGAGGACCACTTCCCTGGGAAGTTGGTTCCAGATTCTGGCCATCCTAACTGTAAAATATTGCCTCCTGATCTCTAACCTAAAACTATTCTCCATCAGCTTATTACCATTGTTCCTCATCACTTCAGGTGGTGCTGGGGAGAATAGGGCTCTTCCTATTTGCTAATGATCTCCCCTGATGAGTTTCTAGGCAGCCACCAGGTCCCCCCCTCAGCCTCCTCTTGCCCAGGCTGAATAGGTTCAGGTCTCTCAGTCTCTCCTCATAGAGCCTGTCCTGCTGCCCCCTCACCAAACTGGTGGCCCTCCTCTGAACTCTCTCCAGGCTGGCCACATCCTTTGTAAAGTGCGACACCCAGTACTGGACAGAGCACTCCAATTGCAGCCTGACCAAAGTCACATAGAGGGGAGTATCACCTCTCTGGACTGGCTTAAGATGCATCTTTGGATGCATGACAAGGTATGGCTGGCCTTGCTGGCTGCAGTCTGTCATTGGCGGCTCATGTCCATCTTGGAGTCGATAATCACTCCAAGATGCCTTTCCGCCTCTGTGCTTTCAAGAGGGGAACTCCCCAGCCTGTATGTATGCTGTGGATTCCTTCTCCCAAGGTGCAGCACCCTGCATTTGTCTACATTGAACCCCATCCTATTTTCATCTGCCCACTTCTGTGGTCTGTCTAAATCTAGTTGCAGCCTCTCTTTCCCTCTTCAAGTGTGTCCACCTCGCTCCACATCTTAGTGTCATCAGCAAACTTGGACAACGTGCTTGCAATCCCCTCGTCCAAGTTGCTGGTGAAGATGTTAAACAGTACAGGCCCGAGGACTGAGCCCTGGGGGACCCCAGAGCTCACATCGTGCCAGGTTGAGTACGACCTGTCCACCACTGCTCTCTGGGTGCGCCCCATCAGCCAATTTTTTACCCATCCATCAATACCACAGTCGCCTAATTTATTGATAAGAATGGGGTGAGAGACAATGTCAAAGGCCTTCTTAAAGTCTAGAAAGACTACGTCCATGGTGACACCATCATCCAAGAATTAAGTTAATTGGTCATAAAAGGCAATTAGGTTGGTCAGGCAGGACCTGCCTTTGATGAACCCATGCTGATTGCCCCAGAGCATGATCTCCCCTGCTGGCCCCCCACAGATGTGCTCCTTGATGATTCCCTCCAAGATCTTCCTGAGCACCGAGGTGAGGCTTGTGGACCTATAGTTACTTGGGTCCTCCTTCCTCCCTTCAGTTGATAAAAGGGTGACAGTGGGAATGGGGCCCAGAGCAACAAGCAGCTTTAATTCAGTTAAAAAGGGATCTGGTACAAGTTCCTGCACTGGCTTACCCAGATGAGACAGAACCCTTTGCCTTGCAGCTGGCAAGTAACGAAAGAGTGCCACCCTACTGCCAGGGAAAGGAAAAGAACAAAGACCAGTGGCTTATGCCTCAAGAACCCTTGCAGGACCTGAACAGAACTTTAATCCATGTGAAAAGGAGTGTTTGGCATTGATTTGGGCATTGAGAAAGTGGGACTACATTGTAAGGGTGAGAGTAGTAGTCCAGACAGTCCATTCTCTCCTAAAGTATATATCTGGGAAAATGAAAGGATATATTTCAAGTCCCAGATTGGCTCAGTAGACTCTAGCTCAGGGGTCAGCAAGTAACAATGAATTGGTAAAGCAGCCTGATTCTGCAGCAATACAAATGTAGCAAAACCATCCTAACCCCACTTTATCCAGGTCAAAGACAGGGTGAGTTGGCTCATTTGTATTACTGTAGCAGGGGTGGGCAATTATTTGGGCTGGAGCTCACAGGGCTCCAGCTCCTGCTGCCTTCCACTTATTCTGATCTATTTTGCTTGGTGTGATGAGCAGCCATTGGTGGGGGCCGAGTGGGTGCAAGGTGGCAGGGAGCTGCAGCTGGAGCTTCACACACTGGCACAGGAGCCACCCAGCTACAGCTTTCCCTCCCTGGCCTGGCTGAGTGTGCGGTGCCTGGCACACGTCCACATGGCTTTCCCACACTACCTGTTGCATACAGTGGTGCAGTAGGGGCAGGAGGAGCTGATGGAGGCGGGGGGAACGGAGCAGTACCTAGGTGGCTGCAATTGTATTGAAAGCAGCCTCATTGACAAGCTGCATGCACTGGCTTAGGCTGGGGCCATGGGCAGATGTGCACAGGACTGTGGTGTGGGTAGCCCCAGGTGGGAGCAGGCTGGATAAGCCCTGTGCAGAGCACTGTGGTGGCAGCCATTGGCTGAATACAATCAACTGTATTCAGCCTATGGCTGCACTCCAGGATCACACAGATATAATGGTCGCAGTAGCTAGGGGTATGCATTTGATTTGGATTTGGCCTGAATCGGGGACAGTGATTCGATTAATTGATTTGCATCACTGTCCCCGATTCGATTCGGGTGAATCCAAATCTGAAGATTCGATGCCGATTCAGAGAATCAGCGATTTGGCCATAGACACAGCTTTAAATGTTTTTTCTACATACCTCGAGGTACCCGCATGGCTTGTGAAGGCTGCTATGCTGGGGTGCAAGGAGCATCCTACAGGAGTGTGAGGGGGCCTTCCACATGCTCAGTGGTGAACCTGGAAGTACTTCCGGTCCACTTCCAGGTCCATGGGGGAGCACACAGGCCCCCCCCCATGCTCCTTTGGCTCAGTGATCAGCCGTGGGGAGATCCCAGGTGCCCCCCAGACCCAGAAGGCACCAGTTGCTGAGCTGGAAGGGGACAGTGGTGGGCCCTCCAGCAGACCTGGAAGTGGACTGGAACTGCTTCTGGTCCACTTCCGGGTCTGGTGCTGAGCGTGCTGGGAAGCCCCTGGTGCTTCTGTGGGACACTCCGTGCACCCCAGCTTTGCGGCATTCGTGAGCCACCTGCTACCTAGTGGTATGTAGAAAAAGCATTTAAAACTGTGTCCATGTCCAAATGCCATATTTCTCCAAATCAATTTGCAGGTTTCTGATTCAATTCTGAGAGGTTAAAGGGTCCTCTGATTCGATTCGGAGATTCGGCCACTGAATCGGGCTGAATATCCACCAAATTGAATCAGGGACCGAAACTTCGCACAGCTCTAGGAGCAATTCCCTCTTCTTTTGAAGTGGCTACAAATGTCACTGTACCTTGTGTAGCTCAACCAGGATAGAGACACAGAATGTAGCCATGGAGGGACCTTATTACTTTAGCTATCATATTAGGGTGAGTCACAAGTCTGACCCTAAGTGAATCAGAAAAAAGAAATACAGATCTCAGAAACCTGTATTTTCAAATAAGGGCTGCTTACAATTTATAGCACAAGAACACATGCTTTGCCTGCAAGTACAGGTTATATATTTTCATACACAAATGGCTAACTAGAGCCATAACACATCCACAAGTAATGAGGCATATCCAATTTTTTAAACCAGGTCCTTTATTGCAAGTGAGACTGGACTTTGACATTTTGGTTTTAAATTTCAAAAGAGAAGCAGCCAAATTTTCCCTTCCATGAGACCAAAAACCTCCTGCTTACTTGAAACTGGGACCTAGACAACCAGGTTTAAGTCTGAGGTTTGTACCAAGATCTAATTTTGACAGGAGTCTTTATTTATTTATCTAATTTTGCACTTATAGGCAGGAAGCTTTACGGACAAAGTCATACCAATATATCTTTCATTACGTTTAAAAGGAAATATGTTAATTACATAAATTAACATAAAATAACTGTGTGCAGTAGCTGTCAGCTTTACATTTAACAAAAATGTCAAGTATTAAATTCTCTGTAAAATACCAGCTAAATGGAAAAAAATTAAAATAATTTTACATTATAGAGGACAGCAAGAACTAACTATTTAATTAGACTTTACTTCCAGATAGGAGAAGGATGGAGGAATGAAGATGCTTTATTTAGGGGCTAGATGGACAGCATACTAAATACATGAGCTGTGATCAGTTTTGGGACTCAAATCTAGTCATGGCATTGGGGTAAACGAATGTTTAAAAAAAGCGGGAAAGTTGTGTGGGGAGTAACATGGCGTGCGAGTCTGGTGTTATATGGGGACTGTGGTGATCATAGTTAACTGTGAGCATCTGGGAAATTCAGCTGGGAGCTTGCAAAAGATGATAGTTACAGGAAAAAGCACACTCAGTACAAGGATTAGTGTGTTTCTTGCAAAGTAAATGACAAGGCTAAAGAAACAATCTTTTACTTGCTCCAAGGTTTAGTATTAACTGTTAAATTATCTGACTGTAGTGATACTTTCCTCCCATTAGTAAATCTTTGCTTACTCGGTTTAGACAGCCATTTATAGACTATGTAGCCTTTATTCCTTTAGTGATAAAGTTAATGGCTTGGGGAAGCCCTTCTAGTTTATTCGCCTAGAAATATAGACTATGGAGGTTTTATAAGATGATAAACAAGCGTATGAAAGTTAATTTGCAGATGATACCAAGCTGGGGAGAGTAGTAGATGCACTGGAGGGTGGAGCTAGGATTTACAGAGACCATGACAAATTGGAGCATTGGACCAAAAAAATCCTATGAGATTCAACAAGCACATGTGCAAAGTCCTGTAGTTAGGATGGAATAAATCCCACGTACTGGTACAGGCTAGGAAAGGAGTGGCTAAGCAACAGCTCTGCAGAAAAGGACCTGGGAGTTACAGTGGACAATAAGTGAATATGAGCCAAAAAGTGTGCCCTTCTTGCCTAGAAGGCTAACAGCATACATGCAGTCCTCAGACTTATGACATAATTGGATTCTGAAAACCACGCATTAAGTTGAAACACTGCAACTCAGAACCAATTTTCCCATAGAAATTATAAATGGGTGATTGGTTCCTTTATGATGCTGGATAAAGCTGAGACCAGCTGGTAAGTCCGGAAGGGGAGGGGAGGGGGGAAGGGAAGGGGCATGTGAAGGGCAGATCAATGCCCCTGCAGCAAAGGAGAGATTGGGGCTGGGACAGGGGTTGGGGCAAGTGCTGTCCAGCCAGGGTGGGGAGCACGCAGGGCAAAGGCACGCCTCATCTGAGGGGTGTGGGGGAGGGAGAGGGGGGCGGCTCTGGCTGCTGGTCCAGGAGCTACTCATTTGGTGGCTTCTGCCACTGGTCGGGGAGAGCTTGGGGGGATGGCCCCCAGATCTGTGTGGAGTGGCTGGGGCTGGGGTTGCACCGTGTTGCGCTCTGGGCAGACGGTGGGGGTTATGGGGTGGCTATGGTGAAATTTCTGGTGGCTGCAGCCCCCCCATTGCCTCCGCTCCACCATCCAACCCACCCCGATCTGGGGGCACATGTCCCCCCATTGCCTCCTGCCGCTCACCCAGCTGGGATGGGGCAGGCATGGGACACAGCTGCAGCTCATCTGTGGGGTGTGGGGGTGGCTCCCACCCCACCGCTGTGCGCCGCTTGTCTTGAGGCAGTGCAGCAAATCCATCCTGTGCTCGCCCTGCTCCAGTAGGGCGAGTGGCAGCAGTGCCTGCCTGGAGCACAGCACGGTGTAGCCCTGGCCTCACCCACCCCACGCAGATCTGGGGACACATGCCCCCCCCCACCCAAGCCCTCCCAGACGAGTGGTGGGAGGTACCAGGAACAGCTCCTGAACCAGCAGTGTACAGCAGCAGGAGCCGCCCCTCCCCCACACCCCTTGGATGAGCCATGCCTTTGTCTTGTGCCTCCCTGCCCTGGCTGGGCAGCAATCATCCCACCCACTGTCCCAGCTCAAATCTTTCCTTCACTGTGGGGGTGTTGATCTGCCTCCCCCTGCATGCCCCTTCTCTCCCCCTCCTCTGCTCCCCACTTCCAGAGTTACCAGCTGGACGCAGCTGTATCCAGCATCGTAAAGTTGAAACCTGTGTTGAAACCTCAAAACATGGTGTCAGTTTATAAAGGTCGTAAATGCCATTTGTTGTAGCTTGAAAAGTCATAAGTCGAGGACTGTCTGTACCGGGCTGCATTACTAGGAGCACTGCCAGCAGAGTGAGGGAAGTGATTACACTGCTCTATTTGCCACTGGTGAGGCCATATCTGGAGTTCTGTGCCCAGTTCTGGACCCTCTACTACAGAAAGGATGTAGACAAATTGGACAGTCCAGAGGAGGGGACAGAAAACTGTTAGGTGGCTGGGGCACATGACTTTTGAAGAGAGGCTGATAGCTCTGGGCTTATTTAATCTGGAGAAGACAAGACTGAGGGGGGATTTAATAGCAGCCTTCAATTACCTGAAGTGGGGCTTGAAAGAGGATGGAGCTAGACTGTTCTCAGTGACGGCAGATGACAACACGGAGCAATTGTCTCAAGATGTAGCACAGCAAGCTTAGTTTAGCTATTAGGAAAAAGTCTCTTACTAGAAGGCTAGCAAAGCACTGGAACAGGTTTATTAGCTTCCTCCACAGAGATATTGTGGAATCTCCATCCTCAGAGGTTAACACCCAACTAGACAAAGCCTTGGCTGCAATGATCTAGTTTGGGACAGTCCTGCTTTGGGCAGGAGTTGGACTAGATGACCTCCTAAGGTTCCTTCCAACCCTAATTTTCTATGATTTACTGCAAGTCTGTCTAATATCTAAAGACCCCTCCAGCCACAAACTGTGTGGCCCCTGGTCAGAAGCTGCATGGGCACCATGTCCCTACATTGCATGCCATGCGAGCTGTATGTTGTCACACACATGTTTTTCCCCTCCACCCTGGCTGCACCATGTCACTGCTTCTTTGCCATACTGTGTGGACCCCTCAAACTCCCTGGGCCATGGGATCTTTCAGACCTGTGGGCTATGCCATGTTGCCCTGCCCCCCAGAGGCAGGGACAGGAAGAGAAAGCTGGAGGAGGGAGAATGCTTAGAGTCTGATAGCCAAAGGTGACCCAAGCAGGGTGCGGGGCCTAGGGCAAATCAGTCCATGTGGGGCCCCACCCCCATTCTGACACAAAGAAGCTGCTGCCGCCACCAGCAGCAGCAGAGGTGGGGGTAGCGAGGGGCTGGACATGGAGCTGCTGCTCTGCCCAGCTCTGGGCTGCTTCTGTTCTGCAGGATCCCCAGAGTACAGGGATTGGGCCAATTGCCCCAATTCACTCCCCCCTAGGGACTGCCCTGCTGATGGCAGCATCAGGAAGGAGTAGCATCCAGACTGGGAGCCAGGGGACTGCAGGTTTACCCCACAGGGCTGAATGTGGCCTCCAGGCTACAGTTGGACAGCTCTTAGTGTAGAACTTAGGCAGTTTTTCTGTAAATCTCCCCACTGCTCACCATTAAAGCTGAAACATGGTTTACCTAGCTTTTGCTTTCATTATCAATTCTCAAATACCAAGGTGTAGCAGCTTTAGAATGAAAGCTCAAATTGGTACAGACAGAAGGCAATTAAAACCTGAAACACAATTAAAAAAACCTGAACTCACGTCTTCATATATGTCAAAGAAAGTTGCTATCACAGCATCTTTGATTTGGTTTAGATCCGAGAGGTCCCAATAGATTTTAAACATACGACGTGCACTCTTGCAGCCTGCATTATCGCATGGGACGTTTTCCAATAAAAAAGCTTGCTGATTGCTGTAAAAGAACAGGACATTTACCAATTTATTTCTTACAATAGTTATATACTGCTCCCTCTTTGTCTGCTAAACATCACATATATTTTTTACCTACTATAATAGAATGAAACTAGCAATTGGAGGAAAATGAAACTCACCAATGACACTATTAAACATTGTAGACACGGTAAGAAGGCCCCCCCACAGTAATACTAAGTCAGTGAATTAAAAGCGGGAAAACAACCCCTCCACCACACCACACAGATGACCCACTTCATAAAAAGTCCACAGGAAAGGCCACTCATTTACTTTATTCCTCTGACATAACTAATTTAATCCTTAAATCAGCCTAATACAAAAGCAAGAATAAGCAGGCTAAAATTTCAGTGTGGAAAGAATTACTGATATTTTTTTATTACTTGGCCTAAAAAAAAGAAGATTTTTTTTCCAAAATTTAGTGATAATTTATCTGAACACTATTGAAAATAATTAAATTACTATAAACGATATTTTAGGAATTAAGTAGCTAGGCTTTTTTATCTAAAGTTTAGGAGCATTTTGTCCAAACGTAAGGTTAAAGTAATCTCGGTTCATTGTTATGCTTTTCATTATTGTTTTTAAGCAATAACCTTTTAAAACCAATGGTGCAAAATGGTAAATAAGAAATAAAAGATTATTAGATTTAAAACATATGTTAATCTACACCAAGAAAAATACAGCATACTTGCAAAGTTGCAACTTGTGACTATCTGAGCTACCTACTTGGCAGTATATCATCATTCAAAAGATTTAAGCAAATACAGAGAAGGCTTTCCCTTGTCTTTTTTTTCTTTTTTCTTTCCAAAATTGGGGGCCCTTGACAGGCAAGCCAAAGCAAAATGGATGCAAACAATGTGCAAGGAAAGTCCTATTTTTCAAGCATGATGTGAAGTATAGTCCTTTTACCCAAACACTGTTGACTGGATTGTGAATGGTCTCCTTAATGGTCATCTACCATACTGAGAAAAGTTCAGTACCATGTTTTATCATCACAGTCCATGGACAGATAGCTTCTTGATGTAACTGGGTTGATCTTGCTCCTTAATTGAGGATTTTTTGGGGGGCTCCATACAGACATTATATTTTAGTGGGAGAATCGCTGCACTCCCAGTAGAAACTAGAAGCATAAAAGGACCACTCACTTCCTCCCTGGGTAAACATGTTCCCTCTGGGAGAAAGATCTTCTATGTTAGCCTGGAGAAATCTTCTTGCAAGAATGAATGTTTGTATGCTCCCCTCCTAATCTGTTCCTGCAGAGGAGCAGTGGGGCAATTCTCTCAGCCTTTTTCCTAGACTGGGAACTGCTCAGTTTGGAAAAGTGGCTGAGGGCTCTGTCCCACTGTTCCTCCCCCCTCCAGACCACTGTGGAAGGGGACTGGAGACATTGGGCAACTCTCACATGCTTCCCAGATCAGGGACCCCAGTCCAGTGGGGAAGGGGGCAAAAATGGCTGCTCCTCCACTCTCTGCTCCTGTCACCAGAACCAGAGTGATGGAGTAAGCAGGCTGTCCCCTGCCCTCTGGGAGAAGCCTGGAGCAGATGCTGCCTCCATGCCTTTCCCAGACCAAGATAACCCCAGCCTGCAGAAGCCATGGAGAGCTGGGGAACAGAGGCAGCTGCAAGCTTGATGCCTACACTGCTTCTTCTCCTGGAAAGATTTCTAGCAGTGGAAATCACTCAGAAATTTTCAGCACTAGAACACCTTTTGACATGCATTTATTCTGATTCTAGAAGGCCTTTTGGGTTCCACCATGATACCTGACTCTATCAAAGCACATGGTTATCAAAAAGGCTCCAGAGGTTGCTGAAAATTTTTTAGAAAATCTTTGTCTGTCTATCTGTCTGTGACTTATTTCAGAGATAAATTCCCTGCTGATAGGAATAATTAATCCCTTTTGCCAGGGATGCCACTGCTGCATCAACTGTATGGAGAAAGAAGAGTAATCCCATATCCTTTTTCCCAGAAAGAAACAAGTCACTAACAGGTCTGGCAATGACTTAAGAATGACCTATCCACTTCAACTGGAATGGGACAGTCCAAGTCTCTTCAAGTGTGGACTGAGGGTTGACAGATTTTTTTGGATGTCCCCTTGAAGGGCTCATGATCCGCAAAAAAATATCCCGAATCCCAACAATCTGCAGAGATGTCTTCACTGGGTTCTGGGAGATATCAAGGCTACCAAAGATGCATTTCTCTGGGACCTGAAACAGTACTGGAAGAGCTCCCTGCCTCTTGTGGCTTCCTGCTTACCTTTTTTGCCTGGTTTCCAAAAAGGAGAAAGAGGGAACAAATGAAAAAAAAAGCCACAATGGAGCAGCAGTATCACTTCACCTGATAATCTGCACTGTGCTTTTGACTATATTGTACAAATACACTTCTTCCCTACATTGATCCTTCCTGTGCAAAATGTATAGTCTGGCCCTTAGTTTCTTGCTCTGCTGCATATTTTAATAAAGCTTTTGTAAGCTACCAGCCTCTTTTTAACGACTGTGTTGTCTTTAAAAAAAAAAAAAAAAAAAAAGCCATGAACTTTCCTCAATTATCATTCAGCACACATCAGATGATTTCATTACACATACTGGTTTTCTGCCATTGCACTGTTTGAACCTAATACCAGATCTCATTATCATAAAAAACCAGCATATTATAGTTTCTTTGCTATATGTCATTATTACCTTGTCAGGTTGTGTATGCTAATATGTGATAAGGTGAAACAGCTCAAGTTCAACACATTTTTCAATTTATCTTTTTCATCATCTTTTGATATAAATGGATGCTAGTTACTTTGCAGGAAGTTTTGCCAAGATGGTATCTTCTGATTTAGTATTAAATTATAATGTTTCATTTTGTCATTCCTGAAAATACTAGGTTCTAAGTTTAATATACTTACATAATATTTTCAGTTTTGAATTTCATCATAAGCATAGAGTACAATGCTATGAAAAGTATGAACTACTGCTTCCATGTATACCATCAAACAAAAAAAACTTGTTACACTATAGTGCCATGTAGTTTTCCTTCCTGGGTTGGATGGATTTGATTTTTTTAGAGCACATAGTCTAAAAGATGGTCCCTTTCCAAGTGAATTTATCAGAAACTTGCAACATGGACAAATTATAACGGAGATTCAATTGTGAAAAAAAAGAAAAGAAAAATGGAAAGAATGGATATTAATAATAAAATGGTACTGAGAAGGGTATGGCAAAACCAGCTGGCAGAGACTGACACAAATAAACATATGGTGAAAGGACAATCTGATATAAATGTTGAAAACTAAGAAGCATGAAAGCAGAAAACTACTTAGGAGATAAAAAGAAAGAGCATTCAGTTGTTGAGTCTCTCTCAGGGCAAAGGCAAGGCAGAAAGATTTCCAAGAAGCCTTAAATCAGTATGTGGCTTAAAGTTGATCACTGTTAAATTTAACAGCCCCTCTGAAATCTCATTTTACAATATTACTGATTTTCCTGTATCACAGGTGTCTAATACAAAACAGATATATAAATTTCTCCTGTAACATGAATATAAAATAAGAATCCAATGCTACAAATCCATATAGACTTAAGTTCACTATCATGAGTAGTCCCACTAGGGCCCCTCAACCCATTACATTTATGCCACAATTAACATGTTAATCATAGTTTAAATGGGAAGGTTGCTACACATGTTCCCAATTTAAGGTTCCATAAAGTGGTAAACCAGCCATAAACAAGTGTTTTAAATATAATGCACCTTTGTATGTCTGGTTTGTATGGCACCTTAAATTGAAGGTGTGGCATGCCCACACACTGGGGCTTTCCAGGGCTGATGCCTGATAATCAGCTGATTGTCTGAATCAACCCTTTATAGCCCCCATATCCAACCTAAGTGTGACAATATTGTCAGCACGAGCTGGGGGCGCCCCAGTCTCCAACCGATTGGGGGCTTTCCCAGGAATGGTGCCAACAACTGGCTATTAGCATCAGCCCCCTGTCTCCAACTGAACTGAACCCAGTGCCTCCCCATGGAGGAAGGGGAAGGAAAAAATCAGAAGCTCCCAATGGGATAAGAGCTTCTGCTCCCCCTACCAGAGACTTTAAGTCTTTCAGCTCCCTTCACCATAAGCCTCTGATCTCCTGCACCTGGCAGCCCTGCTAGACACTTAGTATAAAGTCCGTGTGGGGAAAGCCCTTTGGCTCCCTCCACCAGGGCCAGCAGTCAGTTGATTGGTGGCCCAGACAGCTCTGGGAGAGCCTGACACAGGACTAATAGTCTTGAACTTGCCCTGGGCTGTTCTGGGGCAGGCTGACAATCAGTTGACTGTCTGCCCTGGCCCAGAGACTGTCCTGGGTCATGCCAGGATGCAGGCAATTAACTTTCAATTTGCTTGTGTATGGGAGTCCAGGATCATGGTTCCCAGCTCCCCTGCAGTGGCAAATAGAAATGGCATTGTAGCAAAAACCTCAGTTTTTCTTTTTTTAATTTACTTAAAAATACATTCCCTCCCCTTCCTCTAACCATTTCTGACTTTTTTTCTGCCCTCTCTATCCCTTATAAGTGATTACAAGTAATACTAGGTAAGCCAAGTTCTTGTATACTATTATTGCAATAAGCCCCTTTTAATATTGTAAATAGCATTGTTATGTTTGTATTGATTTGCACTGTTTTATATTGTATTGTATTCCTATAATTTTTGCATTGATTTTTGTTGTTTTATATTGAATTTATATAATTTAAGCCTATGTCTGTAAAGTAATGTCAAGCCTCCATCTTGTGCCCCATGCCATTGTAACCTATGACTCATACCTACCCCTCTTATGTAAATTGGTTCCTGAATGAATGGGGATGAATGAGGGTGCTTGAGAGACAAGAGGCAGTAGGTCTAAAAATAGCTCCCTCTGAATGACCGAACCATCAACTTGATAACCCAACCATCACCCTGCATTGACCCTCCCTGGCTCAAGATTTGGAAGATAAAGACTGCTGCAGAAATCAGCCAACCCACCATTTTGCAAAGGCTACACATGCTCAGTACAAACATCTAGAATCCTCTGGAACAGGGCTGACTTTGCTTGGACAGGCCTTCCCCAGAGGAGATCAGAGGTAGTCTGGCCAATAAAAGGGGTAGTGAAGACTGACTCCTTGGGACGCCCTGTCCATCTGGACCAGCACCATGCCACACCACCTATCCACCCAGAGGCCCTGCCAGTGACCCCCCTCTGGACAACACCTGCTGGACAAAGACCCCCTTCCAGCCTGGATAGGTAGCTATCAACCCCACCCCCTCTTCAACCAAGGACTTGGACTCTGTTTCTCTTTCCTACCTGGACTCCAACCCATCCACTGAGTCTCTTTCTCCTGCTACCATTGTGAGTGTGAGTGTGTGTGTGTGAAGTTATTGGTTCCTACACACACGGGGCGGTGTAGTGAGTTGTCTGTTTAATAAACCTGTTATTTTGAAACCCCAAGTTGGGTCTTTGTCTGTTTCCTAACTGTTTTCCTGCTTGCCACCACTTATCTGCCCCCCAGTCTCCCAGCTTTCTGCCTCTCTCTCTCTTTCCTGGCCATCTCCTCCTTGCCACTGGGCTTTTTCCCTTGCACCAGTCACCTTGAGTAATTCTGGGACCACTTGACCTTAAGTAACCCCAGCTCCCCTCCAGTCTGCCAGTTCTAATCCTGGTCCCAGTAACTTTCACTCCTGGCACTTTCACTCTAACCCCCATCCATCTCCCTCCTTGTGGAGATCTTTGACCCTTGATTTCCCCTCCCATAGTCACCAAGCAACCTAGGGCTCCCAAGTACCCTAAGTGCACACATACACATACACACAACACCACAACACACCACCCAAGTTAGGAACTCACCTGTGTGTACATGTAGGTGGGTGGTATATGCATGAACTGGCATATATCTCATTGTGTGAATGGTATATGTATGAGTGATCCGTGTATGTGCCTGAGTTGGTAGAGTGTGTACGCACCTAATTAATTTTTGTATGTGTGCATATGCAATTGTACACCATGCCCTCCTGTCTAACAGCTCGATACTGAGATCCTGAGAGTTGGCCTGGCCCCAAAGGACAACAGCATGATTGGGGTTTGATCCCTGATTCCACAGACAGGCCTCCTGACATGCACATGCGGCATGCTAGGAGGCAAACTGTTGGGATCAGATCTGGTGGCATCTTTAACTGAAAGCATGTCAGGGCCCTCATACTTTGTTCAGAACCAACAGGACTACTCAGAGTAATCAGCTTAAACATATGTACAAATGTTTTGCGAATAAGAACCTAGGACACGTCTACATAGAAACTTCAGTGCCACATCCAGATACCTAAGCTTAATTGAATACTAAAAAAAATAAATAAAGCTGCAGGTATGTTCTGAACTGGCTTGAGTTTCTCTACATGACAACATTATGTGGCACAGATAGTTGTTAAGGTTTAACAACTCCAAAACCATTAAACTAGATAATTGGCATTATTACTGAGGTAAGTTACAATAAGAAATAAACTTGAACTGCAATATTAACCTTTTTAAAAAAGGGCTTATAAGTAGGATTATTTTAATGTATCTCTTGATTTTTTAAAGAAATTTAATTAGTTGTGATTAAATTTAAAATTAAATTCCAGACTCTTAGTTTCTCAAGGTTATAAACATTTCCTTGTCATCTCCTTGGTGAGCCCCTTCAATTTATTTCCTACCTCTATGACATCACTCACATACTTGTACTTCCTTCAAAAAATGCTTTACATTAGAACAAAGTGCGACAAGATGAGCTTGTGTAATATGACGCATATAATTTCCATGAAACGCTGCAAGTGAAAGTAAGATAATCACACCCCAATTACTTAACAATTAACACATTTTTTCAATTTAGTTTTATTTTTAGTAAGAAACCAGGTTATGCTTTCAAGTTTTAAACTGAAACACTCAATATTTAATTCTTAATTTTATCTAGCTTTTGGCCACTATAAAATGATCTTTCCCTTTCAGAACCATAAAAAAATCCTCACATTGTCATTTTATAACTATTCAGTTGTTATCCACAGATAAAATATGAAGCATCCTGTGTATGTAACATGAATCTGAATTACATGACTACTCTTTCCAGACTAAAAATGAACTATTCTGACTTTTCTTTATCCAAGTTTGAAGACTCATTTGAAAACAGGGACATTTTATGTTTTTGTGGCCAAGTCCTCCTTTATATGAGACCATCAAGAATTAATTTTGAACATAAATCATAATATGCAGTCAATCTGAAACTTCCATAAAGAGACAGGTTTCATGGTATATGGGGCTAAATCTTCAGCTCTGGTTTCTAAACTTTGCCCATAAAAAGCCATGCAAACAAAATACGCATGCTTGTGGTCTGCCAAATGTGCATAATAACTATAAATCTGGAGTCTAACAGTCTCTAATGCTCAGGGTGTTCAGCATTTCAATGTGAGAGTGATGTTCTTCCTGCAGAAACCAGAAAGAACCATAAATCTGGGTCCTTTGTGTGTATTTCAAAGTCGAATCCTGAGGTGTGCACCACAGAAATAAAGGATAAGAAAAGTCTACAGATTCTGAACACACACACACAAAAAAACATGCCCATGAATTCTGACTGTAACAGGGACTCAAGCAGGAGCCCTGTTACTTGGGCTAACTCCGGGAGGAGTGAACTCTGAATGCACCCTGCCAGGTGGAGAGGATTTCACACCTGGAAAAAGGTGGGATGATTAGCTCATGAAAACATGAGATAAAACCGGCAGCTGATTGCCTTTGGGCACCAGAAGAGGAACATGGTGGTAATCAAGACCCTAGAGAGTTGAACAAGACAAAGAAGTCTAACCTGTGACTTGGTAGGATGCTGGGAGCTCTGGATTTCCTGAGGACACCACAGGTCAGACCTGGACAGATACTGCTACAAAGGATCGCGCTGCTGTGGTGAGTCCAGAGAGATCCAGATGAGGCGGTGGGAGCTGGCTTGGCTGACAGCCAAGTAAAAGACGGCATCTCTGGGATGATGCAGGGAAACAGAAACACAGATAAGTCCCTGACCCTGCTGGGACAATGACTACTTAGAATATAGAAAAAGGAATTGTGTGGGAGCTGCAAGGAACTGCTCCTAGCACAAGCTGCGGATGAAGAGTGAAAGACGCAGAGACTGCGTTCCAATAATAAGGCAATTAGCGGTTAAGATTAGTTTAACTAATGTATCTTTGAAAACTACAACATGGGGTTTTCCTCACCTTCAAACCAACTGCCTTTGCCAGTGAAATAATTGGCAAGGCTACGGTCACTGTATCTGCTACTCTGAAAAATAAACTTATAATTTGAGCATGTAACATCTGGGTACTATGTATTGATTAAGGACTTTAACCACTCACTGATCTCCTTCCTTTTCTTATTAAATCCAAGTTGTGGCAGGTGAGTATAGGAAGAACATGAAGATATTACCCAAATGCTCACACTGTTAATCAATGATTCCAGGGATTTTGACTGTAGCTTTGTTGGTCTAAGGGCATAGGCAGGCAAGGCTCTTTGGGTAGATGTGACATCTTTTATTAGGCCAACTGAATGGCTGGAACAAAGTTCTTTGCAAGCTTTTGGGAACAAGTACCCTTCTTCAGGCACAGGAAGATTCTGCTGTTGTTCTGAGATCTCCAAGGAATCTTGGGTAGCTTTAACATGTATCAACTTAGTTTTTCAGCTTAATTGCTTTTTCATTAACTCATTGAGTCAAATATAATATTGGCCTTGCCACAAACTTCTTGTAAGTACTACAGATGCAAAGTAGATATAAAACTTGGAACCACCTTTTTCATTTTTTTGGTGAGACTTTTATATTATTACAGCTGTGAATGACTGAATTGGCTAGAGAGAGCTATAATGGTGAAGAACACAAAAACTAAAGAATGTGATTTA
This sequence comes from Crocodylus siamensis, assembly GCF_052110815.1. Taxonomy (NCBI): domain Eukaryota; kingdom Metazoa; phylum Chordata; order Crocodylia; family Crocodylidae; genus Crocodylus; species Crocodylus siamensis. Next base: position 22,616,252 of record NC_143403.1, read on the forward strand.
AGAATACTTTATTGCCTAATTACCACAGGCAAGATTAACAGAATATTTCTCTTGTCAGTGTTAAGACTGGGGATGGATTTAACTATTTTGGGTACCTCCCATTACATTATTTCAAATATTGTATTGATTATAGCAAGGGAAAATAATGTTGTCTAGTGTAGTTGAACCCTACATGGGCAAGTCCATGTGTGGTACAAACCTAGGTTTAGTATGCCCAGTTATATCAGGCAGGCAACAGAAATACCTTTTTGATGGCTTTGTGTGTTGGCACTTTACTGTTATCGTAACTTATTTTTTGGCAATTGTGTATCTGGCAATAAAATACCTACTACTCATTTTCTCATATGCACCTAAGCTTTGTCATATTGCCAACTTTATTCTGTTTAATTTACAATAACTGACTGTTTCCCAAAGGAAATAATATCTTGCTAGAGATATTTGGGATCAGACATAATTGGCCTCTATCTTTTAGATTTTCTTAGTTTTGGGCTACCCATCTACCAGTATTTTAAAGATTGTCCTTTTATCCTACATCTGAGAAGCAGCAGGCAATGATGAACTACAATAAAACATATGACCAAACAAAAGTCTGTTCTTAATAGCCATGGAATGATCAATATAAAATGTTGCAAACATGTTATTTTGAGCTATGAATTCAGTATAAAAAAATCTATTCCTTTAAAAATACATTCTGGTCTAAACTGTTGCTTAAAAACAAGGTCAGTGATGTTTAGGTCTTAGTTAACTTTCACTTTTAGAATGACATTCAGTATCAAGGTCCAAAAATGTTATGTACTTAAATATTATATCTTCATTTGGTTAGTTTAAGGGTTTTGGTTACTCTACTTGGACAATTCTATCCTTAGAAATATTTAAGTTATATGTTTATGGTTTCATACCTATTTTTTGGCTCTTCAGGATACTATATGGAAAGCAGCTGGCTGCCACTAAAGCCCCTGCTACACATTACAGGTTTTGTGTAATTAACTGGTTAATTGCACAATTACCTTGAGACCAGCTACATGTGCAATGTACCTATCACACCTTAAAAATCTGCAACTAGATAAAAAAGTTAAGACCTCAATACATGCATATTAACTTTACAGCTGGTTGCTATCAGGCTTTAAGTTGCACATGTAGCAGGGTCTCCCATGAAGATGGGATGCCGTCTCTGCTGATGTGGCTCCCAGTCTCAGAGGTGCACATGCCCAGCACAGGCTGGTAGTCCAGCAACTGAGGGGACTCTCAGCCTTAGCAGCTACTGAATCTGGGTCCTAGAAGCATGGGGTCCTGGCAGCTGGGGGGTGGTGCACAAAACCTCAAGGGCTTGGGAGTTTCCCCTAAAGCTGGGGGAATCACAACTGCCATAGTACCCAAGTCCTGGGGGTTTCTGGTGTGATCCCCAGCCCCTGGTGTGTGTGGTGCAGAGCCTCCTGCCATGAAAGTGTGGCATGGACGGAGGCATGATTGTGTGGATTGTGCATTGGATCCCACTACACCATCACCTGCTTGTGTAGAGAGACCTAAATTTATTAACTAGTACAGTACACCATAGTACACTGTCAAAGATGTACAGTCTCCACTTAAAGATAAGAAATAAAATTCACATATAACAGAAGAAGAGAACAGGTACTAAATAATGACTGAACTTAAATCCTCTTTTTTTACTATGCTTTGAACATGGGGTATGAAGATATTAAATGTGATCGTAATCAAAAGGAAGGTAAATGCATATGTCACCTGCACAGCAATTTGTGTACTACAAATCCAATTTGCTGTTTCTGACTCAAGTAACGAGTTGCATCATTTTTCAATAGGCAGGTAAAGATGTAGCTGCACACTCTGTAGTAAAGATGTCAGCAATTTTGAGGTCTTTGGGTTAAAAAAACAAACAAAACCAACACACCTCAAAAAGACCAGAAGTTGGTATGGAAGAACACAGCATTTCATTTTTATATTCATACATTCTTTTCAACAAGGTATTATTAAAAAAAAAAAAAATCAGTAGGATGTGGGAGAAAAAGAAGAACAGCATGGTCTTAATAACAGATATGACAACACTAAAGACTAGTCACCATTTTTCTATTTACTCACCTCAAAGCATGGTTAACTAAAGTCATCCTTAACCATCAAAACTTTATTTTAACTCCTTTGATGTTTAGCATACAGCTTAAAAAACCTGATATAGACTATTTTTTTTCAGAATATTAAAACCATATAATCTGTTTTGATGTTATTATTCTGTTTCATATGGTATTTATTGTATATCTGCATGATTCCACATAAATAAAATACTAAATACCTCTTAATTCTACCAAGTTATCTATCATATCTATCTCAGTTAGGCTCTGGAGCGGTGAGAGACGCGCAGGTGAAGCCCGCTGCGCCCCTGATCCCCCAAAGCCCCCCAGACACCCCCTCAGCAGCCGCCGAGCCCCCTGCCAACCCCCAGCACAGCCGGAGGTAAGCGGGCTCATGGTGGGAAGGGGTTAACTCCTCGCTCCCTGGGAAGAGGCTGCTGCCTGGAGCTGGGCCAGGTCAAGCCCCCGCCCAAGCCCCTACTTGGCCCAGCCCCCCAGGGAGCCATGAGACCGGAGCCGCACGAACAGGCTGCGTAAACAGGGGCCCGAGTTAGCGCAGAGTTCGCGCAGGGGAGGGCGTGGGAGGGCACGAGACCCTGCCTCCGACCCCCCAGAGTAGTCAGCCCCAGCCGTAGCCAGCCTACCAGAGGCATAACACGGATGGGCACGCGCCGCACCCCGAGGGTCCCCTCAGGCTTTGCGGCCCCCCCATTGGGCACCTCAGAGACGGCCACCCAGACGGAGCCCATGGTCCCAGGCTCCACGCAGATGGAGCCCCTGGCTCTTGGCTGCGGGGGCTGCCTGTCCCTTTTTCAGGCTCTGGGGCCCGGGAGCATGGCCACCTCCCCTTGCGGGGTCTGCTCCCTACTGGGGTCTGTGGCGCGCCAGCTGGAGGAGCTCCAGGCCACAGTCCAGAGACTGCGTGCCATCAGGGACTGCGAGCAGGAGATAGACTCCTACTGCCAGGCCCTTCTCCCCCGGGAGCCGCAGGGGAGAGCTCCGTCTCCCTCCGCGACTAAGGAGGACTCTGGGACCTCCCGCTCTGCCCAGTCAGGGGCATGGACCAAGGTGGTCAAGGGTCCCAAGGCCCGCCGCACCAAGGCCCCTCCCTCGCCGGGGCTCAGCAACAGGTTCACACCTCTTGCAGCCCCCGCAGAGCCTGCTCAGTTGCCAGCTCCCGCAGGCAACCCAGGCTCAACCACAGCTACTGGCCCCGCTCTCCCCAAGTCAAAGCGAAAGGTGTTTGTTGTGGGAGACTCCACCCTGCGGGGCACTGAGGGGGCAATCTGCCACCCCGACCCCTTAGCTTGGGAAGTCTGCTGCTTCCTGGGGGCCCGCATCCGAGACATTGCGGAGAGGATCCTGCAGCTTCTCCGGCCCACAGACCACTCCACTACCCCATGCTCCTTATTCATGTGGGCACCAATGACACGGCTCGGAGCACCCCCAGCCAGGTCATGAGGCGCTACAGGGAGTTGGGAGCGGGGCTTAGGGGTCTGGGAGCTCAGGTGGTGTTTTCATCGATCCTCCCAGTCTCGGGCTATGGGCTGAGGGAGAGGAGGATCCACGCAGTGAACCAAAGACTGCGGAGCTGGTGTCATTGGGAAGGCTTTGGCTTCCATGACCACAGCCCACTCTTTGACGAGAGAGGCAGCGAGCTGCTGGGAAGAGATGGCCTCCACCTCTCTCCCCTGGGGAGGAGGCTCTTCTCAGCCAGGCTGGCTGACCTGCTCCACCAGGCTTTAAACTAAGCCCACTGGGGGATGGGAGGACTACTGCCACTGCTGGCCCGCTGAGCGACACTTGCAAAGCAAGCAGACCAAGGCACTTAAGGCAGCCCACCCCTGCCCCAGCCCTGGCACAATCTGTGGGCAAGGCAAGAGCCCCTAAGGGGACACTTGCCTGCCTGTACACTAATGCCAGGAGCCTGGGTAACAAGCAGGAGGAGCTTGTCCTCCTGCTCAGTGCAAAGAATTATGGCGTCATTGGGATAACGGAGATCTGGTGGGACTACACCCATGACTGGACCACGGGTATAGAGGTCAATACCCTGTACAGGAGGGATCGTGTTGACAAAAGGGGCGGGGGTGTAGCTCTCTATGTGAAGGAAAGTTACATGTCCCTGCAAGCTGATGTTGGCAACCAGCATGGACAGCTAGAGACCCTCTGGGTAAAAATTCGTGGGAAAAATGGCACAGGGGACACAACGGTGGGAGTCTACTACAGACCTCCCACTCAAAGTCCTGAGCTTGACCAGGAGTTTGCCCGGGAACTGACTGAGGCCGCTTGCTCCAGAACCTTGGTTGTCATGGGTGACTTCAATTACCCGGACATCTCCTGGGAAGATTACTCAGCAAAATCCGAGCGGTCGCAAAGCTTTCTCTTATGCGTGGATGACCTCTACCTGACTCAAGAAGTCTATGGGCCAATGAGAGGCAAAGCGCTGCTCGACCTGGTACTGGCTACAGGGGATGACCTAATCGGTGACCTAGTGATCGATGGGAAGCTGGGTGACAGCGACCACGAGCTGATCACCTTCACCATCCGCCGTAAACCTGGCAAGTCAGTCAGCAACACAGCAGTCTTTGATTTCAGAAAAGCCGACTCTGACAAGCTCAAGAGACTTGTCGGTCAGGCCCTCAGGGACCATGACCCCAGGGAGATGGGAGTTCAAGAAGAGTGGTTGCTTCTCAAGGAAGCGATCCTCAATGCACAAGCTAAATCTATTCCAACACGGAGGAAAGGCAGCAAGAAGGCACAGCAGCCCTCCTGGCTCTCCAGGGACCTAGCGGATCTCCTGCGGCTAAAAAGGAAAGCCTACAAAGGATGGAGGATGGGATTTACCTCCAAGGAGGATTAATCTGCGCTGGTCCGGTCCTGCAGGGAGCAAACCAGGAAAGCCAAGGCTGCAACTGAACTCCAACTAGCTTCAAGCATCAAGGACAACAAAAAGTCCTTTTTTAGATATGTGGGGAGCCGGAGGAAAAGCAAGGGCAATGTTGGACCCCTGCTAAACCAGATGGGGCAACTGACAACTGATGCCCAGGAAAAAGCCAAGCTATTAAATAGGTACTTTGCGTCAGTCTTTCATCAGTCCCATGGCATGCCCATGCCTGCTATGGGACAGGGAGATCCGGGTGATGGGGATCCCCTACCCTCCATAAATGCTGACCTTGTGAAGGAACACCTTGAGAAGCTGGATACCTTCAAGTCAGCTGGCCCTGACAATCTGCACCCCAGGGTACTCAAGGAGCTGGTGAGCGTCATAGCCCAGCCCCTGGCACGGGTCTTTGAGAACTCCTGGTGCTCTGGTGTAGTGCTCGAAGACTGGAAGAAGGCCAATGTGGTACCGATCTTCAAGAAAGGGAGGAGAGTGGATCCGGCTAATTACAGGACCATTAGCCTGACTTCTATCCTGGGGAAGATCTTAGAAAAGTTTATTAAGGAGGCTATCCTTGATGGATTGGCCCAGGCTAACATTCTAAGGGATAGCCAGCACAGGTTTGTTGTGGGTAGGTCTTGTTTGACCAATCTCATTTCCTTCTGTGACCAGGTGACCTATCACCTGGAGAAGGGAGAAGAAATTGATGTCATATATCTTGACTTCAAAAAAGCCTTTGATCTGGTATCCCACAATCACCTCTTACCCAAAGTGGCCAGTTGTGGCCTTGGCTCCACCACGATCCGCTGGCTGGGAAACTGGCTCCGTGGTCGGACCCAGAGGGTTGTAATCGATGGCAGTCACTCGTCGTGGTGCCCTGTGACCAGTGGGGTCCCTCAAGGCTCTGTCCTGGGACCCATCCTGTTCAACATATTCATTAATGATGTGGACATTGGAGTCAGGAGTGGACTGGCCAAGTTCGCTGATGACACCAAACTTTGGGGCAAAGCATCCACGCCAGAAGATAGGCGGGTGATCCAGGCTGACCTGGACAAGCTCAGCAAATGGGCAGACGAGAACCTGATGGTGTTTAACACCGAAAAATGCAAGGTTCTCCACCTTGGGAGGAAAAACCTGCAGCACCCTTATAGGCTCAGCAGTGCTATGTTGGATAGCACTACAGAAGAAAGAGACTTGGGGGTCATCATTGACCACAAGATGAACATGAGCCTCCAATGCGATGCTGCGGCTAGTAAAGCGACCAAAATGCTGGCTTGCATCCATAGATGCTTCTCGAGCAAATCCCGGGACATCATTCTCCCCTTGTACTCGGCCTTGGTGAGGCCGCAGCTGGAGTACTGCGTCCAGTTTTGGGCTCCACAATTCAAAAAGGATGTGGAGAAGCTTGAGAGAGTCCAGAGGAGAGCCACGCGCATGATCAGAGGTCAGGAAAACAGATCTTATGATGACAGGCTGAGAGCCATGGGACTCTTTAGCCTGGAAAAGTGTAGGCTCAGGGGTGATCTGATGGCCATCTATAAGTTTATCAGAGGTGACCACCAGGATCTGGGGGAACGTTTATTCACCAGAGCGCCCCAAGGGATGACGAGGTCGAACGGTCACAAACTCCTGCAAGACTGTTTCAGGCTGGACATAGGGAAGAATTTCTTTACTGTCTGAGCCCCCAAGGTCTGGAACAGTCTGCCATTGGAGGTGGTTCAAGAACCTACATTGAACACCTTCAAGAGTAAATTGGATGCTTATCTTGCTGGGATCGTATGACCTCAGCTGACTTCCTGCCCTTTGGGCAGGGGGCTGGACTTGATGATCTCCTGAGGTCCCTTCCAGCCCTAATGTCTATGAAATCTATGAAATCTATATCAATTAAAAGCTAGACTTCTGGACATTAGTACAAAATCAAGACAGAGGTTCAGAAAAAAGCACTTATCATTTAATCTTAGTAATTAATCATAAAAATTGTATCTGGAGTATTATTAAAAATGTAGGGAAAAGAATTAAAGAATCAAATAGACGGTTTGTTAGTAATTAATTTGGATTTTCACTTTTTACCATTTCAAAAAGTGTTATGCAAAATACTAGGATCCATGTTAATTATCTGGGTTCTATGACTTAGCAAGTCATTTAGAAGGGAGAGACTTGTTTAAATCCACCACATACCATGTATTATTAATACCATAAAAATAAAAATTGATAATGATTCAGTAAAAAAGTGTTACTTTTATTAAGGAACATTCTTTCAATCCAAAAATGTTTAGGAGTCTCCTTCTGTGATCCTTGAATAATGTCAAGATACACAATCTTTTCAGCACTTTTCAGCTCTTAAAATTTCGACTATCTAGTGCTACCTCTTTTCTTCATTATTTTCTGCCATCTCTGACAGACTTCCACCAACTCTCTGAACATCTTTGCTCTTTACTCACAAACTGGCAGCTCACTCATCTGCACTTTTTACTTTTTGGAACAGGTTGTGGGTTAATCAAACTTTGTACAAAACACCCAATGTTAAAAACAACATAATGTACGAAGTAACTAGAAATGAGTGTCTAAGTCCATTTGGAGAAGTGAAATGTAGGTCATTTCCTATCCTTTTATAATGAAGGAAACTTTTATAAAGGGGCACTTATATAGATACTGTACTATAATAAAATATGCAAAGCTAAATATCCAGTATTCAGAGAATGTTAATGCAAAATCCATAATATCGTCACGGTTTAAGGGGAAAAAAACCCCAACACTGTGTTCCCAAAAATGTTTTATACTTAAGAAAGTCTGAACTCTTATATTTTGAGTGAACACATGATGTGTTTTATGTAGTAACTACCATGCATAATCAAGCTACTACATATATTTCTCAAAGGGTACATTTATCGTGTATGTGAGAATCTACTATACATTATGGCTGCACATCATGCATCTGTTCTACTTTTCAAGTGCAGTAAAATCAATTTACTAAACAATTAACAGGTGCCTGCACCCACGATATTTTAAAGTATCTATGAAAATATATTGAAAACAAAGAATAATTGTTTTTTTTCATTTTTGCCACCTCTACAAATGCATTAAGAGAGGAGAGGTGGCTGTTCACATTCAGGGTGGAACCCTGGTGCGTGTAGATGCACTCCCTTTTGGCTGTGCAGTGAGCTCTCTGAATGTACCAGCTTCTCAGTGTGGCTCTAGGACCTAGGGCACAAGCGGCAGCTGCATTCACTGTCTGGTTTCTAGAGTCACACCAACATGCCTGTGAACTCACAGAGCTCATTGCCCGTGTCTCACAGCTAAACTGGGTTGTGGCTGCACTCTGCATCCCTGCTCCTGGATCTGCCTATGGCTATACTTATGTAAGGTATTACATATAATACAGACTGGAGAAAAAAAGACTTACTAGCAGAGCACAAAAACAAGCAGAAAGATTTAACAGCTGTACTCTTGTGATTAAAAACTGAGTTCTTGGTCTTTGGAAGTTACTGCAGACTGACCTCATGAAGAAGCCAGTCACATAAGCAAATAAAAGTGACAGCACTTCCCCCTTCCTGGGGGAAGGGGTTGTGTCACTTGACCTAGTTCCAGTTTTCCTGAAAACCCAAGTATCTGTGGAACTGGAAGCATAATGATTTTCTACAATGTCTCAGATTACATGACCCCATGTACAATCCATACCACCAGACAGCAAACAACTATTGACCAGATATGTAGTTGACCTTATTTCTTCTCCACATCTCTGCACCAAATGTGACTAAAATGTAACAAGGTACAAAATTTAAAGAAATAGTAGTGGAGAAATGGAAGAAAGAGGAGTTGCGTAACTACTGAATGATGACATAGGAAAGAGATTCAGACCCTCCAAGTTGCTGAACAATGAGTGGTTACTTGGACACCCATCAAAACTATGGGCCCTATGGACACAGTTAACCTCCTAGAAAAGTAGTTAGCAAAAGACAATGAATCCACTGGATTAAAGCAGAAAGAAAAGCCTTTAAATTAAGATTCAGGTGGATATGGCATTTAGCTGTGAAGTAAGAATGGATTTTTGTGCATGTCTGATGCTCTAAGAAGTGTCCGATATTAAAACTTCCCTCTATTTTGGGAAAATAAGTTTACCTCCTTACAAGGAACTCTTATCTAAAGGGGGAATATATATACCTGTCTTTAGAACATACAGACATCTTGAAACCATAGGTACCACTTAATAAGTCGTGCCATCTTTAGACGTAATGCAAGTTTGCCTCAGCTCCTGTAACTCATCATGATAGTTCAATTCTCTCAGTGCTAGAATGAATAATTGGACATACAACCATATATCTTTCAAAATATGAATGGAGCAGTAACTGAAATCTGAGAAAAGGTAACCATCTAGCTTGTGAAGCTGCCCACAAGTTTGGAAACAAAAGAAGTGAAAGCTGTAGAAAAGTGGGTGTTTGGACTATCTTCTGATACTAATTAAATGTAATTGGCATTGGACAATGTGAAAGTTCAGGTTTCAGGCACTCAAAAAAAGGTAGTCTCTTTCCTATCTAATAACTTATGGCAGAAATGGTACAATCTCTTTTCAGATGGGGTACTAGGTGTATAAAGGAACCTCACAAGTGGAACCCCTCAGTCTCTCCCCAAAACCCCCAAAATAAACTAACAATGGAAATAATTGAGAACCACAGTTAAAAAGACTCTTGGATATTGTGGGTATGACAAAATCCTGAAATCAATCTGTATCATTATAGTCACTCTCCGTAGTTGTTAAATCCTGGAGGGTGGTTAAGTTGAAAGACATGGCGAGAAGAATGAAAAAATTTAAGTGTTTGTACTGCTGCCAAGTTCAGAATCACCAATGCTGGAAAAAGTTACTACACAATTAAGCCAGCTGGCTGCTGCGGGAATTACAAGGAAAAAAAAAAAGTGGGCTGACTGCTGGGAAGTAACAAGAACATTTAACCTTATTAAATATAGCCATTACTTACCTTAGCAGATATGTTTTATCCTCATGCTTGGTATTCAGTCCAGATTTACAGCCACAAGTGACAGTAAAGTAAGTAATTTTTTCAATGAACTTTTGTATTCAAATAACTTTAGACTCCAAACTAACACCATATCTGGAATTTTAAAATGTATTGCCTTTTAGGCCTTAACTAATAAATTGGTCTTTCTGGCTAAATTTAGATGTTACAGGTTACAACAAGTCAAAGAGCAAACAATTTCCTTACACTGAATGTTCTAATAAAAATCCACCAAAGACACTCCCCCACACACATTAGGGATATTAACCTGATTAATAAAATTAAAGCAATTGTTTGTTGCATACTACACTTATTCTTTGCATTTCGTTACTTCTGTTGAATCTGAATCAGAAAGGGTTTAAAATATTAGGTAGAGACTTGGCAGTGAATATAGAAATAAATACAAGCCAAAGGTCAAGAAAGACAAAAAACCCCACAAAATTCTGTCTACATCTTTCTCTTCCGTCTTCCAACACTACTTTTCATGAATGTATTTTGGATCTTTCAATGGCTAAAGGGTAACTTTTGAAATTGCTCAGTTTTATTATTAATAACCCTTTGATAAAGTTATTCAACTGTTAATTAAATACAAGACTGTCAGTTCCCTAGTAAGGACACATTTCTTAACTAAAATTTACCTCAAACTTTACATATTGAGCACCCCATCTTCCAGTCACCATGATGAGGTTTGATATTATGTTTAATGGCTAGCGTCACCAGACAGTTTTTAGTTAACACTAACAAGGCAATATACTTGAAACAAGAAAAATACAGCTGATGAAAGAAACTGATGGCAGGATGACAGCTTCTTACAATACTGATCATCTGAACTGATAATCTGAACCATCATTTCTCAACCTGTGATAGACAGGCAGGAGACACTCTCTCGCCCTCTTTTCCTCACTCTCATCCTCTCTTGCCCCTTCCTCCTCTCAAAACTATGGTAAAAAATTTGGTGCGCTACCCATTGCGCGATGCTTTAAATTCCCCAGTAATAATTTGGTGTGCTGTGCTTTGCGCAGCACTAGGTTCAGCCCTCCTAGCTTTGGCCAACATCACCTCTGGTCCAGGTACACACTTGAGTTGTGCACCCCTGATATAAAAGGTGGCAACCCTACCCACACCAAATCAAACGTTTATCATGTCACAGCCTTATATACACAGCCCTTCTTCCAACATATGGCACTCATTAGTCTGTAAATATAAAATCCCCTGGAAAATTGAGTGTTGGGTTACTTATTACAATTTTCAGAAGTTAGGGGGTACTTTCTATTTAAAAGGTTGAGAAACACTGATCTAAACATTTCATATGCTTGCAGCTTTCAAGAAGATTTTGGCAGAGATGTGTACTATTTAAGCAAGTATGAAAAATAAATCAGGGCTATACAAACTTAAAGAACTATTGGTTTGATTATGTTACTTATTTTTACACTGATTTTGTTTGAAGTTTTTGTTTGCAGCATGGAGCACATTTGTATTCTAACTTTTATCTCTTTCCTATATTTTTCTTCTTTACTTCCTGAATTTGAAATGGGCTGACAACTCTAAAATTATTTTAAATTAAGCAGCTGTGTACAATTACTAGTTAAAAGTGAGAGTGGTTTGTTTTCTGAAAGTAGCTTCCTTAAGCTTTTCAGCCTACCCTGAAAATGTAGCCTGGATTAATAAAAGGACTCAGATTGCCATACTATTACCTTAATACTATAAGAAATGTACCAATTGTTCATCTTGGCTCCTTCAGTTATATTTTTCTTTATTAGGATCATATTTGATTATGGTGTTCGTGACCTTGTTGTTCATTTATTTCTTAAGAAAAAGAGCTGTTCTGATGGTTTAAGTACAGCATCAAGCAGCTTTCTTTAGATTTGAAAAAATAATGATACTTAAGATACAATAAGTACTTAAATAACCAAAGAGCATAAAGGCTGACACACTTGGAATGCATGTTCAAAGAAGAAAACCAACTAATCCAAAAAGGTAGTACTACTCTGTCTCTGTGATACTTTCTAACAAAATGCAATGATGAACACAGCATATTAAGAATTTAACCACAATTTTTTTGGTCAAACATCCCAGGAAATAAACTACAAAATATACCACACACTTCTTCTGTTTTGTATGTACAACTTCTATTCATATTAAAAGGGCATTTATGCAACTTAATATATTCTTTTGATCAGAACTAAATTTGTGATTCTGCACATGTTAACGCAATTTTTGTTTCAGCTTTAATGGGACAATTTTGCTCCAAATATTTGCAAGAGCTACCTCCCCTCCCCATTTTAGGTTTTTACTCATTGCTGGGGGGGGGGGGAGGGAGAGACAGGACGGGAAGGGGGACAGGGGGAACAGAACAAAACCCGAAGAACTATAATTCAATATTTTAAGAATCTACGAGGACTCTTTTCATTACCAGTATTTATATGAAATCTACTTTGCACAGAGGATACTTAAAATGGCATTCGTACCAGGTGGGGGGGGGGCGGGAATGTCCTAGGGTTGCCGTGCTCTCCCCCAGCGCCCCCTACCGTGCCAAATTTGGGTTAAAACACCCTTGTTCTCGCCTGCCACATCTTGATCTTGTAAAAATTAAAGGGAGGTTACCTCTTGTCCTCCTGGTCACGGTTCCTGCTACCCTGAGCCTTGTTTATATAATGGGGGTCTAAGCACGCCAGCCTTATGAGCTACGTGTGGCTCCAACCACCCCTGTACCACACCCCAAGCCTTGCAGAACTACCAGACGTTGTTCAGTCTTGGCTGCAGCCCTTGTCACGCTCGGCGCCCTCTGGAGCTCAGGCCTTCTCGCTGCCCATGCTCGGGGCTTCTTGCTGCCCACACTATCGTGGTTCCCCTATCAGGCCTCCTCCATCCCCTTCTACCCTCACCCAGTCCTCTGGTCAAACAGTAAACAAAACAGAAGCCCCCTGGCTATAACATAACTCTAAGCCATCTGGCTCTAACCTTTCTCTTGCCACACCAGAGATGTTCCATCAGTCCCCAATCTCGGGCCGTACCTACAGTTTGGCCTCTACTCATTATTCACTCCAGCAGAGTTCCTTCCTTCTGGGCTGCCAGCAGGGAACTGCTTGCCTGGCCTCAGCCTGGGAGTTATATAAGAGCCAGGCCCTGCCCCTTCCGGTCAGACGACTTCCCCTGGTTACCCTGGCAACCAGCAGCTGGGCTCCCTACTTATTGATTCACTAGTAGCAGGCACCTCAGTGCCCTGCTACAGCCATTTAGGCTGCCTTTTACCCCAGAATCTTTTATAATGCATCACTGAAATATGGGAACCTTTAGAAAGTTGTGCTGCAAACTAACAGAGCAATTTGAAGAAGAGTAGTGTAACACTAATTATTCAAATTAAAATACTGTGAATTTCCACAGAAGATAGCAGTTTACATATACTGTAGTATTAAAAAAAACAGGGTGGAGATGCACACCATCAACAGAGATTCTACTTCAAAAATAGAATGTAGTTCTGAGAACCCACACTAAGTACTAGGAATGATTTTATCCATTTTTGACAACCCATGGAGAACAACATTCTAAGTATTCTTTACTCAAAAGTTTAGAGTGTTCAAAGATAGAGTGGGTGCATCTACACAAGATGCTGTACTGCACAGTAGAGCAAATTACTACATAGTAAGCATCACCATGTACACGTGCAGACCCTTACTGCATAGTAATTTGCTCTACTCAGCAGTCAATTTTCAACCTGCAAATGCAAGTAACAAATTAACTGTTGAGTAATTACTGTGCAGTAAGGCATGTGTAGATTGCTCCTGGTCAGCCGGGCAACAGGGGGAGACAGATTACTTCCTGGCCCTGGGAGCTGCCTGCTGCTGGGGTGGGCTCTGCCATCCAAGCTTGGGTGAGTACAATGACCCTCTGCCCTGGCAGCAGGAAACTCCCTGTCCCAGCTCCACGATTGCAGAGCTGGGGCTGGGAAGCTTGCTGCTCAGGCAGAATTCCCCACCCAGCTTGGAGCTGGGTGTGACCTGCCCCAGACTGGGACAGTTGCCAGCTAGCTGCAAGGGGAAGTCTGCATGTCCAGACTTCCCTGTGCAGCCTGGGAATGGCCAGGAACTGTCGTCATCTGGGGCAGGTCCCAGCCCCACAGCTTTTTCTCAGCACCATGCCCCAATTGGGCAATTGAGGGTTTATCCTGCCTTGAGTAGAGAGCTGGACTAGATGCCTTGTGAGATTCTTTCCAGCCGTACTTTCTTTCTTATGATCCTAAGAATAATGTAGCTTGATAAGAAATTGTCTTGATGCTAGGAAAACCAATTTGATATGCAGTTACAGTACAGTACCATTCATTTGAAAATACCAAACCAACTTTAGCCTGACTCTGAATTGTAACTATTATTTACAAGGAAATCAATGTAGGAGAACAAGTTTTCTTTTTCAGCCTCAGCCTGAGACCACTGTTTACTAAATGCAGCCTCTTTATTTCAAGTGCAAATGCGTCCAATTGCTTGCTGATGGGAAAATGACATTCCATTCATACAAACATCCTACTTTTAAACTAGGCGATAGAAACAAAACAGTAGGACACCCTACTTGAACTCCAAGTTGTCTCTGGGATAGCAAACTTAGATACATTTTTAGTTCTGGGCTATTCCAAAATGTTTTCAAGTGCTTGCAATATTTTCATGGTCATTAATAAAATAGCCACATAGCTACCATAGAAAAAACTACACATGAACTCTACTGAAACAATGTCAGCTACATAGTAACATCCCATGATATCAGTTTTTTAAATTTGTTTGTGTTTGAAAAACCCCAAACTGCTGGGAAGTACTACAAATACGTAGTATTTATTTGAATCATGGTCATGGATTCTCATTTCTCTCTATATTTTTCAATGGTGTATTTCAAAATCATAGCTATCACTGGATTAAATATCTAGTATGAAAATATCGTAGAAGTAGGAATACATCTCCTGACTAAATTGTTGCCTTTTTCATCCTGAGATCATACTTTTTCAAAAAGGACAGAAAAAAAACCTAACATGTTTGGCATCCTACTAATCTATGAAACAGGTTCTACAGAAATTAATTCAGATAATTACATTGAAGTACGTTGATCCATTACTCCTAATACCACTTATAATATCCGACAAACCTAGAACGCCAATTTACCCGAACAGAAATTTTATACGCTTTCAAAATTTCATTTATATTACATAGATTAGGTTAGACCAATAATTAAACTATGTATGACCAGATAAAAACTGATACAATTTTGCACCTTTCTGCATTCTGGGCAGACATATTAAAAGTAGATGAACTTTAATAAAAATCCTTGAAATGTATTCCAGTATATAACTAACCAAACAATGAACATTATCTGATGTGCAAAACCCAGTATCAATATTAGTGGCCTATCCTTTCCTGAGGATGACACAGATATTTGTAAAATGATCAGCGAATCCTTCTCATTCCAACTGGTCTATCAATCAGGCAACTTTGATTAAAAAGGTTTCCTCTCTGCAAATCAACTCATGAGTTCTCAAACTCTTGATTCAGTTGAGTAATTCTTATTCTTTAATGTTGTTATCAGATGCAATGGAAGCATTCATCTGTGCAAAATAGCTCTTATTAAATATGCTGAGGAAATACGGATTTAGCCCTTACTTTAATAGACAGATCATATAAGACTACAACAAACATTTTAATTAACAAAGATTTTACTGAAGAATGGCTTCTCGAAGGCAAAGGCAAGGATGCCCACACATTTGTTTCATTAAACTCTGGACACGCATCCTAAAATCATGTCTAGACATCTTGGGTATTAAAGAAATAACAAACAAAATTCCATTATATGGTGACTTCTCATTGTTTATCTTTTTTCATCTAACTTTCATCTTGGTTCTTATTAATATCATTGACATCCAATATTATATCTGACTGTAAGATAAATTACCAAATTTAAAACCTTACTATTTTACCCTGCAGCCTCTTGTAATAAACCAAACCAAACCCTATTGTGCATTAAGAAAAGGAGTAAGAAAAGGAGAAAACATTTTTTGGATATGGGCTAAGAACTATGATTCATTATTTCCTATATTTAAAATAAAGTGTTGAACTGTCTTTTTAACTTGAATTATGGAACAAACAGATTTTAGCTTACATACAGATCCAAGATAATACCCATATTATTAAATCAACATAAATTTAACAACTTATCTGGAGAATAATTAGGATATGTGCAGGATCACTGAGGACACTACATGCTTGTAATTCTTCTCCCTGCTTCACTGATTTTGCTATGCTTGTAAAACCTAATGTAGATTCAATTGTACTGGTATAGATTATCCAAATTCTAGAAATTTTTATACTAATGTAACTGCACCCATGTTAGGGCTTTGTGCTGAACTATTATCCTAGTATGACTACATCTTCAAACCTGTCCTTATGTATACAGTCTTACAGCTTTTCCATCTTTCAGACTTACTGATCTTCTCTGTTCACTTTTCATGCATTCATTTTTGTAAAATCCACCTAGAATACACTTGCCACCACAGAAATAAAACATAAGCAGAGTTCAGCTACATGCAAATCATTAGCTAAACGATGTCCATTTTAGGTTGTACAAAAGTATTTCTAACACAAAGCAAACAAAAGAGAGAAGGTGAGAAGCTCGGTAGAGAATGGAATCTCCGCAGCAGTGCCAGAAGGGCACAGAGTATGGGCGCAGCCCTCAACGTCCTGCGGACTTGTAAGTGTATGTTGTGAGCCGACACTCCCTAGTCTTAAATGATTAAACCCTGCTCACAGCCCAGTTTTCACCCACAACATCTTGATGACTTTTTTTTTATTCTTTGGGAGGTATAGGATGCTTTTATAATAAAAGGCTTAAAATGCACTAAAATGGTAAAATTAAAAAAGTGGACTGATATTTTATAAGACAAGTTTTAAAGAAATTAAGATGTACTTTCTACTGCAACTAGTAAGCTTTTTTTTAAAAAGATATTTCAATTTCTTAGCTGTAGAAATCTTGTTATAAAAACCAAACAACAGTATATTAGATAACAGCCACAGAGATCTAATTATCTAAAGACTAAATACTTCTAATTAAATTTATTTAGGGATTTAATCAGTAGGGGTTATTTCAGTTTCCCTCCTGAATTATGGTATATTATCATACATTTAGATAATTAAAATATATCCATTTTAAGAAGATTTATTAAACTGAATTTATCTTTCACATTTTGGTTTTGCACTAATCAACAAACAACATTTGAAACATAAAGGCTTCCTCCTTGTCTAGTACGTTCTCTGCAAGACTCTGTCCTGTTATGCAACTGAGATCTTAAAAACGGGTAACTCAAAACTAACTGCTGATCAGAGCATGAAGCCTGTTGCAATACTCACCTTGTGGGCAGAACCCAGTGGCAGATGGCATGGGATATTATTTGCTCATCAACAACCTTTTGTATTATAAAGCAGGATCCCTAACATAGTGAGAGAAATCACTAGGGGGAATATAGGATTGCTCATATCTGATCTTTTAAAAAAAAAAATTTTGTCCTCTGCAACACTGAAATGTTCATATTCTGCAGTGACTTACTACTTGTGCTTCAGAAAACTCATAGGACTAGTATCTTTTATATAAAAAAATACATTTTCAGAGGACAGAATGACTAACTAGGTATATATAAACTACAATGCCATTAAATGTACACTTGAATAATGAATGTGAGTCTTAAAAACCATTTCAAACAGTTAACATATAATAAATTTGTGTTCAGAGCTGCAACGTAAAATGGTCCATATACAATAATGACTTTATTACATTTATTATAAATTGTTGATGACAATCTGAGTCAGTAATTATTTTTCACAAGATACAACTGGATGACAAAACTTCGTTCTTGATAATAACTTCAAAAAATGGCAAATTATAATTACTGCTCCAAGATATTAAAGACTTAAAAGACTACAGTAAATTGCAAATATAAATTGATTTGGTTGCTAAGAACTTCGAATAAAGTGTGATGTAAAGATGTAAAGAGCAATGTTAAATGTGCAGGGTTGCATCAGAAATTTCTCTTTCCTTATACATTCTTTCACATTCTTTCACAGTATCAGATAAAATGAGGTTTAGCCCATGAAAGTCTGTGCTATATATTGCACACATCTGCACACTTTAGTTAGTCTATAAGGTACAAATCTACCCTGCCTTCTTTTAAAATATGACCTGTTTGCAGATAATGGACATTATGAGACAAATATAACAAGATAAGTATCAAGAGGACACTAAATGTTCAGACATTAGGGCAAGGGGCAAAGTATAAAATAACTAACCTTAGAGGATCATCAGTCAACCTTTCAGTAAACTCAAAGTCATGATGACAGATCCAGTTTGGCATAGAACAGACTTAAGTGCATTTTTAATTATGCCATTTTTGATCATCTAATACAACATGGGTTCCTTCCATTCATTTAACCTATTCTGTGACACAAGTGATAACCAGGTTGACTGGTTATCATAATGTAGATGATACACTACTACTTGCTGAACCCCTGAATAGCTGAAGTATGTCTTGTGACCACAATTCACTAGATTCTGTTTTTTCAATGACATACTTAGTTGGGTTGGCCACTATAAAGCATTTTTCTGAGAAACTGAGTGTTTCTGAAGTCCAGATGTGCTATGACATAATTCAAGTCATGAGCGTGGAAACTGACTTAACTAAATGACAATAATGTTGGCAAATATATAATCTTTTAAGATGTGGAGAATACATACACTGGTCCTTGTGATAATATAAATAAATGTAAGCATGTACTGTCCAGCAAAAGAAAACTAAGAGATTGTCAATCAAGTAACTTCATCAGTTACCTGTGATTAAGCCGGATCTTGAATAAATACTGGCAAAAACATGGATTGCTTTAGTACACAACAAATTTCCCCTGCTTCTCCTAGCTTCATGGAAAAAAAAATCCAAGATAATATTCAGAAGCTACTCATCTGTTTCATGTTCAAATCTCTGCTTCAAAATGCCCTCTACCATGATGCCAACAAAATTCAGCCTGATCTTGACTAGAAGGATGGATAACTGACTTCTCCTTCCTCCTCCACCTTTTCCTATTTGTTCTTCTCCATCTCCGTATAACTAACAAAACCATTACCACAAAACTAACAAAACTGCTACTCCTATGCATAGCCACCTCCCACCCAAAGGTTCCTATCCACCTTCCCTTGTGCTACTATATATGACCCAAATAACTTACCCAAATTTGAGTAGATTTTTTTAGAATGCCAAAAGGTATAACTCCAATACCACAGTACTTATCTAATGAAACATCACTACAAAGCAAGAAACGTCTTATTAAAATGCCTAGAAATATTTTAAATATGGACAAAAAAA
This sequence comes from Crocodylus siamensis, assembly GCF_052110815.1. Lineage (NCBI taxonomy): Eukaryota > Metazoa > Chordata > Crocodylia > Crocodylidae > Crocodylus > Crocodylus siamensis. The sequence continues at coordinate 22,635,602 of NC_143403.1, forward strand.
TATTTTTCATTAACATTGTTCCCAGAAATGGTTAAGCCATTTAGGATGAAACTTTCCGACTCATCTGACAAGGAAAATATCCGGCATAAATTAATGAATCTTAAAAGCTATACAAAATTGTAAACAAGATTTTATATTGAAGAGTGATAGACAAGCATCACTTCAAACTCCATCTACAATATTATTCAGTGTAGGTACCACTAAAATAAACAGAGGAATACTATTTTCAAATTTAGTGGTTAGAAATATGGGCAGATTTTGCCTATATGCCAATACTAGCATCCTCCTAGACCTCATTGCAGACTACCATGATATTTAATACAGACTTATATGTTTGATTAGTCTTCTGAATCAGTACATCCATTTTAGAACCTTGTTTAACAGATAGTTAGTGACCATCTCCGTAATCTGTCTGTATGGAACTCATGGAAATTATAGGGACTTTGAAAATATTACAGGGTTTTAAGATGCTTTTAATTTTCTAATAGTATGACAACACAAAACTAAACAGAAGACAGCCTGTGATATTACAAGGATAGTGCAGAAGGCAATGATACTACATGGTTTGAGAAAGAATTTAGAAGGGAAAGATTTTTGGGTTTTTTTTGTCTTTAACTGCTTGAAGAAAGGATAGATTATAGGAAATAATGGAGATTAGATTGCCTTGAGTGCAGCGCTGCATTCATTCTCTCTTTCTGGCTGCGTACCTTGGACATACTGTATGCTGCAAAAATTTCCCAATGAATTCATTCTCTTCACTTGTTCCAAGTTATTGATTGAGTGTGATAACACAGAAATTAGATGCCTGTATAAAGCTTACTATTTAAATCCAGAAGACTATAAGAAGTACAATAATTATATAAGAAATGTGACTGGATAGATAAACTAAGATACTGCATGTTAGCTCAAGTTTCTTCAGTTGATGGAAGACTCTTAAAATGCACTGAATTTAGCTATTATATGCTAGCAGGGCTAGGGAGCAGAGCAGTAAAGATCTCTTACTGTTGGTCCAGAAATGTGATTTATAGCCTTGGTATGGGCTCACATGAAGACCTTCCTAAGCAGCCTCTGCAGTACAGTGATACCTAGCCATTTGAGCTGGGGACTCTAGATTTGATGCTAGCCATAACACTCTCTTAATATGCTGCTTATTACTGAAAATGGCTTGCCTTAGCAATCAACCATGCTAATCACAGAGTTCACTGAGGCTTAGGTAGACCTTCGACATTTCTGACACATTTCTTAGGCAGCATATAAAGAACTGGAGATACTGAATGGAAAAGTGGGCAGAAACTGTAAAAATGTATTTATAAGTTTTTCATTACGGTAAGGCAGGACAACAATTGCTTAATGGGAAAGAGCGACCTCAGGAGTAGCTAATCACTAATTGCCCAGAGAGGTAAAGGGGCATGTCAATTTGCCACTAAAAGCTGTCCAAATAAAAGGGGGTAGGGAGGGAAGTGAAGGGAAAGACAACAAGAAAATCTAAACAGAACCAAAAGGATTTTCCAACCTAGGGGCCAGTTCAAAACCTAGAATTCCAAGCAGAGGGAAAAGAGGCCACTGGTTAGCACAGACTGAAACAGGAACTATGCAGCAGGCTCCAAGACCTTCAGGGAAAGTTTAGTTGATCTACACAATAACTTAAGTATTGAAAAAAGACTGTGCAGTTTTCCCTTGTCAGGAAACTGGATGAAAATACAGATGAATAAATAAATAGTAATTTATTTTTTAAAAATTGCAAAGCTATTTTGCTATAAACATCAGACTTCTCATACACCAGTGGTCTCCAAACTTTTTTGATTGTGCACCCCTATCAGTAAAACATTTTTGAGAACGCACCCCCAATATATGTATATTTATATTTGCGCACCCCATCATTAAAAAAGTTTTGAGCACGCACCCCAAATATATGTATATTTACATAAATTTAAATAGAAGTTCTAATATTTTCTTCCTACACCTGAATGGATTGTCTTGGACGCACCCCACTTTGAAGACCACTGTCATAGACAACAAGGATCAGGAGAAGATCAAACAAACCTGTGTTGTTCAGTCAGATCCCTAAGGCCAAAAGTAACTTGTTGGCCCTGCACAAGTGAAAGGCAAATGGGGAAAAAGGGTTTGTGGGGGGAAAGCAAATAAATGCAAAGAATAAAGAAACTGAAAAGTGAAGAGTGACTAAAGAACACAGAAGGAAAAGGGCTAAAAATGTGCTAATATAAGCAAATGGTAAACAAGCATAAGGAAAAAAAGCATCTGGGAAAGGAAAAACTGCTTTGAAAAGAAAGGTGAAATGGAAGGAAGGGAAATCACTTTTTTGGGAGGTGGACTGAATATATGGAACGTATACATCAACTCCCTGCACCAACATAATGAAGTAGAAAAACTGGGTCTTATACACTTGAGAGCAGAACTTTTTGCAAATATCACATTTTAGTTCCCTGTTTGTTCAAGTGCTCAAAAGAAAATGTGGAAGGTGATGTACATACCAAAGAGAGCTTATTGTCTGTAAGAGATTTCAGGTCAAAGAAATGTTGATGATATTCACAATCAATTTACATTCCCCAAATGTCCTTAATGCTTCTATGAACATTTGTTGTCCCTCATGAAAACTAGTTGTGCTGCATTTATCTCAGAAAACGTCTATTTGCCTTTAATTAAGCATAAGCCATACGAAGTTACTGTCAACATAATAGATGCTACTGAATCAACTGCTTCTTCAAAGGAACAGTGCTTGATTATATTTTTTTCTAGCAGAACTGAGAACCAGACTGACTGGAGTCACATATCACTTGTTCCTAAACTCTGTAGCAGCCCTCCAGCCATCCTGTATAAAAGGTATAAATATTTACTCCACTGTTCAGATGCTGGTATATTAGCTAGCTCTTGAAGAGGAGATAATGCTCCATACACTCCTTAGCCCATCCTACTCACCTATTCCACAGGATAGGGAAAAGAGTAGTTCTAGCCAGTTGGTGACTCTCTTCCCTTTTATTAAGGAATTTAGCTTAGCCTAAGCTTATGCACACCCTTGAGGCTCATTATGAGCAATACACAATACAGACATACACAGCTTAAGTTTATGCAAAATTTAAACCTTTTAAAGAGGAAATATTTAGAAAACCTAAAAAAACTATTTATTTTATAAAGTTGACGGAGGCATTCGCTATATCAAAACAATATTAGATGTATCATAAATCTGTGGTCTGATTTTTAAAATAGACAAGACTGATGTTGGGACATATGCTCTAGTAAATCCAAAAGTAAAAACGATACCTTCCGGATGTATTTCTTAATATGGCAAGAGCATCTGGGTAGCCATCCATGTTGTAATCTCCAATGTGAAGCGTAATTGGAATTGAAAGTTCACTTGCAGATGGATCATTTTTATAAGGTACAAAGCCCCAGAGTGTGTCTTTATTTTGAAAGTTCTGCAACACTGGAATCCACTGTAAAAGCAAAGAAACAAAGTCTGAGGTAAGTGGGTATGCTTTATTTATTTAAAGTACTTTATGCTACGAAACAGAGATCATGACTTAACAGCCATTTCAGAGTACTTTTCATCAAGGAATATAAAGACCTTAAACATTCCTATAAGGGTAATAGCTAATATACTGGAATTACTTCACCTGTCTTTGATGGAACAAAGAATCTGATTTGTATAGACAGTTATTCAGGAATAGCTGTTACACCTTAAAATGTATATTCTTCCTGCATTCAGTGCTTGGGCCCCCTCTTGTGAGCAGTTAAGAACCTCTGATTCTTGCTTAAGCAAATGAGATTTGAGGACATTCAGCATCTGGAGGTTCAGGACCCAACAACATAGCAGTAGAATACACTGAAAATTCAAATTCAAATGAAATACTCTATCTGAAACTACAAAGGAAATACAGAGTGTAAATTCTCTAAGGCAGAAATATTTATCATAACTGAACTATTCCAGCAGCTGATAGAGAGTCAAGTCATTAGGGTCTCCCTGTACAACAAGAGCTAGTCTTTGAAATGATACACCTTTTTTTTTTTTTTTAGCAGCTTTGACACTGTTTTCAATGCCATTTTAATTAATGAGCTAAAAAAGAGACCAGATGAAAGCACTGGAATGTGGATACATAACTGGTTGGATCATCATGCTCAGTGAGTAATCAATCATCAACAGCTCAATGTTCTACCTAGAAGGAGGGAAGTGGTATTGCCTAGGGGTCTGTACTGGATCCAGTATTGTTTTACATCTTTGTTAATGATTTGGACAATTGGACTAAGCCCATGCTTAGGAAATCTGGAGATGACACCAAATTGGGCAGTCTCAGACACTCTGAAGGGTAGGTCTAGGATACAGAATTACCTCAAACTGGGTTAATGGTCTGAAATCAACCAGATGAGATTCAACAAGGACAAAGTGCACAGCCTTGCACTTGAGATGGCAAAATTACATTAGCTAGGTTGCAGTACTACAGAAAACAACCTGGGGGGTTAACAATAGACCAGAAGCTGAATATGAGCTAACCGTGTGCTCTTGTTACAAAAAGGAAACAGCATACTGGGCTGTATTAACAGGAGTGTCACTTATAAAACAAGGGAAGCGATTCTTCCACTCTATATTGAGGCCTTATCTGGAGTATTACATCCAGCTTTGGGTCCTACGCTTCAAAAAGGATGTGGGTGGATTGGAAAGAGTCCAGCAGAACAACAAAAATGATTAGAGACCTGGAAAATATGATTTATGGTAAAAGGAACTAGGATTACTAAGCCTGGAGAAGAGGTGACTAGGGGCCTATTATAGAGAGGAAGGAGATATACCATTATCTGTGGTCTCATGGGAGAGAACTTAAGGCAATGGCCTCAAACTGCAACAAAGGAATTTTAGGTAGGTGATTAGGAAGAACTAACTGGTCAAGCACTGGAACAGGTTACATAGGGAAGCTGTAGAACAGAGGCAGGCAATTATTTCAGGCGGAGGGCTGCTTACCGAGTTCTGGCAAGCTGTTGAGGGCCACACGGGTAGCTCCATCCCTTGACAGGTGCCCTGTCCCTTGGCTACCATCTTGTGACTAGAAGCCCTACCCCCTAACCCCTGTTCTTTGCCACCAGAAGTCCCTCCCCTTGCCCCCAGAAGTACTCCTTTCAGCAAGGGCCATCTTGGAACCAGAAAAATACCAAATTATATTCTAAAGAGCGAACATCTACAACATTCATTAATTTGATTTCAAAAAATATTTTTGTCCTGATTTACATGCGTTTGTGTAGTGTACATAGAGATGATTGCACAATAGCTTAAAATTATTCTTTTGTATATTGTGGGGGGTGGGGTCACAGAGGGGTGGATATAGATTTGTGGAGGGCTGTGGGTGTATGGGGGAGGTGTGGGCATATGTGGATATGTGGGGTATGGGATTTGTGGGGGCTGTGTGTTGTGGGGGGAGGGTGGCTGGAGTGTGTGAGGAAGTGTGGGTATGGGGGTCTGTGTGTATGGCAGTGCGAGGGGAGGGTGTAGGTGCATGGGTATGGTGGGTATGCAAGTGGGACTCACCCTACAAACACACTCTGTCCCTCCCTCCCTGTGCATGAGTGTGCGCGCGCACACACACCCACCCTCCTGCTCCTGGCCATGGGGTACTGGCGCGGGCCCCATGCTCCTACTGTTCGACGATGCAGTCGGGAGCCACGTGATGCTGGAGTAGTGGACCTGCAGGAAAGCAGGAAAATGGCTGGGGTAGGGCGAGGCTGGGCTGCTGGGTCCTACTGCTGGCTCCCTCTGGATCCTACTGCCCCTGACTTGTCATCTCTGACAGGCAGCCAGGAGCAGATAAATATTAATTTTCTAAATTTTGTCTGGCCCATGGGGTCCCTAAAGACTGGCCTGGATAGCAGATCCAGCCTGTGGGCCATATTTTGCCCACACCTGCTGTAGAATTGCAATCCTGGAAATTTTGAAGAGTAGGTTGAACAGATACTAGGATAGGATAGTTTAGTGATAGTTTAGCCTTGAGCAAGGGGCTGGACTAGATAACCTTATGAGGTCCCTTCCATCCCTATGAACCCATGAATCATTAAATGTTTCCAACTAAACAGAATAATGCCACACTAATGATTCATTAATACTGTTACTGACAACAGCTTGGCATACCTTAAATATGTTTCTAGCCAAGTCCTTGTATAACCCTCTTAAATCTGAAGACTCGTGATAAGAGGACTGTACTAAGGCTTCAGGTCATAAATCAGAATGTGTTTTACTTGGAAGTATATGGATATACTTCTGCTGTCTTTCAGTAAATCTGACATAATATGGAGTTTGACAAGTTTTCCTTAAGATATGAGGCCCCTTTAGCTAATCTACATCATTCCAGAAGCTCAAAAGCAACTTGTAAAGCTGGTCTTTTCAGGAGTGGCTTTCCCCTCACATCTTCAATACTTCAGAAGCAGTATAGGCGAAAAAGTCTTGTAGTCTGTACTGTAGGTGACATCCCGGGAGTTTGTACAAGAAGTAAGTATAACAACAAGAAACCTCTTGCATGCCAGTTTATTGTGACCACAAGAATGGTTCGATGGGGCTGGCAGGCAGCCAGATGCATCTTAGAACTATTCTAGAATTATGCTGTTTACACTATGGCCAAACTGATTCTAATATTAGGAGGAAGCTTAAAGGTGATGGACACTTTCTTCCCCACCTGTCAACACAATTTGATCAGGCTCAAGACCTGTTGGTTGTTTCTGATCAGAAGATGTCTGTGCATGCTATTTGACACATTTGAAATACCACAGGATATACAGCATCTTTGAGAACCTTAAAACTGAAGACTAATGAAATAATATAGTCTGCATTTTTTTTTAAAAGGGCTTTAATGTATATTCTCCCACCCATGATTTTCAGTAATTTTTTTGAGTTTGTAAACTGCTGGATATTTGAGAAGTCTAGTATAAAGAATGCCAAAAAGCAATACGCGTTGTAAACCTTAAGATGTATATACCTATGTGCATACTTAAAAAGGAACAGATTTCCTATCACTGATTTATCGGACAGAAAAATATATAAATAGTACTGTTGGAAAATACTGCAGTTTTAAAAAAAACCACTAACTGGAGTCAAAACAATGAAATACAATGTGACTCATTCTTTAACTCATTCAAAGGATTTTCATAGCAAAACACAAGTTATTATAGCTATAAAATTATAAAATATAGCTATAGTATTATCATATAGGTATTCTAAATGTTCTCATATCTGGTAATGTGATTTTACAGAATACTAGGCAATTTTTATGAATTAAAATACCTCATAAAGAATAAATACTTAAAATGAATTTAAATTGTTATCCTGTTTTAACCGCACAGGAAGTTTACTTCATAAACAGCAGTCTTTAAATGTATACTTTATTGGCACTAAATGCAAATACACTGCAAAAATAGAAGAGTAAAACTGCTTCTTTACATGTTGCAATTAAGCATTTTAATGTAGGCACTACATTCTCAAGACAGACCAACTTTACTTCTATGTGCATGTATCAGCTCCAAGAGCTTTTAACATTGGCAGTGTTAGAAATGTTACCAAAATAGTAGTTTTAGTTGATATACAGCTTGACTATCTGTCGACATACTATAATTTTTATTCTTGTAGCTTATTTTAAATATACTTAAAAAAGAAACAGAAAACAAAACAGAAGAAACCCTTAAATGCTGCTTACAGATGTTAAAAAAAACCCACCCAAACCAATCAAACAATGGCGCTTTAGAGGTACAGCATTAGTTGGACATCTATATTGACTGGGCACCTTAATGGAGCTTTTTTGGCACTTTTAACTAATAGATTATTTAAACTAGCTTTAGATAAAGTGCAAAAAAGCCCCATTGAAATACCTGATATATACAGACGCTGTGGAGCAGGGCTAAACTAATATGTTGCTTTTTCCAGTAAAGTGTGTTTTTGTCTGTTTTTTTAAACATCTCTAAATAGCCAATATGGTCATTACATTTTCAGGATTGTGTAATATAAGCAGGCAAGATTAACTGTTGCCTTGTAAATCTAAAGGCATAATATGTTCTGAAAGGCAGAACAGAAAGAATACACTCATGTCAAGTAAATCTGCTGTTTACTTCTGCAAATGATACAGTAGATTATTATTCTCATTGCTTGTTACATTAAGAGGCTAAAATTAATTTTGATTATCTATGCCTTTGCTCCAAGAAATGTATACAGGTTGATGGATATTACAAAGGTGCTTTAAATCTTCTCATTCTATGATTTCTGATTGAAGAAAAAGATAGGAGCATGCTTTACACATGTAATTACTTAACAGTAAAATTTCTATGTTGGATGAAAAGACTGAAGTTGAACAGTTTGAAAACCACAAGAAATCTTAGCACAGTGTTTTGGTATACTTCATTATGTGTTCATTTTACAGAATTAAAAAGTAAAATTCATCTAGGGTAAAATTTCTATAAACACCTATGAGATAGAAGTCTAAGTTCCATTTTAAAATGTGATTTGGACACTTTGAAACCCAAGACCCATTAATCTTCAATAGGACATGGGTGCCTAAAAGCCTAAATTCTTTTGTAAATGGGACTTTGGAGAAGAATTTCCGGAAGCTCATGTCTCAGTCCTTCTCCTTCCTCTCATTAGCTTTTCCATTCTTTGGTCTACAGGATTAAATACATTAGTAGTTTCTTTATTAGAACTAGCACTGATATAAGCATTAGAGTAGACTAGGCTCAGAAGTTTTATTATGGGCAGAAAGAAGGTAGGCCCTTATACTGACAAAGCAAAGTAAGCAAAAAGTAATTGAGAAGTGAACTTTTTGTTGTTTCTGTGCTTGCTTGTGGGAAAATGAGACACATTTCTAGCTAGAGTGGCTGCCCTTGATGACAACTTAGGTAGAAAAGAGAAGATGAAATGTGCAGATGACAAGTTTCCTGTGGATGGACAAAGAAATACTCCGAACATAAATGATGCAACACCACTCAACAATTACATAAACAGTTGGAGGAGACCAGCATCAGCCAACAAATTTCTGCAGGTATCTCAATAAAGACCTCTTCCCAATACGCTGCTATGGTCAAAAGGAAACAAAATGGTAGGATGCATAAAGTTAAAGAAGGACAGAAGATAAGGAACACTAAGAAGTCAACAATGGTGTGCCTGCATCTGGAAACAGATGGATCATAGATCTGATTTCCTCAAAACTGCTGCATTGGAAATAGAGGTTTCCCTTCCTCTGTGCTGTACATGCGTTCCTGGAAAACAGTGCACACTGTAACCAATAGGGATATGTTCCAAGACCTTGACTGTACTGACCCCCAGACCCAGTTCTAACACTTTTACAAGACAATTTTGGTAGTCACCGACAGCAGACAGTACACACAAGCACAGAGCACTATCATAATAGGGATGGCAACTACAGAAACACGTGTCGCAGAAGTGAACAAGGAGCACAGATCCGCACAGGAGACTATATTTTGGTGCATGTCACTCCCACAATGCACCGCACAAAGCAGCTGACTGTGGGTTTCCACCACACAGATCATGTGAGAGTAAAATTACCTCACATATAACATATTTTTGGTATAAAAAAGGTCATTGCATAGGAGTGAATTTGCACATACAGAACCTGCATAAAGTGAGGGAAACCTGTATTAAAAGTTTCCTAAAATTTCAATGGACTGCTTATCTTTTGGGCTCACTAACTCATTCTTCCTCCTACTCTACTCCCACTGTCCCAACAAACAATTTTTTTCTGAAACAGTACTATTACATAAACAAGTTAATCAGTCAACGAATAGATACCGTACTATGTAATATCCAGTGAGCTAATTCAACACTCTAATTTCAAATTAATATGTGCAGTAAGACGTATAAACAAACATATTTCAACCTGTGCATGACTCATAGAAATACTGCACAATTTTAACTGCAAACACATTAATTAGTTAACAGTTTTTTCTTGAGGAAAAAAATAAGAGAGGACTTGATGTAGCTAACAAACTGTTTCTGACAGAAAGTTCTCCTAGTTCTACCCTTGATGTAGGAACCTAAGGAAGAAAATATACTAGGATGCATTCTTTGGAAAAGGCAAGACAAGAACAGAAGTGTTTATGAGAAACTTCTTTGTGACCAGTATTTAAAAAAAGATTATATTAAAATATGTGATCAAAGCACTTTTTAAACCCGAACTGCGTAAAGTTTCCAGTTAACATGTATTACTTCTTCATTTTATTCTTGCAGGATCATCAAAACCTTTCAAAGAAAAACTGCAACATTTTTAGAGGAGCTGCTAATATGTATTTAAATCATCCTAATTCAGTTATGTTAGAAGTTTCTTTTAAAAATAATAATACAAATTGAAACTGCTGATTTAAACATATCCTCCATGAGAATGTGAATATCAAAAGTAATACATGCTGAGATTTTTTAAATTTAAACTGAAGAGTAACAACTGACATTATCCACTAGTGATGTGATGACTATAGAACTGAAGAACTGTCACTGTGGGGCAGGCTGTAATTACTAGGTTTGTCTTTGCTTAGTGAGCTGCTGATGCTGTACATTATGATTAAAAGGCCATAGGTCAAGTATGTAAATAGCACAAAGATTAAAAACACAATCAATCCAGAATTTTCTGCTATCTGTAATACATATGAAATAATAAGATTTTCTTCAAAATAAAATTAAATAAAATAACTCTTGAATCTTATTTTTTACAGCCCATGCTATAACATTTTATTTTAAAGTCATTCCTTTATACAAGGGTAATTGCAGAGTTTAAGCATTCATTTGATGAATTCAGCCTTTATTTCCAAACCCAGAAACAAAGATCTTTAAAAAGCACTCAACATGCTCAGTTCAAATATACTGACAGAAAACTCAGAAGTAACACAATCTTCCCTGAAGTTCTTTTATTCTACTGAGAAACAGAAATGTCCATGGTAAACAGACATTCTTCTCCCTTTGAAGTACTACAGAATCCATTTTTACCAAAAATGTAACTTTTAAAAATCTGTCATTAAGTAGTTCTTCCATTTGTCACAAGTCAAATGTGAGAAGATATTTGTTTTGCATTTTTCCTTTCCAGCAGAAGTTTCACTTTCCCATTTCTTTTTGTTCCTTATTTTCTAAATTAAACGTGGTACTCAATTTTTCTCCACAAAAGTAAACTCAAGATACCTGATCCAATCCTAGTTTAGATAAGTAGATGGCACTTTTCTGACAAGTTTCATCAGCACAGGCAGGCAGCAGCAGCTCACTTTGTCCATCCCCATCTGCCAAAAAAAACCCAAAAAGAAAAAAAAAAAGTTATCAATTTACTGAGATTTCTGCAAAAGATCAAATCTGCTGCACATACATAATACCACAAATAGTGATAAGTAAATGAAAATTACATGTGTTTGGATTAGATTTTGTTAATTCTTAACCTTGTTACCCTACAGGTGAGATTTGTTTCAATCTGCAAATGAGGTTTTATTTGTTGAAATAATTACACATTGATCCAGTATACTGATAAGCTGAATCTCAATTTTGAGTGTAAAATAACATATTTAAACTGTACGAATGCTTGGTCACTTACAGAGACACTAGTTTTTCCTGCTGAAAAGGCAGTTCTCACAAGTCTATCTTTGTATAGCTTGTATGTGTTTTGAAGACACTTGTATTGTGAATGGCACAATGGATAGCACATTAGCACATACACACACACACGCACACACACACACAATCTAATGTCACAAGTAAAATAAAATTATAATACTCAAAAGTTACCTAATATTATGGATGGTCCCTCTATTTCAGGTGTGTGGCAAGAGACAATTTTGAGTTTATTCATCTTTTACTTTTCACTTTATTTTATTATTTTCACTATTCTTGCAAGAATATTATCTCCAACATTTTTAATATGTAAATTCTGACACACTTAAAAGAAAAAATATCTGTTTTATATATTTAAATAAGGATTACCTAATAATGTAACTGAGCTTGTAAATATGTATGCAGAACACCAAGTAGACATTTTGAAAATATATTATGAAGTCATTCTATGGATGCTTCATTAGGTCTGACAAGGTGGGCTGTAAAATCCTGCAGTACTGATATATAACCGACACCCAGGAAAAAGCCAAACTGCTTAATGGGTATTTTGTGTCACTTTTTCACCAGCCCCAAGGGACCACCCTGCTCAATACAGTATGGGATGGCCAGGGTGAGAGAGAATTGTTACCCTACACCAATGTAGACCACATGAAGGAGCACCTTGAGAAGCTGGACACTTGCAAGTCATCTGGCCCAGACAGTTTACACCCCAGGGTACTTAAGGAGCTGGCAGGCATCATAGCTCAGCCATTGGCACGGACATTCAAGAACTCGTGGCACTCAGGTGAAGTGCCTGAAGTTTGGAAGAAGGCCAATGTGGTGCCTATCTTCAAGAAAGGAGGAAAGCAGATATGGAGAACTACAGGTCTATCAGCCTGACCTCTATCCTGGGGAAGATCTTGGAAAAAATTACCGAAAAGAGCATTCTTGACAAACTGGCTGATAGCAACATCCTGAGCATGGGTTTGTTGCGGGTAGGCCTTGCCTGATCAATCTCATCTCCTTCTATGGCCAGGTGACATATCACCTGGACAAGGGAGAACAGACTGACGGCATACATCTGGACTTCAAAGAAGCCTTTGGTCCGGTGTCCCATGATCTCCTCATGGAAAAATTGGCCAACTGCGGCCTCAGCTACATCACAGTCCAGTGGCTGCAGAATTGGCTCTGTGGTCAGACCCAATGTCTAATGATGTAGATACTAGTATCAGAAGTAGACTAGCCAAGTTCGCCAATGACACCAAACTTTGGGGTAAATCATCCACACCTGAGGATAGGCTGCTGATCTAGGCCAACCTCGAAAGGCTCAAAAAATGGGCGGATGGAAACTTGATGACGTTCAACACTGAAAAATGCAAGTTACTTCACCTTGGGGAAACCCCTCCCTGCAGCATGCTGATAGGTTTGGCAGTAGCTTGCTAGTACCACAGCCAAAAGGGACTTGGGGGGTCATGACTGACCAGAAGATGAACATGAGCCACCAATGTGATGTCACACCTGGTAAAGCGAGCAAAACTCTGGCTTGCATCCATAGATGCTTCTCAAGCAAATCCCAGGTTGTCATCCTCCCGCTGTACCCAGCCTTGGTGAGGCTGCAGGTAGAGTACTGTGTTCAATTCTGGGCTCCACAATTTAAAAAGGATGCGGAGAAGCTTGAGAGAGTCCAGAGGAGAGCCACGTGCATGTTCAGAGGGCAAGAAAACACGCCTTATGAGGAGAGGCTGAGAGCTATGGGACTCTTCAGCCTGGAAAACTGCAGGTTCAGGGAGAACTGGTGGCTGTCTATAACTATAAAAGGGGTGTACATCAGGATCTGGGGGAATGCCTGTTCACCAGACTGCCTCAAGGGATGACAAGGTCAAACGGTCACAAACTCCTCCAAGACCGTAATAGGCTGCCTTTGGAGGTGATGCAAGCACCTACTCTGGATTCTTAAGAAACATCTGGACGTTTATCTTGCTAGGATCCTTTGACTCTAGCTGACTTCCTGCCTGCCCCTGGGGGCTGGACTTGATGATCTTCCAAGGTGCCTTCCAGCCCTAATGTCTATGAAAACTATGAAATACAGCACAATGTTTAAAAGCACTGCATACTCCATGTAGACTTTTTTCCTGCTGATCCTCAAAAGATCTTGATGTATTTCAGCAAGTTTGGCATGTTAAAAAAGACGTGCATCTGTATAGTTGGCCCTTAGAAATGTTTTGATTATTCTTACTCTTAGAAGTAACTCTTGAAGTTCTTTGAACTTAAGTAGAATTAGATTTCTGGATGCATGATCATTCTAACAGGTATAGCTTAAAGTACGTTGCTGAACTTAAAGACTCTACTGCAATAGAAATGATAATTAAACCTAAAAAGTGACAAAGAAATTAAATGCATCTCCTTGAATTTTTAATTAAAAAACTTCTTTATAAAGTTTTATGATATTTTCAAGAGATGTGCTAAAGTATGATAGTGCTTGAATCACAAAAACTGGACCAAATTTTCTCCAAAATACGAAGGAGGTAGACAGAATTTGGATTTCAAGGTCTAGCTTTCAACCATTTATAATCAAATCATTCCTTTCAGTTATCTTTATATTGTTACAAATGACATTGTTATTTGTAATGATATAACAATGACTACATTTATGAAGAGTAAAAAATATTTTCTAAAAAAAGAAGTCAAATCTAATATTCACCATGAAAATCATTTGCTTTTGCTTTGCATTTCATTTATATTTCTCAGTTAAAGTAGAAGACTAATCAGTTTCAACTTTTGCTGCCATGCATTTGTGTAATACTTAAAATGTTTAGGCTGTAGACAATATGTAAATATTTCAAACCAAGGAAGAAAGTTTAAGTTCCAACTTTAATAATGGAAAACACTGCTACTGAAAGTATACCTAGACCTAAAAGAAAAACAAGCTGTGGAAAAAATGCAGAGATACTGTAAGAAGCAAACTTAAGTTTTAGGTCTAAATCATTTTAAAAGAATTCAGCAGAGAAAGTTAATCTGAGAATGTTGTAAAGAATAAGAGCTGTGAGAGTGATAACTCTCTAACATTAAGTACTTTGTTGCTTCTATTTTGCTAGTAAAGCAAGCTCATCTTTTTTCTTTCTTTTTAAATAAAAGTTGTGTGGCAGAATGAATGAAAAATTCAAAATTGCAGATGTTTATTTTGCAGAGAAAGCAGCTCAGTTTGACAGATTTGTTAATTAATGTAATATAATTAAAGTAATGCAGCATGGTTGATTTAAAGGAATTAGAGGTGCAGCTTGTGGAAACAGCAAACAGCACTGGGTCTGAGGTAGGGCAGACTGAGGTGCTCTGGGTCAGAATACAAGGGGGTCGGAGGGAAAGGGACCTAATCGTGGGGATCTATCATAGGCCACCTAACCAGGGGGAAGAGCTGGACTGGGAATTCTCTGGTCAGCTCGCGGAGGCAATCAAGTCAAGGGACATGGTCATCATGGGTGACCTAAACTATCTGGGCATCTGCTGGAAAGAGCAGTAAACCAGGTCTGACTGCTCATATGGGTTTCTAGCTGAATTACAGGACCTCCATCTAACCCAGGAGGTGCACAGTCCCACCAGGGGAAATACTATGTTGGACCTGGTGCTGGCCACAGGCGACGACCTGGTGAGGGGACTGCGGGTGCTCGACCACCTGGGCAATAGCGATCATCGCCTACTGGAAGGTAGGCCCTATGAAGAGTGACTATGGGACCTGAACCTGTTCAGCCTACACAAAAGAAGCCTGAGAGGGGATCTGGTGGCCACATACAAACTTGCCAAGGGGGACCAGCAGACAATGGAAGAGTCCCTGTTCCTCCGAGCACTACTGGGAGTTGCAAGGAATAACGGCCATAAGCTGACTGAGAGTAGGTTCAGGCTAGATATCAGGAGGTACTACTTCAGTCAGGGTGGCTAGGAGATGGAACCAACTTCCTAGGGAAATGGTGCTCACCCCTACCCTGGGGATCTTCAAAAGGAGGCTAGACAATCACCTAGCTGGGGTCATTTGACCCCAGCATTCTTTCCTGCCCATGGCAGAGGGTTGGACTTGATGACCTGCTTAGGTCCCTTCCAACCCTACCAACTATGAAACTATGGAAGTGAAAAGTGTAAAACAATGATAAAGATGGTGTGGTAGGAGGCTTTGTGCTCTTGCTACTATAAGAGCAGGCAGGTTGCAGATGAAGCAGGCAGCAAGTGTGGCAGATGATTAGGAACCACATGACCCAGAAGGGAGCTGGACTGGCTTTGCAGTACATAAGTCCAGGCCTGAGCTGGGCAGGTAGGCTGGCCCTGGAGGTAGCTGAGAGAACATCTCCTGAGCAAGATGGTTGCAGCTTCTGAACAATATATAGGAAATTACAGCCTGTGGTAACATCTGGAGGTTTGGGAGGCATGACAGTGAAGGAGGTCCCAAAAGACCCAGGATCAGAGTGAGAACATGGGTGAAATGGGGAGAAAGGACCAGGGTGAGTTAAGGAGCTCTGAAGTGGAACAGACATGACCAGAGAAGGTCTGGTGCTTGGGGTTGAGGGATGGAGGTGACACCAGGAGGGTCTAGGTACCTGGGTGTGGAGTGGAGATGGGACCAAAGCAGGTCCAGTGCCAGGCGGAGGAATGGGGAGACGGGGAAAATGACACACTAGAAGGGTCTGGTGCTCACGGTGGATTAGATACCTAGGCATTAGTGTAGAGATGGGAGCCAGGGTGAGCCCAAGGACAGAACCAGAACCAGGATGGACTCAGACCCAGGAGTAGGACAGGAGCAGACGAGAGCTCAGCTTGTGAATTCCTCGGGCAGCCTCCCTTTCCTTAAAGGTAGAAGTACATCAAGGTATGGCAGGAGAACAGAAGGGGCGAATCAGGGTAAAGCAAGGGCTGAGCAGCCATGAGGGGTGTCACAACTACCTCTGGGACAGGCCTTTCTTACACATGGGAAGACATTCAGTTGTGCTGAATTATTTAAGGAGCCACCATCTAATAGTGATTGAACGGCTTTGGTTAAGTGGCCCGACCAAACTGATAGCTCAATTTGAATAAGATGTTTATTACAGTATCAATAGCCTAACAACTGAAATAATTCTTTAAGATGCGTATGAACAGACCATAGTAATATGGCTATATTTTTTCTTTACAACCAAAAATGGCAATATACAGTGACACTTCCATATTTGTCATAAACATGCTTTTTCCTGAATTTTTACAAGTTTTAAGAAGCTGTAAATAATTACATGTTAAAGTTTGAAATAGCTATTCCTCTATTTATCATGTAGTATAAAATATATTTATAACATAATAAGAAATGATTTGATTGCAAATATTTTTGGGAAAAGGAATTCTGTGATGGACAAAACTGTCCCACAGCCTGTAAAAAGAAGGTTTATTAGTAAAAATAAAACTTAAAAAAGCTAGAAAGTAGAAAAGAATTTCCAGGCCACACACTGAGTATTTACTCCCAACTTCTGCCTCAGACAAGGGAGATTAACCTACTGTTACATTTAACAAGAAATGTAAATATCCAGCTTATTATGGATAAGGAAGGGTTTATGCAGTATTTAGCTAAATCTAAGAGAACAGACACAACTGACTTGGTACTCCAAATAATCAATAATATTTTATTTGCTACCCATGCAGACTACAAAGGCCAGTGTTTCTTCTAGCATAAATATAATTTTCTCTGCACAACTGGAATTTCAAAATGGTCATTTGTAAATCTTTATTTTAATTCAAGTCACATACATTACATGGAAAACACAGTCCTACAGAGCGTCACTGTTCTCTGAAACTGATTGTACACCATGGACTCAATTATACTCAAGTGAAAGATGCAGAAAACTACAACCAATTTGAATGGTATCTGTCTCTACATGTCAGAAAAAAGAATCTGGCCATATGATATTTCAAAAACTGCATTATGTTGGTTGGTTGCTTCTCATCTCATTTACAGCATAAATTTATAAAGTGATTTAAATTAGGTGAAAGCAGTAAATTTCCCTAACTGTAAATTGCTGCCTTACATCACGGAAGTATTACTTTTCATGGTGCATAACATCTAGGATGTTTTATACTATTTATATTTCATATTTTACAAAAACCAAATGTCTGTTTAGTTGTCATTTTAGACTAAAAAGTTTTATACAAGCTAAGATTTTATGTCCACTACTGCAAAAATCAAGTCAAAGAGAACATGACCAAAAGAAACTGGGACATTCCATAAGTTTGCAGTTATAATATTAAAATTTACAGATTACTTTATGAACATTTAGTATAGTCACTTTACAGAAATATTTAGTAATCTAGCTTTGCGAATCAATAAAAAGAATGTAGGTAGAAGGTCCGGCACAGGTACACACCTGATAGACTAACTGAATTAGGGATGCATAAGCACTTACTCACTAAAGCTTATTCCTCTCTTTCTTTTGTATGGTGTCAGATAACTCCTAAATCTATGAGCCACTGGCTGGTACTACTGGTCAATGTGCAGATTCTGTTTACCCTGTCTGTGCATCTGTAAAGATAGCAGCTTTCGATTAAGTGCTATGTTTTTTGTTGGACGCAGCATTCACACAGGAGGCTGTCTAAGATGTTCATCTTGTAAAGTGTTGTTTTGAAATGTCCATATCCAGATCTCAGTCTGCTAAGCTGATTCAATTATTCTATCTTGTGCGTCTCTACCCTGTCTGACTTCAGACCACCAATAATGTAAGTGACAAGCTTGCAGAGCTTCTCTCACTGGCTGATCTGCTGTTGATTTTCTTTGCAGGTGAAAAGCATTAGGGTGGATTACCCACTTTGAAGACAAAATGGAAAGAAATTCTGATTTTACATAGGTTCAAAAGCAGCTCCAACAATCAATAGGTTTTGAAAATATTAAGACTATATGCATCAGGGACGTGGAAGAGTGACTTCCTAGAGACCAGAGACATTTCCTGCATTTTAGTATGATAGCTCAGGAAGGACTCGTAAATACCATACGAAAACACTGCTAAGGAGAGGAAGAACAACAAAACCCACACATCTATGTATCACACCCTCACTATTCCCACTTCTTTTGTAGCATCCACTCATTTTATACTTGCTGATGCATGACTTGAAATAATATGTGTGTTCTTTTGATTCCTTCAGAAACAAATCTTTTGATCAGATAAAGCCCCTTAACATCAAAAGATGCTTAGACACGAAATGCATATTTAAGTGATAAATACATGACAGCAGCTATCATACCATTTCTGACAAGGGTAAAAGTAAACATAAAAAGAAATTTAAAGATGGCATTTAAGAATGCTGGCTTACTTGTGAACTGTTTTAATCAAATGCAAACAGTCTAGTATTTGAACATTTCTTTTCAGAAAGAACTGTGTAATTAGTCCAGTGATTGTATTTGTTCCATTATTCAGTTTTGATGCTCTCCAGTATAAGCACTTCCAATTTTTACTAATTATAGGTCAGACAAACTTGTATTAAGTCTACATATTTGCAGTAAGCCTTTATGGTGTTTTTTTTTTTAAACAGGCCTCTGACTAACCAACAGAGACAGCTCTAAACAGCTTATCCAATTTCAAACAATGTAAAAAGATATCTGCTCTTAGTCAGGGCTATTCCTGGTTCCAAATATTCAGTTTTTGGCGACTGAAACCTTTGTGCAGACTTCAAAGACCACTTAAAAAATAACTGGCTCCTCATCAAAGAGCATAATCCTACTACAAGGAAAGAAATATTTATTGTGAGAATAAGATATAAACACTCACTTTCCATTTGTGTGGATGAGAAGAAAATGGATTAATTTTACATTTAAATAAAATCTTTCTAAGGTTTTTCTCTTTTCATTCAGGATTTCAATTTTCTCAACAGGGGTAGGACAGAGAAAATAAACCTCAGTGGCATGTTTTTAAACTACAGCTGTCCAGAAGTGACAAATCATGACTGAAAAGTCCTGTCAAACGTACTGATGAATACCTCATTGGTGGCAACTGCCAGATGAATTCAAGAGACCAATTCAAACTTTAATGATCATAAATAATTTAAAAACAAAAATAGTACAGAAAAAAGTAACGATCGACTCACTCTCATGTCTAGACTAGAAACAGAAACCCACACCTCAAAGTCCTGTCATACATTTTTCTAAACCCAAGTAGCTATTAAAAACATTCTCTTTTGGTGGTAACCTTATTTCCTTTATCGAACAACTTAACAAGTACTACTTACATTTCTTCCCTATGGCATTTCTGTTGCTTTTATTCATAAAAATCAAATTGATCAGAAACATGGAGGCACTTACCCTCCTGCTAGCTGACACCAACCCAGACATAGTGGGGGCTCACAGAAACGTGGTGCGACCCAATGCACAACTGGGCGGTGAATACCAAGGGTTACAGGCTGTACAGGAGGAATAGGATAGGGAGGAAAGGTGGGGGTGTGGTTCTCTACGTCATCCTCAATGAGTAGCACAAGGTCAGAGGAGGGGCAAATTGAAGTGCTCTAGGTTAGAACACAAGGAAGTTGAGGGGAAAGGGACTTAACGGTGGGGGTCTACTACAGACCACCCAACCAAGGAGAAGAGCTAGACTGGGAATTCTTAAATCAGGTCATGGAGGTAGTTAGGTCAAAAGACGTGGTCATCATGGGTGACCTGAACTTTCCAGACATCTGCTGGGAAGAGCAGTCAGCCAGGTGTGACCGCTCATGTAGGTTCCTAGCCGAAATACAGGACCACCATCTAACCCAGGAGGTGCATAGCCCCACCAAGGGAGACACCTTGCTGGACTTGGTGCTGGCCATGGGCGACAACCTGGTGAGGGGGCTGCAGGTGCTTGACTACCTGGGCGACAGCGATCATTGCCTGCTGGAATTCACCATCCAGCACAAGGTGGCAAAGGCCTGCAGCAAGGCAGCAGCCCTGGACTTTGGGTGGGCGGACTTCAATGAGGTAAGGAGAATAGTAGGGAAGGCACTGAGGTCCCAGAAAAGTGGTCATTCCTTAAGGAGACAATCCTCCAAGCCCAAAGGGAGGTAATCCCAACACGGATCAAAGGGGGCAAGAGGGCACAAAAGCTCCCATGGCCACCAAAAGTATACGAGAACGTCTCCTAGCTAAAAGGGAGACAGACACCCAATGGAAGGGAGGGGCCATCACCAGGGAGAACTATACTGCGGTTGCTCAGGGCTACAGGGGGGCAGTCAGGAAGGCCAAGGCAGAGCTGGAACTGGAAATAGCTACCTGTATCAAGGACAACAAGAAGTCCTTTTTTAAATACATAGGGGGCAAAAAGAATGTACCGATTAATGTGGGACTACTGCAAGACATGCTAGGAAACCTGGTCATCACACCAGATGACAAAGCTAACCTTTTTAACAATTTCTTTGCCACCATTTTCCTGAGCAGGGATCAGGTCACCCCCCCCCCCACACACACACACTGGGACCCCTGCAGACCCCAGGGGAGGTGCACCCAAGCCTAGGGTCAGTGAGGATCTAGTCATGGAACTTCTGGAAGGACTGGATGTATTTAAATCAGCTGGTCCTGATGATCTCCACCCCAAAGTGCTGAGGGAATCAGCAGAGGTCATTGTGGGACCCCGGCACAGCTTTACGAGCACTTTTTGTGCTCTGGTGTAGTGCCGGAAGACTGGGAAAGGGCCAATGTGGTTCCCATTGTCAAAAAAAGGAGGAAGGAGGACCCAGGAAACTGTATGTCAGTTAGTCTTAACTCAATCCTGGGTAAGCTTTTTGAGAGAATTATCTTGGTGCACATCCATGAGAGGCCAGCAGGGGAGATTCTGCTTAGGGGCAACCAACATGGGTTCATTAGAGGCAGGTCCTGTCAGACCAACTTCGTGGTCTTCTGTTTCCAGGTCACAAAATCCTTAGATGCAGGGGTAGCAGTGGACGTAGTCTTTCTGGACTTTAGGAAGGCCTTTGACACTGTATTGCACCCCATTCTCATTAAAAAACTAGGGGACTGTAGCATTGACACCTACATAGTCAAATGGGTCACTAACTGGCTGGAGGGCCGCACCCAGAGAGTGGTAGTGGATGGGTCATTTTCGACTTGGAGGGATGTGGGCAGTAGGGTCCCCCAGGGCTCGGTCCTCGGGCCCGCACTGTTCAACATCTTCATCAGCAACTTGGACAAGGGGGTAAAAAGCACCCTGTTCAAATTCGCAGACAACACTAAGATGTGGGGGGACGTGGGCACGCCAGAAGGGAGGAATAGGCTGCAATCGGACCTAGACAGGTTACAGGGGTGGGTGGATTAGAACAGGATGGGTTTCAACACGGACATATGCAAGGTGATGCACCTGGGGAGGGAGAACCAGCACCATACCTACAGGCTGGGGAACTCCCTTCTCGTCAGTGTGGAGACAGAAAAGGATCTTGGAGTCATTCTTGATGCCAAAATGAACATGGGCTGATAGTGTGGGGACACAGTCAGGAAGGCCAACCATACTTGTCATGCATCCACAGACGCATCTCAAGCAGGTCCAAGGAGGTGATCCTTCCCATCTATGTGACACTGGTCAGGCCGCAGTTGCAGTACTGCGTCCAGTTCTGGACGCCGCACTTCAGGAGGCATGTGGACAGCATGGAGAGGGTCCAGAGGGTATAGAAGTCTGAGGGGGGATCTAGAGGCCATTTACAAACTAGTCAGAGGGGACCAGCAGGCACTGGGGGAGTCCCTGTTCCCCCAAGCACTCCCAGGAGTGACCAGAAATAACAGTCACAAGCTGGCAGAGGGTAGATTCAGACTAGACATCAGGAGGCGCTACTTCACTGTTAGGGCGGCTAGGATCTGGAACCAAGCAAAGTGGTGCTGGCTCCTACCCTGGGGGTCTTTAAGTGGAGGGAAGATGTACACCTTGCTGGGGTCATATGACCCCAGTACTCTTTTCTGCCATGGCAGGGGATCAGACTTGATGATCTGCTCAGGTCCCTTCTGTCCCTATCAACTATGAAGCTATGTTGGTCCCTGATGCCCTGTCTCTGGGGCTTGTGGGGCCTGGCCCTGGCATAGCAGGGCAAAGTGGGATAGGGAAGCTTGTTGCCGCCACTGGGAGCCCTGTGCCACCATGGCAAGGTGTCCCCTGCCCAGTTGGCACCAGCAGGGGTGGAAGTACAGAGTTGTGCTCCTTGCTGCTGCTGGGCAGGTAGAGTGTACCTCACTATGGCACTGCAAAGCTCCCAGCAACAGCATGAGCCACCCCACCAGTCCTGCTCTGCCCTGCCACACTGGGTTCCACCCACTGGGCCACAGAGGTCCCAGGGGGAGGGCAGCAGGGCAGGGAGTCTGAGCCCACAGTGGCCAGCCCCTAACCCTGCCCCCAACGGGCTGTCCTCTGGTGATGCTGCCTGTTGGGGAGGGGGAGCTGGGCTCCGTGCTCTGCTCCACCACAGCATCCACCACCTCCTACTTGGGCTTCAGTGCTGCTTGGGCAATGCTCTGGAGGGCAGGGGGCTGTGGACCCAGATACCTGGCCCTGTAGCCCTGGCTGCTGGGGGCCCCCTCTGGCAGGACTGAGGCACAGGGGTTTGGGAGTGAGGGGCAATGGCACGGGCAGGGCACGGGCACATCAGGGCTGTTCAGAGCCACAAAACAGGGGGGTGGGAGGGGTCACAGCTGACTTGCATCCTGGTGAGCCAAGGGGGCAAAGGGAAGCTCCGATTTTCCATGATAAAAAACCCAAAACCAAATGCCAACATTTATAGGTATTTAGAATTTATTTTATTATACTGACTGAGGCACTGGTAGGCTTCCACATTGCTTTAAAATTGTTACTATATCAATAAAACATGGTGTTCAACTGATACAGATATATAGATACACACACACACATAGTGGCATTTCATTTTAATCATGGAAAACATGTATTTTGGGGTTTTTAATCAGAGAATTTGTGATTGGGGTGTTTCTATCGGAGAATCTGCAATTTTTAAACAGAGAAAACCAGGATCCCTAATAGTTACTAGGAACACATCTTTAAAACACATTTCCCAGAAATCAATTCCATAAAAAATAATAAAAAGACTTGAAAAAGTTTTCCGAATTCTTTAGCAAAGTTCACACTTGTGCTGAAGTGGCTCAAATGTTTTCAATTCATTGCAAAGTTAGACTTGTAAAAAAAAGTTTTTAAATTACATTACAGCAAACTGCTACTGAAGAAGAGCATATATTACTGTTGTACTTTGAGTCTGAATGCTTACTTATAAAACAAAAGCACAAACAGCAAGTGGTTTCCCAAAGGTTACTTCATGTGATTCACTGCTCTGTGGGGCCTAACATTTTACTAAATTACACTTCTACTACATGTAGGCGTGATGCTGTCAACAGAATTGTAATAGTGACACTAGGGTCTGTGTTGTCTCAACTCTGACAGCCAAGAAATTGCTGTACCAGGTTTGTTAATTCTTTCCCCTCAAAGCTGTAGAAAAGAATAATCACCCAACATTGGTAGAGACCGTTATGATACAAATGGAACGTTAACAGATCTGACAACAGCTTTCACTCCATGCTAACATTACAAGTGACATCTACAGACATTTACCGTACAATCATATGTAAACAATTATTTCTAGAACAGGTAGGACTATAGGGTACCAACTATATGTATGGTGGGGAAAGTGAACTTAAAGGACTCCCTCATGTCTTTCACTCATAAATGGCTCTCTTTTTAATAAGTTCCCTGTACGTTTAAAAGGTTGTTTTAATCAACTGTTGTGTGAGATCTAGTATTAACCTTGTCTGCCTAGGGATGTTCAAGGAATTCAGGAAGTAGCTCAGCTCAAAGGCAAAATTAACTCCTTACTATACACTATGCAATATTCATATTACAGATACAAAATTTCACAGTTTTACTGCTGTAAATTCACAGCAAGTCCTGGGATTTAATAGATGTATACAGGGATATCAAAAGAGAACTTGGCCCCAAGGATGCATAGTTCCACAGGACTTCTTAGCTTGTTCACCACGTAAACCTGCTTAATGAGCTTGCCAATCTGTGTCCTGAATAAAGGTGATGAATTATGGATATTAGAAAATGGAATCACATAAGTGAGTCTTGTTTTGTAATGCATTCCTACAATGGGACAGACCAGAGGTTAAGATAACCACGGATGTTTGTTTCACAGCAACTTCTGGGCATGCAATCACATCCCTTTACTTTAACTTGGTACTCAAACCAATTAAACCTCAGTAATTCTTTAGTTTCCCTTAGGATAAAGACTCAGTTTATTCCTTTGAGATGCCCAACAGCAATCATTACCCACAGCCTAGCCCAAATTAGTTAAGTGAAAATAAACCTTGTGACAGATGGTGAAAATAAGCTAAGCTAAAACATGAAGAAAAAAAAAGAGGTACTATGGCTCCAAGACTGGTGTGACATAAAAGTAGCTGGAATTCTAAAAGCTGCCCCAGGAATCTATTGTTCTCTTACAGATACAGCTTCTAAATAGAAGTCTTAGTTATATCACGAATGGCCTATCCATAACTTTTATAGGAGGACCATAACATACCCTTCTAAGTCTGTTAAAGAGGAACAGGAAGAAAAATTCCTTCTATTAATAAAAGAAAAAACAGAACGCTTCTCCCAGGTGAAAGATGACTAGTACAAGACAACAGATTATGACGGTAATGACTAGTAATAAACAAATTTCTTTAATTAAAATGTAAATATAAATATTAATATTTTTCCATATATATCAATTGATGTTTGATTTTTTAACTATATGGTATATTTTTCCAGTTGCATGTGATGTACAGTTCAAATAAACACTAATAAAATGAAGTAAAACTATTATGACAACGCTCAACGTACCAACAACATCATCACATGACAGTCAGGTAGACATCCCATACCGGTAAGCTCTATATATTCAGGCAAAATAAAGGTTTGCTTAGTACCTAATGATTATCCTCCTCCCCCCACCCAAAGTATAATTATTAATGTTCTTTTATCACAGTCTGCCTTTAAGTCTTCAAGGAGATAGCTATGACAGTGATAATTATTGTTTAATTATGCAATGTAAAATGAATCAATGGCTACTGCTTTTTTAAAGGTATGAATCACAACTTAACAAGCAGATGCAAAGAGATTTTATGGTGGAGTCAAAGTTCTGCGGGCAAGACAGAACTTCACTGTGGTTTTGTTTTTAGGAAGAAAATCAGCTCTGGTCCTCTAAATCCCTGCCTAGTGCCTATATATTTTCATAGAAACCATATTAGCCTAGTCATAGAAAAAACATTATTTAACCACTGGTCACCAACAAGCTACAAATAAGCAAGCTACTCTAGCAAGAGAAGAAGGGTCTAGTAACTAGGCAATAATATTTTATTAGCACAAAGAATTAAACTGGAACCCAAATATAAGCATAAACTAAAACACAGGCAGTGAAAAAAAGTATGGCATATAATCAAAATACATACTTCCATATTACATAAGGGACTTGAGCACTAGTAGTACCATATTTACTTGAGTAAAAGGCAAAATTCCCCTCCCCCCTTCCAATCAGCATATGGGGAAAAGATCCTTATCTTACATGCACATACAAAAAAAATCTCGTTAAATACACTGGCTATCATTCAACTGCTGCCAAAAGTAGCCTTACTGGAAATCGACGATAAAACTGATAAAACACGCTGATGGGAACCTGCCACAAGGATAGGTTAGCACAGCTCATCTGAATAAAATATATAGTAGTGTCCATTGCTCTCAGTCCTCTGCAGTGCTTAAACTTTTTCAAGTCATGGTGAGCCTCTACATTCTGTACAGTTCGACTTCCTCTTCACACCTACAGCTGAGCTGCACTTTTCTTACCCATTTCCAATGATTCTTGTTTCTTCACCAACCATAAATGTCTGGCAAACATTATCAAATGAGGTCCCAAATAGTTCAGCCAGACTCCCTCCATTACCCCCTCTCTCAGCCTGTTGCATAGGATTAGTGTGACCCTGCCCTCCATGGGGTGAAGCCAGACCAGGTTGCTCTGCACCTCATCTACACATATATTTTTGGAGGTTCCTAGGACTCATTACAATGCAACTCACTACCCAGTTCCAGTCATGAGTGCTGGAATAATTAACACATGGATCATTGGGAGGATGGTATCCAAAGCAGACACACACACACACACACTCTGAGCAGTGCTGAGCTGTGGGGTCACGATGAACTGAAATCCTGCTGACTCTGACAGGGCCCAGCCCAACGAACTATATGATATGTCATGAGCCTTCTGGCTCTAGATTAACATCATGCCTGGTTTGTACTATATATACGTAGGTACAAAAGTGATACTTAAGTGTGGTTATGGAGTACCTGTGCTAAAACTTGCAGCAGTTTCAAAAAAAGGTTTCTGAATCTATTCGGTCTGAAATAAGTCTATAGGTACCTGTAGTAATTTGCCTGCATAGAATCATAGAAAATTTGGGTTGGAAGGAACCTCAGGAGGTCATCTAGTCCAACCCCCTGCTCAAAGCAGGACCATCTAATTAGATAATTCCAACCAACGCTTTGTCAAACTGTGCCTTAACAACCTCCAAAGCTGGCTCTGACATACTGGACAGTGCATCAGAGCAGACTCAATTAACTGAGTCTGCTGGAGCATGGAAATAAATGTGCTCCACATGACTCTGGCATCACATGTATTAGTGCCCCCACCCTGAAAGATGAGCTTTATTCAAAGCGACTTACCACCTTCTTTCAGTGTGAGGAATACCAATACACATGACACTCTGGTGCTTTTAATTAAAAGCGCTTGCTAATTAAAGTGCCCGCCTCCCAGAGCATGTGTAAAAATGCCCAGTGTTTTCACATTTGTCCCTCACTTCTATCTGCTCAGGGAGAGCAGGGTCTGACACTGGGGGCAAGGGAGAGGAGGTTCAGGGGAAAAGTTGGAGGGAAGCAGGGGTCAAGGGCTCTACCTGGCCCCAAAGAAAGCTAACTATCTGAGAACAGCTATATCCTGTCTGCTGGACCACAGGCCCTCCTCATGTGCCCCAACCCCTGGCAGCAAATCCTCTGCTTTCCAGGGCACCCCTAAATAGGCAAGCATATTGCAGAGTTTGGTCAATGCCAGCTGTTTACCTTCAGAGAACTCAAGTTTAGGAGCAAGGGGAAAGCAGAAACAGTGAAAATGTCTCCAGCCACCGGCCACCCATCCCTGAGATCCCAACCACCCCTACTCACCCACTATGAAACATGCTGGACTGGGTGCTCACACCCATCCTAGTAATGAAGCAGGGATAAATAGAACCAGTATGATAAGATACTGTTCCAAAATAATCAGTTGTGTCATGTTTATGGACACCAACAATGTTAAACACACTCCTTCAAGTGAAATGAGGTTGATTCAACCATACAAACAGCCCATAAAAACAGGAATACTGACTACTATAGCTCAAGGACTTAAATTCACTACTGAAATATCTATGCTGAGGCATTTTTTAAAGGAAAAATCTCTTCTGAATAAGCTGAATAGATCAATATACATGGTACTACCAAATTTCTAAAAAACCTGATGACTCTGAATAGATAGACAGCAGTGTGCTCATTAATGCATGGAAATTGTTTTTGGGTCACTTTACATAAGAAAAGCTTTGTTAATGTAAACTAAGAGGTCACCAAGACAGCCCCACTAAAAGACAGCCTAACTGACTGTTACTTTCAACACTTTTCCCCTGCAGTAAATCCCAATATAAATCGAGCTGAAACAATACACATTTACAAAAGCATCTCAAAACATTGTGCAAAAGAAAAATAAGCCTCGTTATTTGTTGTTGCAAGTCCCCTCAGGGAAGTGCTTGCTCAGGAACTCCGCAGCCTTGCTTGGGTCTTGGAGTGGTAGCCCAGGCATGCCTTCTAGACCAGAAGGGGAGCCCAGCTCAGTCCAACATCCCTAGTTGTCTGTATACCTGAAACAAGCAGTTAGTTTGCAGTTCACCTCTTAAGAGAGGGACTTCATCTCTTGCTGGGGAGAAGAAATTAAACCCATAATTTCAAGGAGCAAAACAAACATCTTCTCTTGAATCAAATTTTTTATTGAAAAAGGTCACCCAGCCAGCAGCTCTCTACTTCATCCAGAGTTTAGTAGTTCCTCTGTCCCTAATCAAGCCCACACAGCCCCAAGCCCTCAAAGCTGCTTGTTTTTGAATTCCTCTGCCAACACACTAGCCATGAGCTGATACACTGCTTGTCCAGCCTGCTTTGCCCATTGCCATAATAATCTCCTTCAGCTTCTATTGAGTCACCTGTGTGTTACTGACAATCCCACCTTTGTTGATCTATCAAAACTAATCAAATCCTATTGATGCTGGAGCTCAATCTTATTCAGTCCCCATGATTATGTTAGCCGGGGGAAACTGAGGCACATAACATTATTACAAGATGAACAAAATTAACACAGAAACACCATAAAACCCATACTCTACCACAGGGGTCGGCAACCTCTGGTGCACGTGCTGAGCATGGGACGTGAGGCCATTTTGCTTGGCACACTGCAGCCAGCCCTGGTCCGGGAAGCTGCTGCCAGTGACAGAGCCTGGGCTGCTCCCAGCATACTTGCAGCATCCCACCTGCCTGCTGGGAGCAGCCCAGGATCCTGGCTGGCAGCAGGTCCCCAGAGTCGGGGCCGACTGCAGCCAGGAGGCTCCAAACAGCCGCGCCAGGCTCCGGCACCAGCTCCGCACCAGCATGTGCACCTGTGCCTTGGAGTGAGCGGTGGGGGTGAGGCCCGAGGCTGTACAGCCCCGGTCTCTCCCCTGCTCCCGGCACGGGGATGATGAGCCCGGCGCGGCTGTTTGTAGCCAGCCTGGGCTCTGGGCAGCAGTAGCAAGCAGCGGGCAAGCTACAAACAGCTGTGCCAGGCTCATCACCTCCGTGCCGGGAGCGGGGAAGAGACCAGGGATGCGCTGCCTCAGGCCCCGCCCCCACCGAGGCACAGGTGCACATGCCGGTGTGGAGCTGGTGCCGGAGCCAGCCCCGGCTCTGGGGAGCTGCTGCCAGCTGGGGTCCTGGGCTGCTCCCAGAAGGCAGCTGGGACACTGCAAGCCCTGCTCGGAGCAGCCTGGGCTCCAGCAGCTACCCAGAGCCAAGGTAGCTGCTGGCAGCCACAGAGCCCAGGCTGGGGGGCAGGGGCTTTGGGTGGGGGCCAAGGGGAAGTAGGGTTGGGGGCCAGGGGCAGCAGGGCTGGGGGCAGATGCCTTGGGTGGGGGGCAAGGGGCACAAGCAGGGCATCCTGCCATGTACCCCTTCCCCTCATTTTGTTTTTCTGTCATGCCAGCACTCTGGCAACTTCCCAGGTAGGCATTATAGTGTTTTTCGGTACTCCAGCCAAAAAATGCTGTCTACCCCTGCTCTACCACATCTGGATTTAAAAAGAAAGCAAGAAGTGGCCCAAAAGACATGAAACCATTTCCCAGAGGTCATGCAGAGGTCAGTAGCAGAGCAAGGAGCACAACTTCCAGTTCAGCATTAGCAGTAAAATGTGAAGATTATTAAACTCTCAGGCTGCTTGCAGAAGTTAACAAAAAAACCAAAACAAACCCCTGCCCCCTCAAAAAACAAGATTTACTGGAAGAAGCTACACATTACTTTGACCTGGCTCAGCAGCATCTGTATAGATTGGGTGTTTCAGCAGGGTTTTTAGTGCTTCCAGCTAAAGCTGATTCAATCAGCTTTTAGATATAAGTGCCAAAAAAGCACCACTACAGCATCCGATCTATACAGACATCAGGTGACCTCGGTCCAACTATCGCACTGCTTCTTTTGAGCATGTGTGGGGCTTGTTGGTATGGGAACATGCCGAATTCAAAGTAAAGCACTGTTTTTTGGGGTTTTTTTTTAGTGTCTGCAGGCAGCCTCAGAGATCATTTCAAATAATCAATTTATATTTTTCTATTGCAAATGTAACTGAATTTATTCTGAGACAATAGATGCCCAAACTTATGCAAACTGGGTCATTTGATCAGTTTTTTCATATTTTATATTTCTTTATTTATTTGATATAATATGCATGGTATGCAAGAGAATTGTGCAAAAAATAAAATATTCTAACACAGGAACCAAAATTTTCCAAGCCTGGGTTTCTGAAGCTAAAGTTCCAAAATTCACATATATGCACGTAAATAAAGAAAAGGCTCTACTTTCAAGATGCTGAAATCACTTCTTGAAAAATAAAACAAACTGCTATTTGCAATCAAATTATTTATCAGAATCAAGTCTGACTTCTATGACTCAAATTGAAGACAGTACATGTGTATCTCATGAAAGTTTCTGCTGGCATACAGACCACAACTAAAGGATTACTCATTTTTGCTATAGCAACCAGTGCACTGCAATTACCATAGTGATATGAGGAGAATAGAAAAAATAATAATGAAGAGCTCTTGCTGGTTTGGAGCACTATGCCAGCCAAATAAGACTAGAAATCTCTAGAGAGCAGTTCTTCTCACCTTAATCACTTGAGATGCCATCTATAATAAATCTGTGTCACCAAGCATTTCTGATTTCTTTTTAAAAAGGGTAATACAATTTTGGTGATTGTTTATCTTCTCTTGGTCAGTGATGCACTGCCATCACTATCACATAAAAGATCATAGAATGACTTGGTTTAGAAAGTCTAATTTCCCTCGGAGTGAAGCTTAATGTGTAGTGCATTTCTGAGCACATATTTGGTTGTCTGTTTTTCATCTGCAATATCAATTACATTTGAATGATCTGAGTGATAGCTATTTTAGGATTTGTTTTTACCTCACAAGTATTGTTAGTCCCATTTAGGAATACTAATCTGAAGGCAATATTAACATCTCTTATACATGCCTAATGTTATTAACTTGAACAGAGTACATACAGTGAATTATCAGGCATTCTACAAGCCAGAATACTCTGTTAACCGACCCTACTCCACCTCCACTATCCACCATCCCACCCTGCTGCCATGTGCAGCCACCCCACACTGCCGCTATCTATCACCCCATGCCACTGCTGCGTGCAAGGCCCCCCACAATCCGGTATTTTTAGATATCCAGAATTTTTACATAACCAGCACCCAGCATTCCCCACTCATGCTGGATAATGGAGATTTTACTGTATAACTAACAGCCTTAATCCCTACTTGTATCTACACAACTTATACTTCGAATCCTTTGTCCAAATAGCTGCCTATGAGAAATGTGGAATTAGGATGATAGGTCTACTTAATGTAGGTATTCTAAGCGCAGTTTGGCAGTGCACAGAAACCTCTCGCACAACTGTAAAAATTATGGTGGAATTTTAGTCTTAAATGCTTTTCTAAGAGTATTAAAAACAGCTAAAGGTCTAAAATTAAGTTACTAGTTACTTCATACTTGAAGAGTTAAAAGTAGTTTTTTCCACATAGTTATGATTTAAATTTGCTCTGAGCATTCTGCATATAAAGATCTGAGTTCTAGTAATGTGTTGTGAAGACAGCCAGAAATATATGTAGGGAGAACTCTGCATTCCCCCAATCCTATCTGAGCAAAAAAATGTAGTCAGACAAGTCAGAGGATGACAAAGCACTTGTAATCAAAGTCAATATTTCTCTCTGCAAATTCAATATTTCTCCTCTTACCCCACAGTACCTTTAGAATCTCTCTTCATGAATCTGAGTGTCACTCGCCAACATAACTTTATCCAAACTATTGGTTTCATTTTAACACATCTCTTAACCTTAAACTGACCAACGCCTAGAAATAAGAGTTTCTTTTCATGCAATATAACTTTAAAGCAATCTTTTTTTGTATTTAAAACTACCATAAAATAAAACCACTACTTTTTGAACCAATGTCTGACATACTCGGTTTTCACACATTTCTGCTGCAGTAATGTATGAAACTTAATACAGTTTTAAATAACCATACTGCGGCTGAACCTGTGAACGAAATTCTTCCTCCTAAAAACCCATCAATTTGTGCAAACCGTATAGTTAGGAGTGGGTCAAAACAAAATGTTTTGAGGGTGTTGGCTGTAGCCGTGTTAGTCTAAGGACATAGGCAGATCAGGTTTTTTTGGGCAAATGTGATATCCTTTATTACATCAACTAAATAGTTGGAAAAATTGTTCTTTGCAAGCTTTCAGGCATGAACACCCTTCTTCAGCAGTTTTATAATCCAGTGTACCTGGAAGTAACTCTCGATAGGAACCTTACCAACAGAGAACACCTACTGAAAACATCTAAGAACAACTCTTGCATTGGTGCTATAAGATGACCAACTGGCAGGAACAACCTGGGGAGTCAATTTCATCATGCTGACATCAATACTTGCGCTAGTATAGGCACCTGCTGAATACTGCTGTCAAGCATAATAGCCGCCCCAGCAAAGCTGATGTTGCTCTGAACTCAGCAATGAGAATAGTAATAGAGTGTGTAACATATGCTCCTGTTGATATGCTGCCAATACTATCAGGGACACTATCTCCCCAGTTGAGAATACAGAAAGCAACTCTTGGCCTTGCTCAGTGCACCCAACAAAACCAGGAGCACCTGGTTCATTAAATCTTGGAGCAACTAGTACGCAAGTGACCCTAGTCAAGAAACTCAGAGACAGGAGGTACAGGCACAGTGCAATATATGGAGGCAGGAGCAGCACCCTATGGGCACTTGAACAGCACCACAAGAAGTGGGACGAGATTGATTCTCATCTCCAGTGCTTCATAAGCAACCCAAAACCCTATCCACCTAGGTATGAGCTCCTGCACAATTTATGGCTTAAACTAAATAGGATTCACTCTGAAGCTGGACACTTTAATGCCATACTTTATAACACTGATTTAAAGGACAGTTCAATATCTGAGTGCGGTGATCCACCACAGACTGCTGACACCTCCTCACGTGTGGAGAACACCCCTGCATCCAGGATAAGGACTTGGCAAGTGTCAACGATAAAACAGTTTTGTGGCTCTGCCACGTTAATGATGTGTAGAAGGAGAAATGAAGTGTACAAGAGAAGAACCATTCTCTTTATAAACAGCCCTTTTTGTATCTGAAGATTTATTGAATCTCCTCTCAGTTTTCTCTTCTCTAAATAACCCCATTCTTCTCAACTTTCCTCTTATGTCATGCTTTCTTGACTTCTAATTATTTTTGATGCTCTCTCCTGGATTTTTGCAGTATGTTCCTGTCTTTCTTGAAATGCAGTGACCCAAACAGACACAGTACTTTAGTTAAGGCCCCACTAGTTTTGATAGAGCTGGTCCTTACTTAATTAATCTATTTCTCACACTTTCTCTCAAATAACTAGGTAATTTTGAATTCTAATCCTATGCTCCATTTTTTTCCTACCCTACTCAGCTTGACGTTCTTCCCAAATTCACCAGTTCTGCACTCAGTTCTGTTCACTAAATCATGAATGAAGATATTAAACAGTAGTGGGCCCAGGACAAACCAAGGGGTACTGTACTTGATTCCACCTCCCAATTAGACCGTGAGCCATTGATACATTCTCTTTGACGACCCTAATCCAGCCAGTAAAGCACCAAACTTGCAATACTTTCATGTAGGCTCCATTTCCTTTGCTTATTTACTAGGGCTGTGTGACATTTTGTCAGGTGTTTCGTTTCAAAGCTGTTTCAATGCGTTTCAAGCTCAAAACAGCAAAATCAAAATGAAACAAAAGCCTCTGAAACAGCTCTGAAACAAAACAAGGGCACTCAAAATGTTTCAAAACATTTTGAGTTTTGAAGCCATGCGTACCTGGCTTCAGTGCTGGTCCCACCAGCAGCAGCAGCTTCCTGTCATCCTGTGCAGATCCAGGGGCTGTACCCCCTGGGAGGATTCTGGCACATCCCCCAGCACTCCCAGGGGTCCAGACCCCTAGATCTGCATGCTGGATGACAGCATGCTGTTGCTGTTGCTGCTGCCTGGGGCCAGTGGCAGTACCAATCTTTCTGGCACTGGTCCCAGGTGGCAGGAGCAGCCTCCTGTCATTTGGCAGGTAAACAGGGGGCCTGCACCCCCAGGAGGAGTTTGGCAGAGCCCCAGTTTCCCAGAAACCTCTGCACCTCTCTCCATGAAACATGGCAGGCTTCATTCCCTCAGAAGGGGCTACTGTCTCTGCAAGTTTCGTCTGAATCAGGAAAGAAATGAGAAAGTTATGGGCAGTTCCATGCTTCCCCATTATAGCCTATGGGTGAAATGTTGAAACAGTGTCAAAACAGTTTTGACGAAACAGACTAGTGCTTTCAAAAGAAAACAAAACTCGAAACAAAACACTGTTCTGTCGAAATGGAAGTTGAAGTGGAACAGTGCTGTTTTGCACAGCCCTAACATGCATATAGAAACATCTTTATACTTCTCTAGATTTATTTTATTTAATAACACAAAGCGTATAATTACCCAGACTGTTCTTCACTTCCATTTACATAAAATGTATGAAAAACCTGTATTTAGCTGTTGGGAGTAGCAGTTAAGTGATGTTGTACCCATGATGGCTCAGCAGATGTTCTAGGGGCAAGCATTTTGTGTGAATGGTAGGTTTTCTTGGATCAACTGCATGGTTGGGAAAGAACTGGGCAAGCTTCTGAGTGCCACATTACTCTTCCTCAGATCTGAGAAAGAAGCTGGCACAGCAGAACTAAATAGCTGATGGAACAAGGGCTTGTGTAAAATCCATATGCAAATAAAAACAGGATACAAGAGAAATAGTCACCAGGGATCCTGGTTTTTTTTGTTTAAAAATCCCAAATTCTCTGATTAAAAACCATAAATTCATGTTTTTCCAAAATTAAAATGAAATGCCACTATATATGTAGGTACCTTAATTGTAAGAATGATTTGATGATGCAATCACGTCCAATATACATTTTATGTTCAACTGTGTTTCATAAGTAACCACATTTAAGGTTCAGCCACAAATAAGGATTTGGTGCTCTGATGTGTTTACCTGGACGACTAATTGCTATGTTCTAAACCAGGGCTACCCAGCTTCTAAGTAGCCAGGGACCGCACGCTCCTCAGGCTGCACCAGGGTGACCCACAGGCCCCCAGACTGCACGTCACAGGATGTCTCCCCTATCTGGTATATACAGCATGTGCCTTTGTAGGTACCTTTCACCACTGCTTTCCACTGCTGCATAGGGCACTCCCTCCCCAGGTACACCATGTGGGCACATAGCCACAATTCCTCCCCTTTCCCCCCTGCACAGCGCACCTCTGGACTCACTCTCCATTTCCTGTGCTGCAGTGTCCTGTCCCTTAGCCCAGGGGCGGTAAATGGTTGTTGAAGGACAGAGAAGCCTGGAGACTCAAGGTGCTATTGCAGCCAGAGCTATGGGGTGAAGGGGCAACTAGGTGAGAGCCCAGGGGCTGCCACTTTACACCTCATGAGATATGCCCGTTGGACAGCCATGTTGTAA
Source organism: Crocodylus siamensis (assembly GCF_052110815.1). Lineage (NCBI taxonomy): Eukaryota > Metazoa > Chordata > Crocodylia > Crocodylidae > Crocodylus > Crocodylus siamensis. The sequence goes on from NC_143403.1 coordinate 22,671,533, forward strand.
ACTAAAACTATGCAAGGCTTCTCTATCATGGAAAACATGGACCACTACCTCCAACTATATTATTTTGTTTCTTCCTTATATTGGCTTGTTTTCAAGCTGTAATAGTTGCATTTTAAATGTATATAAAAAAAAAACTTCATTGTGAAGCAGGCAGGCTTGCCACACCAATAGTAAATCTAAACCCATAAACCTCATGTATGTAAATACAAGTACTACCCAGCTGTGGAGTTTCTGCATGTGGAGCAATACACATGTAGATGCTGAGCTGCCTGGCTGGGGCACGAGAGTGCTTCAGTGTGGGGGCTACCTGCTGGCTAGCCCTGCACTGGAGCACACTTGTGCCCCAGCCAGCTGCTCCATAGCACATTGAACCAGGTCAGAGCAGCCCTGGGCTGGCAGGCTGACCCCCTCCAGCACAGATGATCCTAGCAGGGTGTGGGGGCTGCAAAGCAGCCTGCACGAGGCCCCCTCCCCATCCCCTGGCACACCGGATGTGGTGGGAAGGGTGGCAGCTGGAACAAACAAAGAGATGTCCAATCCACCGGGTGGGAGGGCAAGCTAAACATCAAACACGGAAGTCATGGCCTCTCCACCTGGCTCCGCAGGGCCCTCCGAAGTGTGGGGCCCAGGGCGGTTGCCCTGATTCGCTCTCCACTCTCCAGGGACAGCCCAGGAAAATCAGGGTCTGCTGGGGGGGCGGGGGGGGGACAGAGAGCAAAGGGTGTATTGCCAGCCAGGACTGCTCCAACTTAGCTCAATGTGCTGTGGTACTGGGCACACATGTAAATGCAGCACCCAGGAACAATAATCAGTTTATTTATTTAATAACAGTTTATTGCTGTGTATTAATATGCACACATAGATATGCCCTTTAATATTACTTAAATTTCCTCATAGGTAATATTCTGCATTAAAATGTATATAGCTTTGCAGTCTGCTTGGAATGGTTCTGCCATGTTTACAGTCATAAATTAAAATTGCTATAAATTTTTCATTATGCACTGTACTTATTTAATTCTTAACTGTCCAGAAGTCTGTTACCTACATAAAGATCAAAAGGAAAATTATAATGATGTCTTTAACTAATCCAGCTTGGTTTTTAGAAGGTGGCATCAGATTTCATACCTACCATTTTTGTTTAAAGTCAGTTTGCTTCCAGTACCTACATATTGCAATTTTGCTTGTATCATTTCCAAAGGGGAAAGGAATTACTGAAATGCTTAATGTTTCTTTTAGAGTAGAACAGGATTTAAGCTTTCTTTTAGGAAAACAGAAAACTTTCTTTTGTCTCCTTGCCCAAGCTGTAACAAAGACAGTCCAAAATAAATACAGCAAGTTACATTAATTCACAATCATGTTCAAACTATTAGTAGGTAAAGCTGTCCCTTTTAATTAACTTTTAATTTGGTCTCTACAACAACAGGCTATGAATATACTCAAAGGCCTCCTGGTAGTGCTAACAATTGCACTGTGTATACACACACACACACACACACGCGCGCGCGCGCGCCCCCTCAGTGGGGGGGGGGGGGGCGCGCGCGCGCGCGTGTGTACACACATATACATACACTTACATACATACACAGTTCCCCTCAGTTTTTATATACATAAAACTTTATTTACTCAAATATAAGATGACCTTGAATATAACAGGCAATGCTTCAATAATTATATTCTATGGAAAATGTATCAATTTGTTATAATTTTCCAGGCATAGAAGCCAATTATTAGTGGTTTGCCTTGAATTTGTCCCCTTCCCACTCCACTGCTACAGCAGGGGAGAAGCACCAGGGGGAAGGGTAGGGGCAGGAAATCAGGTGCCCCTTTGCTCTCTGTCCCCCCTCTCCCTGGCAGACCCTGATTTTCCTGAGCATATAGAAATGAGGGGCAAATTTGCATATAGGCTATAGGTACTCATAGACTTAGTTCTCCCAGAAATTATACAATTTACCTTTTTGGAAACTGGTGTGAGTTTTAGCACAGGTACTCCATAAGCACACTTTTAAGCAGCAGTTTTCTATCTACTTGTATAAAATACAAACTATACATGATATTAGTCCAAAGACAAAAGGTGACAGAGGGTGAACTGTTTGGGGCCCCGTTTGGTGATGTTTGCTAGACACTCAAGACTGACAGAGAAACAAGAATGACTGGAAATGGGAAAGAAAGGTGCAGCTTAAATGTGGGAGTGAAAAGGTAATCAAAATAAATTCAATGTCGTGGCTCACCATGACTTTAAACAGGTGTCAGCACTGAGGGGGACTGTATGCAATGAGCGCTAGCATACCTTTTTATTCAGATGGGATGCACTAGCCCATCTTTGTGGCAGGTTCCTATCTGTATGTTTACCCCATGTGGGTCACATGTTTTATAGTCATGCTTAGTGCTGGCTGCATTTAAATCAATGTTATAGTTGGTTTCCATTATTGAGCATGTGCTGCTTTTGGCAGTAGCTTAATGATAGACAGTGTATGTAATGAGGTTTCCCTGTATGAGACAGTAAGACGAGGGGCTTCTTCCTCCCCTGCTGACTGGGGAAAAATCCTTGTAATGTGAATATGATATTTAGCTCATAAGACCTAATTTATAACTGTGCACTTACGTAAGATGAATACTTTTCTGAAATTATGTTCAGAAAATTTAGGATTTAAGAATCCTATTTAATGCTATGTTTGTTTTTTTTAAATTCTAGATTGTTTTGACCATATTCTCACACACAACACACCCCAGAATGTAACATGCACATTGTTGTTGAAAGGTGAAATGAAGGTAAAAAAATCTTTCCTTGCCATAAGTAATTATGAAGTAGTATCTACAGAGGAGAGCCTATTCATCGTTCTCCTCCCTGTGAGCTGCATGTAGCTCTTACTTTCACTGTTGCCCATAAATAACCATCAGAAACTGTTCTTGCTATATTTCTCACATATAATGTGTGCTGTAATTTCCAGCCATTGTTCTTTTGGGAAAAATGTTGCATTTTGTATATGAAAAAAATATGGTATATTTTGAAGGCTCTATTAGTCTTCTCCCAGAGATTCTAGAGTCCGAAGTCAAAAGCCCCTGATATTGAATACGTAATATACCCTTTGGTCATGTTAGTCAGGGCATACAAAAAGAAATCTGATTTCAGATTGCTCTTTAAATTTATATCTTACAAGAGAAATAATACTTGACATATACTCTCTGTCTATTAATATTCATAGTTATTCAAAACATCTGCTTTTCAGAATCATTTACACTCTTATCCATTAAAAGAATGCTGAACTGAGAAAACATGGACAAAAACATTTTAGAATATTTTGATGTTGTTCTAACTGTAGCGATCAGTTCTCCATTTCAAATATTGCATAGATCTTGTCAATGTCTGTTTGTAAATTACTTATATAGTAATTAAATTTTTAACTTTTAATACCAGAAACTAACCTTCCTAGTATAACCTGGAGTCATTGAACTTCTATTTTGCTCTGTTATATTATATAAAACGAATCCCAGCCCATAGCAGCTATACCCAGGAGCAGTATAAGTTAATCACCCAGGAGAGATGATCTTTAACTAAAGGTCAAACAGAAGCTGGGCTGGAAATCTGAGGGATTTTTTAAGTAGTAGCATAAAACAAGGAGATCAACTAGTTTCTATATTATTGGCTCTTCTCTTACTTTCTGAGGAATACCAGCCTATTTAAGATAAAAATTGCTGTACCACACACTAGAGCATCCATGTAATAGTATCTAAATGCAAATACAAATCTTGCAGGTTACTAATAAGCATGTGTGCTATAATGAACAGAACCACTGAATTCATTAATGGTTTGCATGATTAGGTTCATAAAACTTCTAGTTACTTCTGTGCGACTCAGTCTTATCTTAGTTTCCAAAGACATGTTTCCTCTGAAATTAGATGTTACATTACCTGAACCACTGATTAAAAACTGATAACCCTGAATTTATAGCATATAGGAGTATAAAATAAAGAACTTTTAAGTTCTTTTAAAAAAAGAACTTTTAAGCATGGTTAAAAACAACTCTGTGCTGAAATAAACATTATAAGCAAACAGTTGAATATGAACACTCATATTGACAATGGGATGATTATTTAAAATATTTCAATCAAAATATTCAGCATATGCAAAATCTTAGATTTCAGGACTGATTCATGGTAATATCAGGTTAAATTTTAATGAGGAATACATCAAGTAACATTCTGAATAAAAAAAACTCATTTCCTTTTAAGCATTAATACAGACAAAGATTAATCAATTTGCAGCTGATTAAAAACTATTTTATAGCCAAATCTAGGCTATGTGCTGCTAATATTTGTTGAAAACTTCCATATAAAATTTTCTTTACAATGTTTTGAATCTTTCCAAAACAGACCATTCAACATATAAAAATGTTAACATGTTCTGTCAATCTTTAGAAAAGTAACTTAATTTACATTGTTCATAGTTTCTCATGCATATTAATAGTTTATAAACACTTACTAAAATAATGTTGCCTGAATGCAATACTTTAAAGGAAACATCTGCACATGAATAACAGCAATGCTCTTAAAAGTGGCAAGGAAAAAACGACAAGGAACATATTTCTACTTATTTACTGCTAAGGTTCCTGGTTCAAATTACATTTAATACATTAAATTAAGCCATAAATTGCAACGGTGCCAAAGAGTCATCCAATTTAAGGCAGCATAAAATAGCAAGCTAGCTACAAAGATGAAAACATCTTTGTGGCTGGTTTGTATGGCACCTTAAGCTAAGTGTGTGGCAGGTCCACTTACCAGGTCTATCTGGGGCTTTATGCCAACAATCAGTTGATTGTCAGAATTACCCTCAAGTCTCCAGTCAGATGACTGTTGGCACCAGCCTCCCAAGGTAGCCATAGGTCTCCAATTGGGCCTGTGCCTGTTCCCACCCCAGCCCACTGGCACAAGGAAATTTAAAGCCCTATACCCAACAGTCTAACTGGGGCTGCTGGCTGCATGGACTTAAAAAAAAAAGGTGGGTAGAGCCAAGAAACTCTCTGTGCTGGGGAGTTTAAACACCTCTGCCCAGCAGGACATGAAGTTATTGGGATCATAGATCAGATCCCACCATGTGATTACTTTAATGTCTGCCAAGGGCCTAACTGTCCCTGCTGCAAAGAGGTGATCTTATAAAACACCAAACACACATAATACCCTGGATTCCCTGGAACATCTGAAGCTGAGGGACTTGGATTATCTACTTCATGAATTCACTTCTTCCAAGTACTGGAAGAAAAACTGTCCATTAAGAGGGTCTTGAAATAAGACCGTGTATGGTCAGATGAACAGTACAGTGCAGATATTGAGAGCAGCATGACGAAATGCACAAACTAGTAGAAGCAGTTAAATGAGACACGGTAAGTGATAAAAGTGAATGTAGGCACAGAGCAGGAAACCCTGTACAAAATCCAGAAAAGGAAAAGCTTTGAAGAAAAAGAAAGGTCAGAGATGAGCTGAGACTTCAAAGATGGTATGAAACAGTCAGACTGATAGTCCAGCAAATTATTTTGACAGCCATATTCTTTCCAGAATGAGGGTGGGGAGGGCGTTATGCAACTAAGCCTGGAGTGGAGATGGCTTTGGTAACTGAGATATCCAGGTTTAAGTTTTCTGTATGCTGTGGATAAAACTGGTAAGGTCTGGATGTGACTTGTGTGTTAGGGGAGAATCAGAAAGAAAGGCTGAAGAGGACTCCTAGATATCAGCTTTGACAGATGATAATATATTAATCAACAAAATTAGTAAGTTGGGTAGAGGAAAGAGTTCAGGAAGATGAACATTAAATTAAATATTCATCATAAAAATCCTGAACTGTTGGCAAGTCCTTAAGAAAGCAATATCAAGAAGCAGGCTGAGGCGCACATCTCCATACAGCAGTAGTGCTCAACCTCTGTGGTCCCATAGGCCAGATGAGTGATGCCCTTTGGGGTCAGTCCACAGGGCAGATTCTGCATGAAGTCAGCATGCAAAAAATCAATGCGTGCACACCCTGTGTGCTAGATCTGGCTGTGGAGCAACCATGGACCAGCATGATCTGCTGCATAGGCTCCCCACAGGGGAACTGTGGCAGGGTTAACTGCCATCGCTCTAGGAGCAATTACTACTGCTACCATTCCCCCTCAGTGCCACATTTCCAGACCAGCTGGGAGCCACATGGGGCAAATGACATACCTTCACAGGCCTAAGCGCCATTGCTATAGAGAAACCCACTCAGAAGTGGACAAGAGGATTTTTAAGCTGTTAGCACACAACCCCCTTTCCCCCCCCACAAGTGTTAAACTGGCACGGTTGGAATGAAGTCACTCAGACACATGAGAGATCAGGACCTTGAATTCTATAGGAACCTCACCATGAGAGGTAATGAAAAATTGCCAAAGCAGCACTGAAAAAAAACAAATTTAAGTGAAACAACAAGGGAAGACAGAATGAAAAGGCAGGGATAGTGATAAAAGCAATTAAAAGGTTAAGAAAAAAAAGTAAGAAGGGGTAAAAGGTAGAGTACATTCGGTCAGGAGCAGTTTATGTGAGATTTCACGGTAGTTTCATTAAAAAGTCAAGAAGACAGAAACTAAAACAAACAAACAAACATTTATATAATGTTCTTCACAGGTAATATCTAATTTTTCAGTGTTGATTACGAAATAAAAAGAACAGTTTTAAGAGAACATATAAAAATGAGAGAGAGAAAGGATTTCAAACAGAACAGCATGAAGTATAAAAGCAACCTCTCTGAAGAAAATCATAAGAATTTAACAAAAAGGTAAATCAAAAGTTTTGAAGAGCAACAAATTAATTGTTAAAGTATGTAAATTACTTGGTACTACCATTAAATGCAGTTGGAAGTTAAAAAATGTAAAATGTTAAGCTTATTAATATGTACAAACAATGCATGAATGAATGAATGAATTTATGGCCTTCAGTCTTACAAGAGGCTGAGGCCATTTATACATATAAATGAATGAATTAATTTTCAAGAATGATCAGCATTCTTATCACCTTCCTGCATTCTAAAGCTGGCTTATCATTCTGGTGATTAATTCTTCGTCTAACAATCTATAATTTTAGTCACTGTTTTACAATTTAAGGACCAGAGTTTAAATTAGGCATTCAGGGGAGTGCCAGATGCTGAACATCTCTCAAAATGTTACTACTTTATCCAAATGCCTGAAGGAAATGAACTTACGAATATCTGGCCAGACAGCCAACAGAGAAATACATTATTTATATAGATACGCCATGGCCAAATCCACATTGTTTTGAGCCACCCTCCCAGCCCCCATCTTTTTCGTAGCCTCTAGTCCCTGCTTCCCCAACAGTCAACTCTAGGCAGTTATTCAGAAACACAGTATGGGAAAATGAAAGTACCTTATTAGTTCATAAAATAGCCCCTAACTTTAATTAAAAAACCAAAAACACAACAACAGTAAATTCATCCAAATTAAGATTCACTAGAAAATATTGTTTTAGAAATTCACCCTAACAGGGATTTAGGCTTCAATTCTGGGCACCTATTCATGTTTGCACATCTACTCATCCACCACACACACATGATTATCTTTAAAACTTTTGAGTAGCCAGGGCTTTGGGCTACAGTGGTGCAAGAATGTATAAAATTCAGGTCCAAAACAGTCACTTTCAAAAAGAAACTTGTATTGCACACACAACACTAGTTTGACTGCAGTACCTTAAATAGCTAAGTATCAAGTAGCTTAAGAAGAGCAAGGAACCTCACCAAAATCTGCAAACACTGATTGTCCAATAATCATCATATCTTCAGGTTTTTTCTTTGTTTTAGTGACTTTGGAGAAGTTCCCATCCTGTCAAATATAATAAACATACACTATGAAAAGCTACATTAATGGAGTATAAACAAGCCCATGAAAGTTTACACTGTGAACTGGAGATAAGAAGCGACTTAAAAAAATAGAGTAGTTGATAAAATGCAATTTTAAACAAAGCAACACTATTATTTGGACACTCTGGGCCTTCTAAACAGTTGTGTGCACACCTCCCCCCCACAATCTCAATGAAATCAGACTTAATTCATGAATAAGAGACCACATATTTGGAGTTGCTTGTAGGAAAAGAATTATTTTACTGGTAAAATTGTATATACCAAGGTGAAGCTTCTAGTTTAATGAAGCTGCTTTAGTGAGGCAGAAGTTACCATTCAGAATATTCTTATTATATTATACCACCAACCAGGGCTTGTTTCATTCCCATGCATCACATGAAATTATGATACGTTATATGAAACATGATCCAGTGGAATGGCAAATATCTTTCCCATCATACTGAAACAAAGTGCAGAAACTAGCTATACCACAGGCCCCAGATGCTGAGCAAGTGTTTAAAAGGCAAGTTTCTTTAACCAACTAAAAAGACTAGAGGCCCAAACACTTCAATCCGATCACTGAGAATTCTGAACGCGCATGCTTATCCATTAACTCAGAGTTCTCTGTCATAAACCGTTTCCAGATTGTATTATCACTTATTTGTGCATTTGTGTGGTTTACTTTTCTTTGTATTTTTCTTTTGTTTATAAATAAAATAGGAGGTAACTTAGTAAATTGCCATATGGTTTTTAATTTTCTTAGAACAGCATCTTTCCTGAGTGGTATTTCATGTTTATACAGTATTCTAACATACCATTTTTCTGTATTTCTGACAGAAGCACCTGTTCAGCAGAGGTAGTTACAACTCTGCAGATATGTTTGTATTCTTTCCATGTTGACCAGTACGTTTTATTACATATGCAAATTTAAATTTAAATTTTAGAGATTACTTATGTCAAACAGCAAAAATTATTTTTTACTGATGTTGTCACTAAAAAACCTGCAGTTAGGTCTCAGATTATGCAAGTAAGTGCATGGTATAAGTGGCAAAGAAACTAAATTATTGTAGTTAAAGTAAAATCCATTGTCATGCACTTTCTTCACTAGCATGCCTCTCCATTTCCTACAGCTAGTTACCGTTTCAGCAATGTACAAGTACATGAAACTCATCATTCTATAACAAATGTTTCATATAAACAACATTCTGAGCACTGAGCACCCTTCAGACCTCTTAACAGCTTTTTTCCTGTGCTCCCGCCCCAGTCAGCCTCTTAAGTTGGCTTTCTCCACCTAAGATATGGTTCTTCTTTTCCTGCAGGTGCTGTCAGGTTCCCTAGTATTTTCCGGTGACACTCACTGCCTCTCGAGCTGCTGCTGACAGATTCACGTGTTGGATTGAAGATGTGACTCGTGTGATTTTAAATATTTTATATGGGATTTTAAGAAGGCTATAAAAAGCCATTTCTATTTATATTTATTACCCAAAGAATTTATGACACTGACTTGCTTTTAATAACTGTTGTTAATTTTCTTGGGAGGTGGTATCTATTAGGGCTGTGCGAAACGGCTGTGTTTCAATTTGGTTTTGGATTAGGCCATTTCGGAGGACAGCAATTTGTTTCAGTGTTTCAGATCATGGTCCTGTTTCGTTTTGGCTGAATCTGTTTCAAATGGGCTGTAAGGCAAGCTTCGCCCTACCCAGCTGGGCGGGGCTTGGGACTGCTGTAGGGAGCAGGATGGGGCCGTGGGTGGGACATGCAGGTGAGGAGATGCCGGTGTAGATCTCTGATCCCTGTCACACTGGGTTGTAGGGCGGGGAAGCAGTGCAGAGCGGTGAGCAAGCCCGCTGTTCCCTGCTGCGCGACTTGGCTCCCCAGGGAGCAGAGATCTGCACTGGGGTCTCCTCGGCACCACTGCCAGCCCCATGCAGCCCCATATCTCTGCTCCTCAGACAGCAGGGACCAGCACTGCCCCACCGCATGACCTGGTTCTGCAGGGAGCAGGGATCTGAGGCTACACAGAGCAGGCAGTGGTGGCAAGGAGACCACAGCGCAGATCTCTGCTTCCCAAAGAGCCAATTTGCACAGAAGGACAGTGCTGGTTACTGCCGGGAGACCTGGCTCTGCAGGGAGCAGAGATCCGGGACTGCACAGGGTGGGCAGGAGTGGCGAGGAGACCCCAGCATGGATCTCTGCTTCCTGAGAAGCCAAGTTGCACAGCAGGGCAACAGCATGCAGCTGTTTACCTGCAAGCCTGGCTCCGAAATGCTGAAATGTTCCGAAACATTTCCAAAATGTTTCGGATGCCTTGTTTAGTTTTGGAGATGTTTCTGGGTCTTCCATTTCGATTCAGATTTGGCATTTTGTGCACTAAAATGGCCCAAAACACCTCCGAAACAAAATGGCTTCTTAAATTTCACACAGCCCTAGTATCTATTGTGCTAGCTTTATAAGGAAGATCAGAGCTAGGTTATATCTCAAATATTACTTTGCATATTTTGGAGTGATGCATATTTTTCTAGCTCATTCCTTTTAAAGTTAGTAAGATGTAGTTCCATTGATGAGGGCTGTGTGTCACCTTTGTTACCCAAAGAATAGAAAACAGAAACGTATTTCAGGTTAAAGAAGAAAATTGATTTTACTGTTTCAGGCAATATGTATATTTTTGGACATTTCTAAAACTACTAAGACAAAAACACAGATTTGAGCTTGAATCTAAGTTTTTAACAATATTGATACAAAAGGTTCTACTTTATCAAGTGACACCTAGAGCTGTTTTAAAAGGTACTTGACACAAACTTGTATGGTTTGTGCTCATTAAAAGATATTTTAACATATATAATAATTTAACTCCAAATATCCCCTTACTCTCAAGCCTTCCCAAAGTCGAGGAAGAGTAACTAGTTAACTTATGGCAAAGATTTGAATAAAAACCTTATTTATCAGTTTTAAATATATATTAGATGTGAGAAATATTCCCATTTCTGAATTATCTTAATGCCAAACAATCGTTTGCTGCACTACAGAATGTATTATTTAACACAGATGGTATGTTTTACTCTTCCTGAGTCATCCACAATGGATGTTCGTTTGGTCAGGTTGGGACAGGATTTCATTTCTGCTTAACTTAAATACAGCCTATTTCTTGTTCAAAGTTTTCCAGTCTGTAAATTATTCAAGTTCATAAATGAATCAGAAGTGGCTACTCTACGAATAAAATTGAGAACCAATGCCTTGCTTGACTGAATCTTACCAGGAAAACCATGGAGTGTTCTTTCAAACAAAAATGAATGTATTACACAAAACAGAATCTAGTGTGCAGAAACTATGATAGGCATATAGATCTCTGTTGGAAATCAAGTAACTATTACAATTTTTTTTATGCACTGATATGTAGTCATAAACTTTCAAGAAAAAAATCCCTTATTTTTACAGCTATCAAATATCTGTGTGTGTTTTTCAGTCTACATAACGAAAAAAAAATATTAACAAACAAAGATGCAGTTGTGGATAGTCACATGGCTGCAGATGTGGTTAGGAAGTTTTCCTTGTCTGCTTAGATCTGCTGCAGCAGCTGTACAGGGAACTGTTCCAACTGCTGGCTGAAGTGCGAGGACCAGAGTTATGGCTGGTACTGAAGCCATGTTTGGATTCTTATGGACCCTGGAAAAGTAAGCGCAGCCTTACAGCAGCCCTTCCTACCTACCCCTTAGAAGGAGAGCCCAGGGAGAGATTCCAGAATATGAGGTCTATGCTATCAAAGAATTTGATCACCAGGGATTCTGGCCTTTTCTGTTTAAAAATCCTAAATTATCTGATGGAAAATACAGATTTTGGGGGCTTCAATGATGAAAATATCTATATCTATATCAGCATACTGGAGCAGTTCATCACCCCAAAGCAGCAGTGGGGACAGCCACATCTGAACCCACTTCCTAGTGAGAGAAGGGGTCAGGGGGAGCACTGATTTTTCCGTGATAAAAAACCCCCAAATCAAATGCCAAAATATACAGGTATTTAGAATTTATTTTATTATAATGATTGAGGCACTGAGGGACTTTCAGATTTTAGAATTGTAAATATCAATAAAACATTGTGTTCAACTGATATATATATATATATGAACACGAATATGAACATGAATATATAGATAGATAAATAGATCAATTATTATAATAAAATAAATTTGAAACACCTACATATTTTGGCATTTGATTTTGGGTTGTTTTAATCATGGAAAAAAAAAGTCAGAGCTCCGCCTGACCCCTTCACTCACTAGGAAATGGGTCCAGCTGTGGCTGTCCCCACTGCTGCTTTGGGGCAATAAGCAGCCTCAATATGCCAGTGCCCTACCCCTGTCCATCCCAATACCCCTTTCTCCTGATCCACTGTCCCCCAGGGCAGGGATACTTAATCAGAAGTAAAGTCATAAACGATATGGTGAGGGGGAGAGAAGGGGACACATTTCTCCCTGGATTTCGATTCCACAGCAGGCATAGGGCTTCAGCCTGGCACAGGCAGGAGCCGAATCTGTAGCTCAGAGGGTGTGACCCAGCACTGGAGGGCATAGCAGGGCAGTGACATGTACTGCTGCCACCACCTCGACCCCTGTGCCAACCGTACTGCCAGCAGTGCAAGGAGTAATGGATGGGGTGGGGGCACATTAAACTTACCTCCTCCCTTTCTCAGCTACTTGCACACTGGGCTGGCATGGCCTGGCCACTGCCACTTTCTGCCTCAGGCCACTCATGCTATCCCCTACCCCACCATCCCTTCAAGGTAAAACCACAGCCCAACATGCAAACAGCTGGCAGTGGGAGGAGGTTAAGGACAGTACAGACCCTCCTCATCTGTTACTCTTTACACTGCTGGTGGTGCAGCTGGCACAGGGGTCCTGGCAGTGGCAGCAGCTGCAACAAGTCTTGCTGCTCTGCTTCTTGTGCCAGGCCTTGGTCCTTACGCCTGCTGGCTCACAGAAGCAGCTCCTAGCCATACCAGTCCAACCAGGCTGCAGCCCTGTGTTCACTGTGGGCACATAGATCTGGGTGAAGGCCATGTGCCCCCTTCCTGCTCCCCTGACAAGTTCCCACTGTCTATTCCCACCCCCACCTACAAGACTTACCTATAGGATTTGCTCTCTATCAGGCTGCCTGGTTGCTACATGCATGTGTGCATACGCACACATGCATGTGGTAATCCTTGCTTGATTGGCCTCTTCCTGGTCCCTCCAGACCCTTGCAGGCTGGAACTGTCAAGTCTGCAAGGAAAAACCTGTGGTTTCCTGCATTTTTTTCTCCTTTAAAAGAGAATATACATATTTTTCCACAGCAAATAAAACACCTGGATCCCTGTCAGTCACTCAAGTACAGGATTTTATGGTTGTAATGCCCAAATCAAAATAATACATTTTTTCAAGAAATAGTTTCCGACTGTTTTCAGCTATTCATAGACAATCAATCAATATGCTATTAAAAAAAAAAAATCAAAAGGAGTTAGGCATCTAACCAGCTTTTGCATTTCTAAAGGCCTCATAGAAACATTCAGTTTTTCCTGGGAGTGTTGCTGCTTTCTCAGGAGAAACTGTGAGTATATAGATATAAAGGCTTTTTCTCCCCCAAAGTAAAAATGGCCACTCCAGGAGAAAAATAATTTGGGAATAACCAGGAGTAAATCACTCCTGGAAGAGTTTCTTCTGGGAGCGCAAACATCTGTACATGCTATGGCTTCTCTCAGAAGACAACGTGGTCCTCAAGCATGCGCCATTCTCCCAGAAGAAGAGTGTGTCACTTGCTGGATTGCGCCGCTCCAACAGGGGGGAAAAACACCACCCTTCATAATCTCCATTGTGCTGCAAGGAAGCACAGGCTGACCATGGTCAGCCTGGGTCAGGCAAAACAGGGCTCCCATCTGTTGCCAGGCGGGTTAAGGGAGCCCATAGAGCATGCCAAAATGTGTGAACTGGACCCCACTCAGGCTGCAGTGTCAACACTGCAAGCTTTCTACTTGCCAGGACCTCAGAATTCAAATGTCCATACATGTGGCCCTAGGTAAGAATACTACCAGAACAAACCTGGAAGAATTCCTCCAAATTATTTGAATGTGTGCATCTAATCTAAAAATCCTGTGGCTGCCCATCTGCATCTTTAAGAAACTAAATAAATTTGAAATTCTGTTCCATAATAAATCAGAAATAATTCATTGCTTCATTAACTTTGATACTTAAGTTAATCAAAACCTGTTCAGCATTTTAAACTATTTTTCCTTTAAATAACTTTTTTCAACCAAAAATAAATAGTTTTTGTTATTTTAAATTTGATTCCACATTCTGTTCAAGTACATCTAGACACAAAAGCGCCCAATAAAAACCGCCCCTAATAAATAAGAAAAGTGTCATTCACCATTTTCTACCATAATAAAAAGATAAAAATTAAGGAACCGAGAACACATTCATTAGCTTAAATAATGACTTACAAGAAATGCATGTAACAATCTTGCTAATTTTCGTTAGCAAGAAAAAATATTGTAGGATTTAGTGTAAGGCTGCATTTGGTTGCAAATCAACATATTTTAATAGAGTTGTTGATCCAACGGCTGTTCCAATTATACAGGTGGCCCAATTCAAAGCTTTAAAAAGCAGCTCCTGTTACTTATTTAATTCAGGATCTAACAAGATGATTTTAAAACACTTTGATATAAATCAGTTAAGCCTCACTGACTGTTTTAAAGGTTATAACAATTCATATCTGAATATGATTAATACAAAAAAAAAGAAAAAAGATAAAACTGCAAAGGAAGTTAAGCCACCTCTTTAGCTCAGAAACGTACTCCAATAGCAACCACTCTAATGAAATTCCTCAGTATTTCGTTGTTCTGACATCTTTACAGCAATTTACAATGCTGGATCATGACCAGGTTATGACCAGGTTGATTGCCAATAGAACAGCTTTTTGCTTCCATGCTCCCAACCGCCCAGAATTCCTCCAAGACCTTTGTATAGCCAGCAACAGTAAGAACATTTTTATAGCAACGATTATATTTTATTTTAAGTCTATTCAAGCTTCCCCATAATGTTTTATATTAATTATTAAAAGCTCATTTGGAAGAAGTCATTCTTTGACATGCAGACCAATTGAAAGTAAATGGTCAAAAATGGCATGAACTAAAAAAAAAAAAAGAGAGAGATTATATACTTGTAGCTTGGGGGTTTTTTTGTTTGTTTTTTTTTACAGTATTTTGAACTATTACAATATTTACTTGAGAGATTCATATCAATAATTTAGACACGATCTAAAAGGAAAAGTGGGCTTTCTCTATCACCCATAAAAGTATTTTATTCTTATCCTAATTTTTTCACCCATGTTTAAATCAAACTAAAAATATCTAGGCTTCGGGCAATGAAGAAAAAAATACTCCTCTGAACAGCTTTTTCTTCATAAACCATCATGCTGTCAAATTAAGTGACAGTCACCCCTTACAACAGCTGACAACACCACAGGAGCCCTGTTAACATGCGCATTAGGGCAGACTGATTAACTTAATTGGCAGTCATGCTAAAAACCTGCATAGGATCTGATGTTGAGTGAATCATCTCCTCCAGTGATATTCAGCAGTTTGAATACAACAGTGCAACTGCACACCCTAAATGTCACCTCTGTTTATTCTTTAAACTTGCATCATCAGGTTACCTCTTCACTTTATGTTTCTTTAATCTGTCTATTTTAAGGTCACATGTTGGCTTTATGTTTCTCCTTACCTTGTTCACCCACATCTCAAACTGAATTTTGTTGGAGTCTGATAATGTAGTAAGGAACAAATCTGAAATGATAAAATATAACAATTTTTTAAATATGTGATTATACACATGCCCGCAAGTAGAATACCTATTAGCATAACTGGATTTAAAATGCATAGATTTGAGTACATAAATACATTTTGATTGCACAAATTAGCATTAATCAAAACAATGTAAAACGAAAACTATTCTTCTCCCTTGTTCTCTACCTAGATATACAACCACAAACATTCTTGCCTTACTATAAGAGAACACCCTTAACAAACAGGCAAATCCTTTACATGAAATGTAAGTGATTATGTCAGCATAATGACAAATGCATTTAGTGCATAAAAATGCAAGACTTGAAAATGATGATTCACTTCATCTGAATGTTAAACCTCTGCTAATCTTCCTGCATTTTAAGTTGAAAGTCAACTAATATCAGAAATCATAATGCTTTGTCAAAAGGCCTCTTTTTCTTTTTAAAGATATTATGTTGCTTAGAAAAGAGAATTACAACTTAGCAAAGTTTAATTTTGTCTATGGAAAAGAGTTTATATGCAGGTACTGGACATGACTTAATATGAAATCAGAAAGCATTAAACTTGCAAAAGTCCAGAAAAGCAAAGAGAATCAGAGTTGTTGTGAGCTTCAAGGATATTGGTTGTAGCCGTGTTGGTCTAAAGGCATTGGAAGATACAACTCTTGGGGTAGAGGTGATATCGTTTACTAGACAAGCTAGATAGTTGTAGTATGTTTTCTTTATTTGCAAGCTTTTGGGCCCAAACATCCTTTGTCATGCAAAGGAGAATTCAAAGATTGTAAAATTTCTCCCAGGTAGAAATGAAATGCATTGCATAGGAGAACAAAAAGATGGTATGGATTTCTCCTGTGTAGGAAAGTTCATTTGTAAAAAAGCTGCTCTGAGTATGCAAATTAGATTCAAACAAAGGCTGGAACTGGTTGTTTACCTCAAGGTCCAATGGCAGGAAAGATGCTTAATTTTGCTTCTTCCTTCTTAAGTTGTGAATTTTTCATTTCAAAATGGCCAATTACAATATCTTCCATGTTTCAGGGACATTGGTTGTAGCTGCGTTGGTCTAAAGCAAGGGTGGGCAAACTGGCTGATTCCATTTCCCAGCCACCCCTGCAACATGGCCAGGGCCGGTATCCATGGAGATCAGCCACAGCCATGCTGGCAGCGTGCGCAGCACAGCAGGTGAGAGGGCTGCCCTGGAGCCAGTGAGATCCTGTGATGGGGACAGCTTGCTCTGAAGCCAGGGCACAGTCATGATCTGTAGCCTGCATGCTCTGGGCAGGGGTGCACAAGCAGGGGATCACGGCTCTGCCCCGGTTCCTTGCAGCAGTGGCAGCTGCAATGGTCTGGAGCAGGGGCACAGCTGTGATCCCTTGCTTGCATGCTCCTGCCCAGAGCATGCAGGCTACAGATTGAAGCTCTACCCTGACTCCGGAGCAAGCTGCCCTCATCTTAAAGCACCTCTGGAGCAGCCCCATGCCCTGTTCTGCCACCCACCCTGCCAGTATGGCTGCAGCTGGTCTCCATAGCAACCACAGCCTTGACCTTTCCCATGCAACTGTGGCTGGGGTCTCCATGGAGACCAGCCCGACCCATGTGCAGGGGCGGCTGGGAAATGGAGACCACTAACAACCAGATCTGGCCCATGGGCCACACTTTGCCAGTCCCTGGTCTAAAGGCATAGGCAGACAAAAATTTTGAGGTAGAAGCAATATCTTTTATTAGACCAAGTTTATAGTTGAAAAACATTTTTTTCTCTTTATTTGCAAGGTTTCAGGCCCAAAACACCCGTTATCAGGCAAAGGCGAATTCAGAGATTGTAAAATTTCTCCCACTCTCTCTTACCTTTAACATATACCAAATTAGTCTTCATAACTTGGTTGGCATTTTTTAGTATAGTTAACACTTTTTATTCTAACCAATCAACCAGTTCTCCTTCACCAAAACTGTGCAGCACACGTGAAAGTGTTATACCACTGCTATTGGTAAAGGTTTTGGTGCATGTGTTTCAGGACTCTATTCCCAATACTGTGACAAAATGGGATAACTGCCAACACAAACAGTTCAATTGCTACTATGAGGCTGAAAAGCTACAGGGTGGAGCCAAACAAAACCATTTGTTATAAATGGGTTAAAGTAACTCTGTTGCTATTTTTGTAATAACAGTCACATAGATAAAGTTAGATTAAAAGGTCAGATTTATAAATTATGAATTATATCTACGGATGCTATTTAGTTCTGTATTTTTTAATTTAAGTTATATATTTGTTCATTTTTAAAGTACCCCAAGATTTTCACATTTAAAACAGTAACAGAATAATTTTAAAATACGTAATGAAATAGCTTAGTTCTGCATTGAAAAAATTACTATATCAACTTTAATAACATTATAAGATTAAATCACAATCTCTTGAACTTTTTTGGTTTAAAAAGGAGAAAAGTGCTACTGGGTGGATATATAGAGCAAATGACCGATGGTCAATAAACAGAGATAGCAAAGATGGAGCGCCTTTACTAAAGTTCTTAGAAATTATACTAACAGTACTGAGAATTTAAGTGTAATAAAAGTTACATATCTCTCTTCCTTTGAGTCTTTTATAAGTGCCTTTTAAAGCATCATTGCCTTATTAACACAAACCACATACTTCCACTATCTATAATTGTATTTTTTTTTTTTTTAGAAACAAAAGGAAAATTATGAATCTGTAAAAGCCTTATGAATACAATTTTAAGAATACACTCACTAGCATGAAAATTAAGGATCTACTTAATTTGTGGTTGACGCCTCCAAAAGGACATGAAAATCTCTTTCACAAAATTAAAGTCAAACACTTAGATTTTTGATAAACAAACACAAATGTCCCTTACACCATTTCATATTTTAATATATCAGCATAACAGAAACTATTCAGAGAAAACAGAACTGATAGGGAGGATCAATACCAGTCTCCACACTTGTAGAAGTTTGGATTTAAAAAATCTCATTAAGCACAAAAGTCAATAGGAATTTAGAAGCACCATTTCTATCTTATTTAAAGCACAACAGAGGCTGCATATACACATGGAAGTAATCCATAAGAATTCTCCAGGTTTGTTTCCCTGGTAAAGCCACTTACTCAGAGCTGTATACACAGACATTTGAATTCTGAGGCCTTGGAAGAATAGAGAGCTTGTAGTGCTAACACTGTGCACTACAGAACACTATGTAGTATTCATAGTAGTAAAACATGCAAGTTGATATAAAACATCCATCCAACACCATGACTCTTACCCACTGTAGAGTTGGTGAATATTTTTTGACCTGAAGCTAAACATTACTATGAATAATGCAAGTCTGACTATAAAAATATGCAGAAACAGCATATACAATCAACTATTACATGCTAGAAGCCTGAGCCTTTTAAAAGTACTTTAATGAACTGAGTATTTTAACAAAATAGAATTACAACCAAGTGTTCTGGACTTACCCAATGCAAAAATTGCTTCTTTTGCAAGTTAAAAAGCCCATTACTAGAGGTGCATCGATACATCGGTTCATAACATATTGGCACCAATAAAAACAAATTTGACATTATCAGCAACCAGATTTTTTTTGGCTGATGTGGCTGATAATGTCATCGCATGCATGCGTGCAGCCCAGTGTCCAGCTGGTAAGTCTGTGGAGGAAAAGGGGTGGGGGGCAGATCAAGGCCCCCATGGTGAGTGAGGGAGTGGGGCTTGGGGCTGAAGCTGGGACGGGGCAGGCACTGCCTAGCCCAGGCAGGGCAGAGTGTGGGATGGAGCCATGAGTGAGCCCTGGGGGAGGCACAGAGAGGCAGCTGCCCCCTGAATCTGTGCATGGGGTGAGGGCAGGTTGCCACTGAAAGCTGGGGCCAGGAGTGGCTCCGGGTTCTTCCCAGCAGTGAGGTGAGGCTGGGCGTGGGAGGACAGGAGCAGTACTGGGATAGGGGACTACAGGGCTGTGGCCACCCCAGAATTTGTTGTAGGCCCCCACAACACCGCCCTCTCAGCACCACTGCTACCCACCCCAAGCTCAGCCCTGCCCCCTGCAAGAAAGAGCCTGGGGCCACTCCTGGCCCCAGCTTACAGCAGAAGCCCACCCTTGCCCCATGCACAGATGCAGGGGGCACATGCCCCTTGGTGCCTCTCCCAGGGTACGCCAGTAAACCAGTTCATCCAGAAAATCCCTGCACAGGCTGCTTGTGGCTCTATCCCCTGCCCTGCTCTGGCTGGGCAGTGCTTGCCTCTCCCCCAGGCCCAAGCCCCACTCCCTCCCTCACCGCGAGGGCCTTGATCTGTCGTCTCCCCTCTGGCCCTTTCCACTCCCTCAGCCCCCAAGACTTATCAGCCTGATGCCGCTCTCCAAGCAGCAATGAGATTATTAATGAGCCATATCAGCCAATACCAATTGGCCCCAAAAATCTTTATCTGTGCACTCCTACCCATGACTCAATTATATTCATGATTTAGGTATAATCCCTTTCATCTCACAAACTGTTGCCTATTTAAGTTTTATGGTATTAACTCAATATTCCGTTTGAAAATCACTGTATTTATTTCTATATGGCCTGTTCATTTAATTGATATTAAAAATACTGTCTTCACATGGTTCATCCTGTTTCTGAATATTTTATTTTTCTAGGATTGTTCTAGAATAGATTGGGCTTCAGCAGGGTTGCTCAAGTGCTAGTGATATTGCTTGCTTTAATAAGTGTAATTTACTGTGTGTATTCTTGAAGGCTGGCATTTTCTAATGGCTTGTAATGAATGGCAATATATTTGCAGAAAGCCAGTTTTTTTCTTATATAAAAATCAATAAAGAACTTCAAAAATTTCAGCCTGGTGCACAGTAAATCAGTTATGTTATACATCACTCAAAATATTTCAGAATAGGAATAGAGGTTCAGCAGTGTGACTAATACTGGGAACCACTATACTACAAGAAAACAAACTAATAACACAAAGGAGTTTAAACGTAAAATTCAGGAGGATGGCATCAGAATCAGAAGTAGCTCAAAAATAAATCAACTGCTGAAAACACTAAATAGCAAAATAATACAATAGTTGGGATGTCACCCAGCTTAATAATAAAAACAAAGAACACATATTAAGCTACCCAGTGTGTGGGAGGAATAAATTAAGAGATTAAACATGAGTCAAACTATGAAGAGCTAATGAAAAGATGATAATTTAAACGTCTAAAATGTTTTCTATATTAAATAAAAGTGCAGAGGTGCTTACAGTTTTACAATCTTCATTCAGTTATACTACACTAGGTTTCTGAGAGTGGCCTTGTGACCTTTTGGAATCAGCAAGAATCTTGGAGTAAAGTTTTCAAATAAGGCAGTCTAAAACTATTTCTGTATGGTTTAAACCAGGGTCTCAACCTCATCTTACTTGTGTAGGGCTGGTATGTAAGCTGGACAGGGCCCACAGATTCCCCAACCCCAACCCCAACCCCAACCCTTTTTCCTTCCCTTTCCCCAGCATACCTGATCCAGCAGCCACTCCAGCTGCTCTGGGACCTATGCTGCATGGGGTATGTGGACTTATATGCAGGGTGGCTAGAATGGGCTCCATGTGCAGCACAGTCCAGCTACAGTAGCTGCCACACTGCATGTGTGGCCACCTTGGCAACCCCAGGATCCCCAGGTGGGCTGGGGGATCCATACTGCAAATAGTGCTTGAAAGTGCCATGTGCAGAGAGGGTCTTGGAGTGGCTGGCACAAGCGTCATGTGCAGTGGCACAGTCCAGCTGGGGTGGCTATTGCACATAGCATGGCAGCTACTTCAACTGGAGCAGGCAGCACATGACGCCTATCCAGCTCATTCTGGAAAATGAGCTACACAGCATGGGTATCCATCCAGTTGAAGTGGCCACCAGATCAGGTACGCGGGGGAACGGAGGGGGACAGAAGAGGATCTCTGGGTGGGATCCAGCCTGCAGACCTGCCCCAAGGGTGCAAGTCATTCCCTGGGTGGGTCTGATCAGACCTAGGGGCAGCACTAGGGGTCAGATGACAGGGCTCTGCAGGATGGATCCAGCCTTTGAGCCATAAGTTTAACACCCTTGATTTATACAGAGATTGAGGTACAGGAGAAAAACAATGGCCCACAATGCAGCTAGGTCACAAGCACCTAGCCCACTACTCTAAAAGGCTGAGCTCCACTGGTTTTTATATTTTTTTCCAAAGCTCTGTCATTAGAATTATGCTGGTAAGGGACATGGAAAAAAAAACAACCAACATCCTACATTTGATGTTGTTCTACCAGCGAAATTCCTGGGACAGACCATGCCTTGTTGGCAGTTTTCTGCTCTCTGGTAAAGCTCATATAGCTCTGGCAGAAAAAAAAAAAAGAGTCCAATGAGCTGTATCCACAGTGGGGTTTGAGCTGCCTTAGCACTGCTGCTATGTGGTAGCAGCATGGTGGTTTATGACTTTGACATTTGGAAGGTGCTCCCTGTAAAAATAAGACAGGGTTTTTTTTTCCATTTTTTTTTTTTTTGACAGCTAACAAACTTTAAATTTCTGCAAATTCTGATAGCACCATCAGGACTAAAAATGCTTCACGTGAATTGGGCTCAGCCCAGAGACCTGTGTCTAACATATCTAGTATATAAAGTTTAAACTATCATATTCTCTCTCAAAAAATGAGTTCAAGCTTTGAAGCCAATGAAAAGGAGCTAATGAAAAGGTTAAACAAATCTCCTTTATGCAGTAGACAAACAATATATGAAACATACAACAGTACAACATAATGCAGTCTCTTAGGATACTAACTTAGGTAATATTCATATTTGCAGACTTGGAACTTTTTCTCCAGGTTGTAAGGGAGAAAAAGAAAAGGAACCTACATGGCCACCAGCTTAAATATTCTACCTACCCAGACACTCATCTCTAGTAATGACACATTTACTATGGATATGTATTGGGAATGACAATCTTAACTCAATATACAACTAATCAATCACATATTTCTTTTATCCTCTTTCCAAGAAGAATTAGAAGAGGCCAGCAACTTTTCTCCCCCTGCTGCACTGAAATTTTGTACAACTGTGATTTTTCTTTATGGACAGAAAGCTATGACTATGAGGAAGTCACAGAACTGTGTTTATCTTAAATAGTCTGGCACTATTATTTTTATTAATAGTGAAGTAGATGGGTTGGTGGATGACAGGAGACTAGAGGGAGTGTGGACAGAACATGTGAGTCTCCAATATTTGTGTTACAAACTGGTATTTTTATTAAGACTACATGGGTTATTCAGACATATACATATAACCCAAGATTTAAACTAAAAAAACCTAACACCTTTAAAATGAAGATGGTTTTGTCTCCCCCCCCCCTTTAAACATTTTTAACTAAACTTTTTCAAATTTACTATTAGGTAAGTATAACACAAATCCCAAGGAAAAGTTTGCCATCAGCAGCCACGTTTTCTAGGCCGACCCATGTCTTAAGGCTGTCAGTTTTGCTACAATTTGTGTCTAGCAGTAAGCAAATAGCACTGCATGTTCATATTTCACCTTAAAAAGCAATACCTCAAAGTATTTAGTACTGGTTAAGATACTCTGCTCAAATACTGATAGTCATCCATCATTTGTATTTGTATCTGATGTTGGATTATAAACATTGCCACTTTGTTTCTACTGCCATCAAAACTATTTGCAGTATTCAGAAGTGACATTTGTGGCACTACATATGGTCTAGTGAAATCCTATTTTTTTGAGGCAGGAAAACAAAGCAAAACAATGCCAGACCCGTGAGATCTGCTGAAATGTAAAATGTATTCTCTATATCCTAATCCCAGTATTTTTTCAATGTAGATTTGCTTTTCGTAATTTCCTAAATTTAGTAGGTTTTTTTTTTTTTTTTTATTACATGGCAGCAGGCTTATGCCCAGGTCAGTCTTCAAGAGAGTTAGATATTTAGTCCTCTGTGTCTTGAGCTACTTGGAATAACTTATAGCAATGTCACCTAGTACTAGAAAAGGACTCTTTACTAGTGAGTTTCAGCTGTATTTGTTGACTGAAGAAGAACAGTGAGACCCCAGGTGAGGTACTTGTATATTGGGAGGCATATTGAGGCCCCAGTGGTGAGGGAGGGAGTTGGGGCTGGGGCAGGCACTGCACAGCTGGGCGGGCTGCAGGATGGACCCATGAGTGCCTCATCCAGGGGGCAGCTCCCACCACTTCACGCCCCCCAGGAGGGCATGGGGAGCGTGTGCCCCTGCATCTGCACATGGGGCAAGGGCGGGTTGAAGCTGGGCTCCTCCTGGTGGGAGACTGGGCTGGGCTGGGCTGGGCTTGGGGTGGGCAGTAGCAGCACTGGGAGGGGGTTAAAACCACCAACAAGATTCACCCTAGCCACCGCTCCCAGCACTGCTGCCACCTGGCTCAAGTGCAACCCCAGCCGCAGCCCCCCTGCCAGGATGAGCCCAGCACCACCCCAACTTCAGCCCGCAGTGGCAGCCTGCCCTCACCCTGTGAGTATATCAAGGGGCACACACTCCCCATACTCTCCCGGGGTGCATGCAGTGGTGGGAGTCATCCCTCCCCCCAGACAAGCTGCTTGTGGCTCCATCCTGTGCCCCGCCCTGGCTGAACAGTGCCTGCTCCTGCCCCAGTCCCACTCCCTCCCTCAATGTAGGGACCTCAATCTCCCCCCACCCCTTACCTCACAACAGATTTACCAGCCAGACCCAGCTACTCTCCACACTGCCAGGCTGAGCTCCTGGTGTGCTGTGCTGTGACTACGTGCATGCATGGGGCATTTATTGGCAACATTATTGACCATACCAACCAAAGAAAGCTGATTGCCGATACTATCGATTTTCCTTATATTGGTGCCAATCCAATATGGGTTTGCATCAGTGTACATCATAAAAAAAAAAAACCAGCCCAGTGCAGGAGGAAGTGGGGTGAAAAGGGCAGCCCCAGGGCTGGGGCCAGTGGCTGGGTTTTCCCAGTCCTGGGGCTGTGCAGGAAGAGTGGGCAAAAGTTTCATGCACTTGTTTGACCTAAATTGAATAAGTCTTATACTACATATAACCAGGTTCATCTTATACTGGGTTCTGCAATATTTAGACCAGTTTGTGTGCATGGAACTTCTGTACAGTTACAGGTTTAGAGCGACTGCCAGTGACTGAGACCAAGTCTGTAAGTGTAAGGTTGGCACCAGGACGAGCTAAGTTTAAATCATGAGGCCATTTTGATTTAACCTCCCTGAATGTCTGTACTTAGCTATTAAGCCCTGCCTGTAAGAGTCCTACTTTGTATTAGTAAAAAGACAAGAAGTGATAAGAAAAGGCAACATATACATTCTGCTGCAAGCTAGCTTCAAATTGTCCTTGTTATTTTTTCCTACAGTCTTTTTTTGCATGTTGTTAAAACAGAATCCTATTTATAAGTTGAGTGTTCATTTCACTAATGACTGAATTGACCTTTCTGTTTAAATGTCAAAGGGCTTTATGTGAGAACTGAAACCATTACCATATCAATACCTTTTTAAAAATGGTATTAAGAGTACCAAATGCATAAATGTTTTGTTAAATTATATCTTAAAACCTAGCATTTAATCTCAGATCACTAACAGATTCAAATTTAGGTTTTCCTGACTTAAATATGGGAGCTTCAGCTATTCTGAGACTGTACGAAAATGCAAGATTAGATGCACACAACTCAGTATGAACATTTGCAGGCATAACCTGTGCAAAAATACTTCATTATATGGGAAGGTCAAGTTAAAGGTAAAGGTATGCACATGTAATATGACATTTAACTGGATAAGTAAAAACATCCTTAATTAAAAAAGAGAGTCTTCATGTCTTGTGCTCAATTAAAATATGGACCTCAATCTATTTAAGCAGTTGGATACATAAGCTGCCACAATGAAAAAAATACTTCAAAAATATTATCTTATGTTTGATTAGTACTTCCTACAGTTAAACTTATTGTAAAAGAAACTAGACTATTTGGATTTTAAACTAAAATGGAATCAAAATTTAAAACTCTTTGGAAACCTGACTGTTAACCCATAAACTTAATTTGCCTGAAACTCATTTTATATCAACATTTTTTATACTTACATGTGCAAATGTGTTTATTTACATATTTATATTTTCTATTTTGATATTTACGAATTGTTTGATTTAGCCCATTTAAAAGTTTTTACAATGCATTTCTTCTGCATTGTAGTATGATAACAGCATTAAAGATGGGTAAATATTTTGGAACAAATAATCTAGCAAAAATGTTGCTTTTCTGATTATAACTTCCTTTCAGAAATGTTGCAGCTTTTTCCTTTTTTAAAAAATTAAGAGCCATTTGATTAATAATTTTTGCAAGTAATTTTTGCCTATAGTTTGTTGCAAGCAGTAGTGTAATGGAAAGGAGTGGGTGGGGGGTAACCACCGCACCCTGGGCATTGACCCTTAAGAGGGGGAGAATGAAAACAGCCACTGTGCTGTCAGTAGGGCTGCTGTCAGCAACAACACAGCCCCTAGTACTGCCCTGCTTGCCGCTGCTGTCCACAGCACTCAAGCATCCGTTTATGTTTCTTGTTGCAAGTATGTGATATGCAGATTGGAGCAGATCACACGGAATGTTTTCACTATATAGACTGGATTAATAGAAAAATTTTGCAATCAAGGTATGATTGTAAGCAGTCACGATAATTCAACTGCAACCACTTTATTGAGAAAATATTTACTTAAAGTTAAAAATTTGGACAAGAGTTGAGTGCTAAACTCATTTGCTTGTTTTCTTGTAAAGCAAAAGGATCTAACAGGCCAAGCAAATAAACACATATTTTCAGTTAAAGGCTATAGTGAATAATTTCTGAATACCTATTTCAACAGATGTTTCAATATCTAATAACTTTACCACAAGTGCATTAAAGCAGAGGCTGCAGTCATTATAATCATCATAATCAAACATTTAATCCTTTTATAATTTATGATTAAGGATGGCTACAGTAAAACTCGCATAGTAACCCTCAAGCATCGTTTAAACATGCAAGTTTTAAATTAGTTCTCTACAGATAAATTATGTTGCTATGTAAAAAAAAAAAAAAAAAAAAAAATCTCTCTCTCTCAGCATGACAGTCCCCACATACTGGAATTCTCATTCTTTTTAGGAATAAAGCTAGCAATATTGCCAAGAGTAAAAACAAGATGACCCATTATATCAGCAAACTTTTAGAAACTAGTTATGCATTCAGCACTTCAGAAGTAAAATTATATTGTAGAAGATCCAACTTATTTACATTTAATTATTAATTCCCATAAAAGCAGAGTGCTAGCCCAAAATGACCAAAAACATTTGGTTTGGTACTCATTTAAAGGATAGGATGGATGCTTCTAGAAAGATAAGTTTAAGAATTGGGTCTTCTTCTAATATGGGCTGCAGTTGTTCGAAGATTTTCTGTATAGGTTCCGGGGAAGGATGATACATCATAACCAATGGTGTGAGATTCATGGGGATTTTCTCCTTGGACTGCAGCAAGTCTTCATGTGGTATCCAGGTGGCTCTTTCAAAAGTGTGTTCTCGCTTTCTCTGGAGGAGTGTTCTTGTTGTGCAAAAGCCCTTTTGAAGTTTGCAATGTTGCTATTCTCAGTGCAAATGTGATGGTACTGGAAGGCTCTCTTGGTGTGTGTAGGGCGATTGCTGGTTCTGTGTAGATATGTATGCTATTCTATGGTTTCTTGTATATGGTGGTTTGCATTTTACCATTCTGGATATTGATCCTAGTGTCCAAGAAGGAGATGGTGGTGCTGGAGTATTTGACAGTTTGATGGAAGGGTTATGGTTTATTGAATATGTGATAGAAATCAGAGACTGCAGGTTTTCAGTCCAAAATGATGAAGATGGCATTATATACTTTAGGTATAGCATGGGTTTGATGGTGCAGTTCTTGACTTCTTTCAGGTGGGCCATAAAAAGGTCAGTATTATAACCTGTTTGCCATATGACACCCCCAGGTAGCCTGTCTGCATTTTGCTAGCTACATTCTATCACCAGTTCTACATCCCCCCTACCTGACAATAGGTGTGAACCTATCATCTCCCATTCCCTCTGATCCTCACTGCCACCCATCTGCATTTTCACAAACCTGCATTTTGCATGTTGTGTATTCTTCTGGGTGAAATCAAAGCCAAAACACTAGCAGCATAGGCAGAGGGAGAACACTTTTTGGGAGACTCAATTGTGTGCACATGTGTGCATGCACACCCCCCCACCTGGGAAAGTCTGTGGGGGAAGGGCCACTTCCCAGCCCCACACTGGCCCCGGCTGCCTCTGCACACTGGTTCTGGTCCCACACCACCTGGGGGGCCCAGAGCCAGGGGCCAGAGCAGGGCCAAGTTTGGCTGTGCCACCAGACCGGAGGGGATGGAGCCCCTGGGACCCCTGCGCTGAGTTGTTGCTCTCCAGGGGGCATGGGAAGGGAGTGGTGGCTCCCCCTGCTGCACAAGTCCTGGGGAAGTGTATGGGGCGTGCATTCCTCTGGATCTGCATGGGGGAGGGGAGGGTGCCACTGCGGGCTGGGGTGGAGGCTACACTAGGCTCTTCCCAGCCCCCCTCTCCCCGCTGGGAACAGCTTGGTGAAGCCTTGGCCCGCAGCAGCAGCCTTCCCTGCACCAATCTGGGGGCACACGCCTCCTCCCTGTGCCTCCTGGGGTATAGGTAGCAGAAAGGGCTATGGCTCCCAGACAAGCCACTTGTGCCTCAGGCCCATGTCCCGCTGGCTATGCAGCACCTTCCCCTCCCCTAGCCCCAGCCCCAGCCCCAGTCCCAGCCCCAGTCCCTCCCCACCCCTGTTTTCCTGGAAGCCCTCAGCCAGGCTGCCTTGCAGCCCTACTGCTATCCTTTGTTTGGGGGTGGGGGAGGCTAAGCCCCATTAACCCCTCCTTCTGCTGCCTATGGCCAGCAGACTCTTCCCATGCTTGAAGAAAGTTGTTTATGACTAAAAGCTTGCAAAGAACAAATTTTTCTAACTATTTAGTTGGTCTAATAAAAGATATCACATCTACCCAGAGAACCTTGTCTGCCCATGTCCTTAGATCAACATGGCTACAACCAACAACCTTAAAGCATGCAAGTTTAACACATGCAGATTCAGAGGAGGGAAAAATGCTGAAGTCCTATGTACTCCTATACCTTCTCACTTTGTTCGAAATCACTCAGAAAAACCTTAAAATATAGTTCTATATAATATTCACGAGGGTAATACTATTAAAATAAAGCAACAGAAAAAAAGTGATAATTCAATACTCCATCAGGAGTTACTTGAGCTCTCTACATCAAATAAATACTGTTTAGTTTACTATATAGAATAATAAAAACCAAAAAACTCCAAAACAAACATAACTGCTTGTCACAGATGAAGCCATTTGAGTATCCAAAAGACATTTAGGACAATTGTGTAAAATGATTAATAGACAATCTGAGCACACTGTCTCAATGCTGTTGGAGAGTAGCACGCATACATCACTAACAATGAAGATAAAAGAGAGTGGTCTAATAGTAAAAGAGTGTCAATGACTCAATGTCAGACGGTGAGCAAATTTAAAACAAACAACTCCCCCAACAAAATAAAAGTATACTGACAAATGACAGAAGCAGACAAACAGCCTCAGTAATACATAAACGACAAATGTTAAGCTTAAAAAACAAACAAACAAAAAAAACACAAACCCAAAAACCAGCAGTAACATTTGACTGAGCACAACTTTTCTGAACAAGCAGTATTTGTATTGAAACCTATTAAATGCACACCCATATTATCTACCGATACTGCATGACATTAGCCCAAAATACCAATTTTAGTTTCATAGTTAAACATTTTTACTTTTGCTAAGTCTACATTTAAGTACGTAGACAACCATTTTCTGTTAGCAAACAGTAAACTTTTGACAAGGAGTGCCTGCTCTTTCCCGAATTGGCAGCTTTGTTGACTACATGAGCCCAATAAATTTCACATTAGGTTTCTAACAAAATTATTCAGATTTTCAAACACTGACAAGAAGCAAGAATTTAACATGCCCCATGTTGACTACTTTCCTGTGAACTCTTTCTTTAATAGGAAAAAAAGTATCTCTTTTAGAATGGCAAAGTAAATAAGACCTCGGAGATCTACAACTCTACTCATTCTAATAATGGCAGTCAAAGTAATCTATTAAGGTTTCTTTCAGCTATAATAATATTGAGCTCCTTAACAATAACATTTAGCTCTTTACCATTACTTTTTTCACTTCAATAAAGGAACATTTTTCAACATAACTCAAATGACTTAAGAGTACAGCTATATTGCTTCCCTTTTCAATCTTGTACATTTATCATTTTTCTTTCAAATCAGAATCATCACCAAGTTTATATTTATAGTAGGAAAGCTTTTCATAATGTAATTCAGAAGCCCTTATTGTGAAAAAGTGATATAGGAACTGAAAGCTGTATACAAGTGGTACAAAAAAGCAGCCTAACCTACTCTGTTATTAGCAGGGATCCAGGTTTCCTGTTTCTTGCAGAAAAGTGTGGATTTTCTCCTTTAAAAAGGAGAAAATTGGCGATTTTCCCCTCTTTGAAGGAGGGAAACACAGATTTTCCACTTTGAAGTGGGAAACAGCAGGTTTCCTCTTGAAGGCTGGTAGAGTTTCAGCCTGCAAGGCTTGGGACTCAGGGGAGTGGAGGGAGGGTGACTGGAAGCAGGAAGCGTGATGTGCATGTGGACACACACAGCCAGCAACACAGTCAGGCAAGGTGGTGGGAGCAGGCCTGGCAGCTGGATACAGGTAAGTCTATGGGACAGGGGGGTTGGAGAGCCACAGCTTAGGGACTACTTGGGGGTAAGGGGTGCGCAGGGGTGTATGGAGCAGGTGTGCACATGGTGAGGGGTTACGGGGATGTCATGTGCCCCTCCCGATTTGTGCCAATGACATGGAGCTGCAGACCAGCCAGCAGCAGTGGGGGTGGCAGTGCAAAATTGTGCCCCCCCCATCAATACTTAAGCATAGTTTATGGTTGGAGGGAAGCTGAAACCAGGAAAGATACAATCTTTCAAAAACTGACATATTTCTAGATCAGTGAGCCTTCTAAGACATTCAGACAGGGGTGATCTTCCGGGGGGGAGGGGGGGGGGGAAGGGGGTGTTTTCAAGGATGTATAACAATGTTGGATATCCTTTGGAGAGGTTATACTGCTACAGCAAGCTACTGAAGAAAGAATAAAATGTCACCACTAGAACTTCTGCCCCTGCTCAGGCCTATAGGTGAAGGGAAAGTAACCTCTAGTTTAGATGGGCAGACCAGATGCTCCGTTTGCAGCTGTGGTGTAGGAAAGGACAAGTAAGAAGGGAACACAAAGGATAAACTTCCAGTTCTTCCTTCATTTATTCTGAAAGGAAAATGCTTTTGTTTTCCCTGTCCTATATCCACTGAGGCCTAGCAGAAAGGCACTGCAACATTCGCTTTGAGTAAAAAAACTGTTTAAAGAAGCTTTCTTGCATGCTGGGGGATGAAAGGCTCAAAAACCCTGCATCTACATTAGTTTGAAAAATAAAGAAAAAAAAAAAAACTCTTTTCACCCATGCTGCTGGCAATGATTCTTTTGTTAAATGATCCATAGAATAACAAGGAAATTCATGCAATCTAATATTAGTCCAGATTATCAGCTTTTTACTGGTGGGATTATAATGCCTGCCGAATAGGAACTGTATTTTTTTAGATTATGTAAAGCACAAAAACAAAAATAGTTGGAGAAACAATTTCTTCTGGAGAGGAGCACACTGAATGAAGATAAGTATGAGTAAGTATTTTCTCTTGCTTACTGGCTGAGCTACTGCTTCTGGTCTTTGACAATTGCAGAATTAAAGTCAGCTTTGCTTTTTATAAAATCATTAATTACTGCTTGTTTTTCGCTTTTACAAAATCCATCAAATTCTTTGGTTTTATAAAATCCTATTTTACTTATAAGTTTTAGCTTAGACTGTTATATAATATAGGTCAATAGGTTAAAATGGTTTTTGTATGAATGTGCTATGTATGTGCCAGGGAAGAAAAATATATAAACAGATAAGATAAGGAAATGTCACATCTGCAGAAACAGCTGAGGATACAAGTAAATAAAACTAAGTGAAGAAACCCACCCAAACAACTCAACTGCAACCAATGTTATTCCATAGACACAAGCAACATGGAACAATCTCAGAGTGGACTGATTTAAAAATCAAAGGCGATTCAAATCATTGATTGAAACCCTGTTTTAAAATCACTGATTTAAAAATCAAGTTTCCCACTGATACTTCTTCACATATTTCTTAAACAATGGCACAAATCTGATCACTAAAACATGTTAATTTACTACTCAATACAGCACTTTATAACATCTGTCCTTAAAATTCTTTTTTTTTTAAGTTTTCAAATGAATTCTAACAGACAAGTCATCACACCACTAAACGTACACTGGCCTTAAACTGTCTACAACTAGATCTCATCTTCCCTAGTCCCACTGGGATTTTTATTCATAGGCTGAAACAGAAATACAAGTTTTCCTGCTTTTTCAACTCCCAGTCAATTTCTTAGCTTTGAGTGAATAATACCAAACAATGAACATTTTCTCTCTGTGCCTGCAGAGGAAGCTACTGCTGTGAAAAGTTGGCTTAGCAACTGAAGGAACTCTGTTTCAAGGTGGCTGGCTAGTGATTTCCAATTCAGGGGGGTGACTGTTCAAAACATCATCAGTAAACACGTACTGTTTAAGTGGTTCCCCTCCAGCCCTGAAATTTATTACAACTGGCATAACTGAGGAGTGTTTTTGAGATGCTCACACCATAGCAGCAGCATCTCTTCCTTCAGAAGAGAAGCATCTACCTTTACATCTGGGGTTGTGAATGTTCTAAAAAAAAGGAGGTGGAGTTAGTGCTTGATCCATTCACTTCTTTATTGCCTACAGTTGAACTTTCTTCAAACGTCTCTTGAAGCGCCTTCCAAATTTTGACAGCATCAGCAACAATCTCTCAAGTTTATTTAAGGCTATGGATATAGAGGTGTCAGTATACTGATCATATCCTCTACATTCCTCTTTAATCCAGTGTTAGATACTTTGGATGAGATCCTTCCATCTATTTTATCATGGTTTTCTTCATAAATTTTTATGATAATAGGCCAATTCTTAAAATAAAAACTGTTCAAAACAATCAACCACAGAAGTACACCAAACATCTTCCGGGAGAATTAGTTTGGATCCTCCCGCTCTCTTCAGTGAAGCTGAAGCAAAATGGTTGTTATGGAAGTATTTAACATGGTCAATAAAGTTTTCGTTTATTCCTGGGGGAAGTACTTAAGTCTTTGGCTAAAAGATGCATTAAATGGGCACTGCAGCCATATGTTATTAAGGAGCATCCTTCCGTCTCTTCTTCTAAGTATCTTCTCATCTTTGCCATGTTTGCAGCATTGTCTGTGACAAAACAGTTGAATTTTTGTTCACAGTTTATTACAGCTTTCACTGCCACTTCTTTTAAGTATTCTGCTGTGTGGGCATTTCCCGGTATATCTATTGTTTTTGAAAGATATGTAACCCCATTTTTCTGTTGCGTCACAGGCACATATTACTAGATCATTATGTCCACTGCTCCACCCATCAAGACTTAAACTGGCAAATTTCCCCTCAGTATTTCTTGCACACTATCCAAGTTCCTTCTTATACACTGTATCTAGCAACCTTCCACCAATGTCTGCTCTATCAGGTGTAGTGTGGCTTGGTTGTAAGGAGTCAGCCATGTCAATGAAATGTTTATTGTTAACAATGCAAACAAAATGTGTGGCATAAATGAACCAAGCAATCTTTTCATCTATGGTGCCTTGTTGGCATTTGCTGGTTCTTACTACAAACCTATCATCCATGGTGGTGGTTTTACTGGATGATGGAATCTTTTGCTTGCTACTGATACTTTGTTGTCTGCAATACATTTAAGTTACAGCATTGCTGCTGAAAGTACCAAACGGATGACTCTAAAGTTGTTGCGGATAGGCAGTTAAAGTCTCTTATGCTTAAATAGGATCCTAAAACAAAAGTGATTTTTGAATGGTCATTCTTCTCAGTTGTTCTCACTATTATTCAGTTAAATCATTTACATTTGTTTTAGCAACAATGCAGATCCGATTCCAAATGACCAAAAAAGCTAAGACTGACTGCACTTAAGAGCGCACTTAATTTTGGAGTGTTCGCCCCATTGAACTCACTGGCACTTCTCATGCTATACTTGTTTTTTCAAAAATCAGGTTCCCTTGGGAAAGCTGAGTTATGCAGAAGTAAAATAGGGAACAGAGTTGTGGCATCACCAGCATGCTTTGGGGCCATGATGTTCCAAAATAAGGGGCATATATTACGTTATATAAAATAAGAAAATGATATTCATTGGCAATTGGCAACTCTAGATTTCTTACTGCAGCCTTCTATACCGTAAACTTGGGTGACAGATTCTAAACCTAGTTAACTAATTAAACAAGCCATAAGGATTAGCCAAGCTAAACTTTCTAGCAACATCCAACATGGCAAACAGTTTGTGAATTTACTTGTTAAATGACACTTATACTAAAAAGGCATAGAAAGAGCCTTGTAGAATGATGCACTACAAAGTAAATTATTTAATTTACTAACCAGTTGATCTACATTGTTCTTCAGACATATCCACATCATTTTCTCCCAATAAGCAGTTTTCATTATGATGTTTCATGTTGCAACTAGGCCCTGAATCTCTTCCTTGCACTGCTTACACTTGACAACATGATTGCATACAACATGATTACACTCTTAAAAATGTCCCAGGTCTGAGGAAACAGTCTTTCCCTGCTGCTTCACTCCTCCTGGAAATGAGAGGAATGGAGTAGTCACTGCTCCCTGTGCCTTCCCCAGACCAGGATAATTTGGTCTGGGGGAGGCAGGAGGAAGTGGCTGAATGCTTGTACTGCTTCCTTTCCCAGAAATATTTCTAGTTGTGGAAATTTCTCAGATTTTTTTACTGGAAGAAATTAATACTTCATCACGGCCAGTCCATAGAAGGTATTAGAATCTACTCAATGGGAGAATAAATAAATACATTTTACAAGATCACAGAACAGTAGGGTGGAAAGAATCCCCTAGTCCAATCCCCTGCTCAGGGCAGAATCATCCCCGAGTAAATGATTCTAATTAAGCGTTCATGAAGTCTGCTCACAATGACAGAGCAATTAATGAGATTCAACCAAAATTTCTCCTGCAGCAATTTACAAGTATTGCTTCTAGTCTTGTCCCCTCCAGCCACAAAGAAGTTTCTCTGATCTATCATAGAACCACCCAGTCTTCGGACAACACACCTTCAGTTTTGTAGCAAATGAGATGGAAAGTTAGGCCTGTCAGAGCTTTCTGTGAACATGACTAAAGTGTTTTGGGTACAGGGGAGAGTTTTCTACTGCCCACTAAGCTCTTCTGAGTCTGTATTCAAACAAACAACTTGTGGAAGCCAACCAGAGTTGCTTCTCCCCCTTCTAAGTATATGTGGCATTAACACATAACTAAGGAGGTCTGCTTTTCAGAGCCACAAGCATGACTGGCTTCCACAACGTAAACGGCACCAGAAAAAGGTAATTGACAAGAACTACAAGATTTCTACTTGGAGGAAGTTCCCGTATTTAACACAATTCTTTGCACTCTGGTCACTTAATCTAAAGCTTGTATCAGCAGTAAGCGCTATGGTTATGACTGAGAACTAAGTATTCTTAAAATACTATAATAAAATGTTTAAAATTTACTTGTAATCTTTGTTTCTGGATCAAACCACTTTTTTTCTTCTAACAGACGCACTAGAAGTTCTCTTATTTTGTTCAACCAGAATGTGATCAATTTTGACTGCAATCATTTCCTTAAGTTTATTTAGACAACAAATGTACCGTGTCCAAATTCATAACATCTGATGAATTAAGGTAGTTGTAAAGCAGTTTCTATCAACTTCAATCTCTACCCTCCCCCAAGCATCTGGTCTCCAAAGAACCACGATACAGTCACAATGAGCTGCATGTGGCCTACATGTGCTTTGTACCTTATGTTGTACCAATCACCTGCATAAAAGCTAAAAAGATTTTGCCCCACTAATTGTCAAAGAGTTCTTGAACACACTGAACTGTGTAAACAGCACCAAGCAAATGCCTACAAATCTTTCCAAGTTCTACATAATACCATAAGATATGGGGTTCTTTTAAAGCATTGTACTCTCATGTCCTATGCGATTATCTTAGAAGCAAGTGTTCAAACATACAATACTGACTCCCATTTTCTTTATCACTCTTATAGCCCTTAAGTGTAAAACTATTTGATGAATAGGTAGAACGTTGGCTTTCTTTGCTAGAATTCCTCCAGTATTTTAATCTACAGCCAAACTGATACTTTCCTGAGGGCATTTCATCTATACACACATAATTAGAGACCTACTTAATTTCAGTTTCATGGATTTTGTGAAAACTACAAATCCAGAATTGTCCATGAAATCAACAACAAAAATTAACAGAAAATAGAACAATGGCTATTCTATGTTTTTATTCTAGGGGACAGGAAGGTGCTAGCTAGCAGGATGGTATAAAAAAAGGCAGGAAAAAAAAAAAGATGGAGGCTGCCCTTTCGTCCTTCTTCCTCCTACCAGGGCCTCTCGGCCAATCAGCACTGAGGGGTAGGGCTGCCGTGAAGTGACCGCAGAACTAGAACTTTTCCACAATGAACTCACAAAAATTTGCAAGCCCTCTGTGATTTAGGTAGACCCCTACATATAGTAAAATGTTTTTCTTTTCTCCATTTGGCATCAGCATTGTTCAAATGTCCATAGTATGAGCCAAACTGATCAAAAAATGACACTTATTATTAAGAATCAACTACAATGGTACATTTGAATATTATACAAGGCAGAAATCAAGATTTTTTTACCACATGCATAGAGCAGCTAGTTAAAGGCTATCATCCATCTTTTTTTCTTCACTTCACTCCCCCCACAACCCAAAACTAGTCAATCACTATTAACGATGGCAAGGTTCTTGATATGTTCTTTCTGCAGCTGTTTATCATCTGATTTGACTCATTTCACTCAGCATTTACTTAGCATAATTATAGCAGCTGTTTGTGAAAGTCTTAAATATTCCTAGTACACA
This sequence comes from Crocodylus siamensis, assembly GCF_052110815.1. Lineage (NCBI taxonomy): Eukaryota > Metazoa > Chordata > Crocodylia > Crocodylidae > Crocodylus > Crocodylus siamensis. Next base: position 22,708,367 of record NC_143403.1, read on the forward strand.
TGTCCACTTGTTTTCAGGAAAATATTTCTGACCCAGACTGCTTTTGTTTGCATTTGGAATCCAACTGCAGGCTTGTGCCAAGCAAGGTTAGTAGAACATATTCAAATTCAGGGTTTCAGAAAGGGCTGTACTGAATAGTAAACAAAATACTTGCAGGATATTGGTGAACTATTGGCCAGCTAGTCAATTTACTGTTACAGAAAACAACTGAAATGGTAAGAAAGAAATATATTTGATCACATGTAGAAATGTACCAGATGCATAGAATGAGTTATGCATAGGGTATACAGGCTACTCTTGTATTCCAAAGGATTTTGGAAAGAACAGTTATAAAAAAAAAAATAAAAAAATGCACCTCTTACGTGACAGCATCTATAGCTTCTTGAATCTTCAGCAGCAGCGCATCAAATTATCTGTTTTGCAATGCTAATGATACAGCAGCTTTATAAAAAAACCCTAACATGTATTTATATATGCTACTGCTGCATACAAATTTCTTTAGGAAGGCTTTTTACTTGCACCCCATACTGATTGCCTGATTGTTATTGTAGCCAACACTATTGTGAAAAATATCACATGCATCTTACTTCCCCAAACACAGGACCAAGTATTCAAGAATAGGAGCCTATGTGTACCCATACTACTTTAAAACCCGTATCAACACACACAAATTTGCAAACAAATATGGGTCCAATTATTAAGAGTGCCTGTTAGTATGGAACTGGTTATTGTTTCCTGACAAGCAGCATGAATTCAGGATGTGGGGTTTTACATATGATATAGCCCTAGAGAATTGAGGAGTTAAAGTTAACTGTATTAGGAAGACAGTCAATCTGTTTACTGTTCTTAAAAAAGATTTTATACTGTGCTTCAATTTGTCTGTGAATAAGGAAATTCATTTTATAATAAATATCTTGGTATAAAATGCGTAGCAAGAGTTCAAAACACTGGCAATACTGAGAAAGCGGTCCACAAGAGACCTTGCAGGCGCTTATAAAATATTCCAAATCAAGTGTTTTTGTAACAAATTAAAAGCATGATTCACTAACAAAGAGTCTAATTTGGAAAGTTAGTAACATTCAGTTTATTGTTATAAGTTATACAAGCAAATGTGCTTGTTTTTTGGGTAGTTTTCTTGAAGGGAGGGGGACAAACACATACCTCAGAAATAGTGCTGTTGATGGAAAAAAAAAAAAAAAAAAATGTTCACTAGCAACACAATCCCCCAGTTTAATAAAAGGTACTGCAGTCTCCAATAAAGCTAATGGGATAACCCTTAAGGTGTCCAAGAGAGGAGACACCTTCTCTTTAGCTTCCTTGCATGAGGAAAAATAGTGAAGAAAGAGAAGTGGTAATGGCAGCAGCAGACTAATCTCAGTAACCTGAAAAGAAGCAGGAACTCTATACATGCACACCCATCGCATCTTTTTACATATGGCAAGAACTTGTCAGGTTTCTGCAAATCCTTTCTATTTGGGATAAAACAGTAAAAAAAAAAAAAAAAGTGATTTTACAAATAAAACCTGTTATTCAGGCAACAATGCAGAACAGCAAGTAGTAGAATCAAAATAAAAGAACTAAATTGGATCATTTCAAACCACAGTTTGCCTGTCCTCCATGATGTACTTTCATCTTCAATACTAGTTATAATGACTCAGATTATCTTCATTACCTGAACCATGAAGAAAACAACTACAGCATAAAATGTACAAAGTTTTTTGGCCAAAGAAATTTAAGACCATGTCTACCAAATTAAATAAAATAATTACACATCACTATTATTTGTTTGAAAAAAAGAAACATGGTGAAAATGACTCAAAAAGCACAAATCTTTGAATAAAGAATGCGGAAGCTTAAGAGACAGAAAAATAAAATGAAGACAAGAAATTTAGAGGATTAAGGGATGTCTGTTGGCATAAAGCTAATAAACACTGTGGTTTGGTATCTACTTCCCTGACAATCACTGTGTAGAATAAAATCTAATGCTATCAAATACATGGAGAGGTCCCACTGGAAGCCAATACTACACATAAAGCTCTGGAACTAAGACTTCCAGCTTTAAAAATCTCCAAGGAAACATGGTTTTAAACAAATCAAGACCCAATATTAGTCCATGTAGGCAACAAGAGAGGAAGTGACTACTGTTAATCTTTAGGCAGGAGGGAAGAAGAGGATTAATCACCTTTATGTACCATTAATACTTAGGGTTGTTACCAAGATAAAAAATACATTCTGTACATCGTGAGACATTAAGTTTTCAAAATGCTTGATGCATGGAAGGGAAGAAAATTAGCCATCAGGAATCCCTTAGAAACATTCAGGATAATTTTTTTGCCATGTTCCAAACTAATTGTTTTGCTATTTTTGTATACCTGAATTTTCATGTATAAAGTTCTCTTTTTATAGTATGCAAGCAATTGTTGTAGTATTTACAGGAAGGAATATATGTACATTGTAAGCTAGGGCTGAACACATTTGAAAGGTAAAAAGTGCCTCTCAATACAAAGAGAAATACTTGCATAAAACAAAACAAAAACAAAAACAAAAAAAAACAACCCCAACCCCCCCCACCATTTTCTAGTACCTTAACCCCAAAAAGCAGACAAGGGAGGACAACTTACATTACAGTATTGAAAAACAGTTGCTTTACTATATAAAAAGCAATTCAAGAATAACTTGGTCTATTTCAAAGGGACCATATCCAATGCATAAAGTTCACTATGTGCTGCTCCCTGGAGGCAACAGGAAGAGAGCAGACTGAACAGTGCTGGCCTCACTCCCTGTGCCTTGCTTCCTGCAGGTGGTGACGATGGAGTGGAGGGGGAGGGCGAGGCCACCAGAGCTGGCCTGGCTCCCCGCTCCCCCCCCCGTTCCTTGGAGGTGATGGCAGCACAGTGGGTGGGGGAGAACAGGGTAGGGGCGCTGCAGGGGGCAAGGCCACCAGTGCTGGCCTTGGCTCGCCCCTCCCCCCTTGCATGGTTGCTGCCTGCAGGACTAACCCAGGAGCAGTTGGGGGAGGAGAGGGGAAAAGGAGCAGGTGTGCCACGATGACAGCAGGGGAAGGGGAGGAGTGGGCCCCGGTTTACTTCTAAATAAAAGCAAGACATTTATGAAGATATTTAGATTAAATATAACAGTTACTTTTTTGAGAAAATGTCCTTGAACAATAACTACTTTGATAAAAATCAAAACCTTTTAGGATTAAGATGTAGAATTTGAAATAAACCCATTAAAATAAAAATACACATTTAATTAATGTTTTACCTACTGCACACACATTTTTAATCTTGTATACCCCCAGTTACACACATTTAAAACTTCAATTTAAATAGCACTTATTTTATGGTGATGATTGTATAATTACATAAAACACAACTACACAATTGAAACATACATAGGAGGAAGGGCAGTCCATAGCAAGATATTTAAACATACTGAGATAAAGAATATATGGATTTGATTCTTTGCAGTATTCCTGCAGAATGTGCCACCTTTGACAAGCGACTTCAACTCTCCCTGCCTATATGGGACAATACTTCCTTTTACCCATCCTCCACTTCACCTCTTTTGTTTAAAAGACTGTGAAGGCAGGAACCATTTTACTATGCACCAGGTACAGTTTCAAACACAATATGGCCTCAGTCTCAACTGGGGGTTCTGTTATTTTGTGCATTTAATGTGTATTCGTCCAAGTGCAAGATCGCATGTTTCTGTCAGAAAGAAATAATGCAAAAAAACAAGTGCTCCATTTCTTCTGAATCATAAAAAACACGTTTGATGTTAGCTTAAGTCAGCTTATTAGATGGAAATTTCTAGTACTTGTGGCATGGTATTTCTAATACTAGGTCCTTACTTGCAAAGGTCCTTTCTTAGATGTTTTACCAGAATTTGGTGGCACAACTTAAAAGTTCATTTGTTCGACTGAATGCTAAAGAAACAAAGTTAATTTGTTCAGGCAGGGCTTAAGAGTCTTGTAAAGATAGTAACTGGGCAAATTTACGGGTATAAGTGTCACTACCATTTTCTCTGCACTTAACTAGCAACGTATGGCACCCATAGTTTAGTAACTGTCACCATATTTTTATGCAACTAGCTACAAATATTGATGTATATACCTGTGTGCATTCATTTGACTGGGCCCAAGGAAGCTTGCATACTGTGGTGGCTGCTGACACCCAACGGCAGGCAACACCCCCGCTTTCCTCCCCGCCACCTCCCCCTCTCTGCCAGCTGTTGTCAAGGCCAGGTGGCAGTGGGGGGGGGCAGCAGAAAGGGGTGTTGGTAGAGGGGTGCTACCACTGGAAAATGCCCCCCTCCCCCCCATCTCCTCTCTCTTTCCACTCCCCTCCCTCTTCCCCACCACCTCCCTCTCCCTGCCAGCTAATGTTGGGGGAGGGGGGAGAGGGTGTAGCACAGCCACCCCCTTGCTCCTTCTGTCTGTAACGCTCTGGGCCCTCACAGCCAACGCGCGCACACCCTTTTTGGCGGCGCATGTGCAGTCGGCCCAGAGCATTCTGGACAGACAGACTGATTTAGGCTTTTATTATATTAGAATACTTAAGGACATGAAGTCTTGTGTGGATATGTGTAGTGCTACTTATTTAAACACATTAAGAGCACAGACAGAAGTGCAGCTCCACACTGTACCTGAGAATGATTTGCAGGAAGTGTTTCGAGTTAATGATTCCCTGGACTAGACAAAAGTTTACTGTTGGTTCCAGAGGGGAGGGGAATCAGCTGCTAGCTGTAAGCCTGTAACCAATTTCCCCATACAACAACCTCTGCAAGCTTCTGCCATTTTCAGAATGGGAGGGGGGAAAAAGGGAACAGAGGAAGTTATTTTCTAGGGGTTCTAGGGGCTCCCCAGGTGTGCTGGAGGTTGGGGTGGGCAAGATGGAGCCTCCCATCCCACTCTCCAGCACCCACTGAACTCCCCGCCCACACCCAAGCAAAATCCCTCTGCTCCTGTTCACTCCTTCCATTTTGAGAACAGTGACAGGCTAGGAGGCAGCGTAGACAAAAAAGTTACAGAAGATGCTCTGTTTTGAAATGTCTTCATTTGACCCCTCATGCAATGAGGGTGCAGATGTTTGCTCAATTGGCCATTTTTGAAGCTATAGGCAGCCATGTGCATTTGTGTTTTGTCATGGCTATAGACTGCTTTGCGTGGCCAGATTAGGCAAAAATTGTCATTTCTGTCTGTACCTTAACCATTGTTAACTAAATTGCTAAAGGAATCAGAAGATAATTCATTCCTTGATATTTTCAAATCAAAACTGGATCTCTCTCTCTTGAAGATGCATTTTAGCTCAATACAAATTATTGAACTTAACAGAGATAGTAGTGAAATTTAATATATAGGAAGTCAGACATAATGATCTAACAGTTTCTTCTGGCCTTAAATAACTGAAGACTTGTATTTACTTATACACTGCATGTACACAATTGCTACACACTCATAATTTTATATACAAATACATTAAATATATGAATGCTGAGGTGGACACTGTTTAGTCAAATAATGAGTTAGAAAGCAAGGTATATTTTTGAAATGCTGTGATGTCTACATTAATAATTTCATGCAACATACACCAGTACTATAAGCATGATTATTTCAAATATTATCTCACTGAGAAAGATTACTCTTATCTATGTTTCGGTGAATGCTCCTATTTTCTGAATTCATAAAATTTTTTTACACAGTTCGCCTTTTATGAAGTATTGTTAGGGATAAAAATATCTTTGTGAACATACACTTATAATTAAATTATAATGAACTAACAGCTTTATGTTAGTCAAAGTAGAAGTGTGCTATTACAAACTCCTATTTTGGGGGTTTAGTATCTTGGCAGGTTGAAATAGATTAGGCAGACATTTGGCGAAGATTATGAGTCCAGAGACTGAAGTTAAAATCAAACAAGCATACTTTAAAATTTGCCAAGCTTTTTATAATAATAGAGTTGTCAAAAAGAGTTTAGCTGGATTCACTGTTTTGACTACTCTGTTGTGAAAGGAATGATATTATGGAGCTCTCCCTAAAGTCTGTATTACAGTAGTGCACAAAGAATTGGCCCCAACTGCAGGGAACCTGATGTCTTAGATTAAGTTGGTGAAGACATTTAGCATCCTTCTTACTGGAACAGCAGGCTACAATATAGACCCGATATCTTTGTTTTACTGTACACACCTATTATGTTTATCATTGCAACAAACAAATGTGATTTGTTTTTTCCTTCTAGGAAAATGCATGCCAAGATGAGTAAACAAAAGTTAAAAAAAAAAAAACATTTATGCAGCCAGCTGTGCCAAAACTTTAAATGATGGTTTATAGCTCTACTGCATAATGCCCAAGACATACAACCAAATAAATTAAGATCTGTGTATACCTCCCTTGCCTCCTCTCATTCTCCAATTAGTAAACAGCAACAGGGAAACATGCTTTTCTTTCTCTAATATATTTTTTCTTAAAAGTTTTATTTCATGCACTTACAAAAATTACTTTATGAGATGAACAGACATCAAGGAAAAAACCCAACAACAATTATAAGGAGGGCATTCAGTTTGCAGGAGGGTAAGAAGTCAAAATAAGAATAACTGCAATGAGGTATATTTTAAATAAATAGTTATACATCATATATATACACACTTGATAATTTATTCTTTATGGTAACCTATAGCTGTTGTGCATTTTAATCCAAGCAAAAATGTACAATTGAAATCATAATACAACTGATGTCCAGTTCATCAATTCACTAATACACTGATGTGAATTTGTAAAACACTGAATTATATATTGATTATAAATAAGCATTTCAAGTAATCTTATGCAAGTCCTTGCAAATCAAAATCAGCCACCACTGCTTTAGAGTGGTGTTCAATCCTTTGCCTCTGCAGGCCAGATGGAGTAGCAATGGGGCCTGTGTGCAGGCTGGACCAAGCCCTGCATGCCAGAGTTGGGCCCCAAAGGTTCAGCACTGCCCCCTCCCAGCACTCCACACTGGAATTGGGCCCCGAGGCCCAGCATGGCCAGTGTCCACACCCAGCCCTGTGCGCTAGGATCAGGTACTTGATCCAGCATGCAGGGTTCAGGACTCCCCAGCCATGGTTCTGGAAATTTGACAGCAGGAGAACAGTGCCACCGCTTCCCCACTGGCAGGTTTCCAGATCTGGAAGGAGCCCTGTGTGCCAGATTACGTGGCACCATGGGCTGGAACTGGCCCACAGGCGGGGTTGACCACCCTTGCCCTAAGAGGTAAAGCTAAGCACTGTAATTGAGGCATGACAGCATTTCAAGATTCAAGAGAAAGACTGCCTCAACTGTGGGTTTTTAAGTGAATAGGTCTTAAATCTTGTACTTATGACACATTTGAAGTGTTCAGTTATGTACACAGACAACATCACTTGCTATCTAAAAATTAGCAATTTTACTTGGGTGAAGCAACTTCAATATCATTATAATCAAGAATATAATTACATTCAAAATATCTCCTCCTTTTTAACTAATCTGTTGAAGGTTTTGGCAAAGGTGTTGATAATGAAGATGGTGTCAAGGGAATCTAAATCTCGTGTATATGCAGCAAGGTTCAAGCCAAAAAACACACTGTTTCTCATCAACCTCTGACTACAAGTACCAACAAACAAGCATTTACTGCCACAGCTGCAAGTGAAATTCATGACATGGTTCTATAGGAACAAATCACTGCAGAACAGAAAATGTTTTTAGTCACCATTAACACCACATTCAGAATAAGAAAAATATTTCAACTGTTGTTCAAGTCACCAAAAACATTAAAAGGTGCCAAGCTAGGAAGGGCACTGGAATTACCCCCACCTGTATGGAGTCTGTGCTCCAGGAAGAACTTCAAAACAGTACTGACTGCTTTTACTTTAAGAGCAATACAGCCAGGGCAGGCAGAGCAGATACATCAGCAGCAGCTCAGCCAGGACTGCTTAGAATTTTCCACCTGGATGAAAGTTGCTGTCCCCCTGGGCCCCCAGTGTCAGACCTGCACCCACAGGTTTTACGCTATATGTTTTGCAAGGAACTACCCATTCTGGAATCCGTCATATTTTGAAAAACCTAGCATCACATTTAATTCATTATCTGTAATATAATATGAAGTTATATCCAACATTTGTTGTCCCTTATCTTTTGCTTAGGAATGCATTATTAGGTAGTAATAGCATGCAGCATATTCAGTGTTTTTATTCCTTAATTGTTCACTCCCTGACTGAAAACTCTGTAGTGTTTAAACACTGTGCACCATTTCTAACAAACCAAACCAAACCCAAAAATAAGAAGAACCACCCTACAAGTGAAGTTATTAGCATTTTAGTCTCAAATAAAAATAATTGGTGACTCACCTGCAGTGAAGTCGCTATTCAAATCTATGAATGCATGAGAATGGGGTATATACATTTTATTCTGAGTATCCAACGCAGTATGCCATGATAAATTCCTAAGAAAGACAAAGAATATAGAGCTGTCTTTATCCAATCAACAGCCAGGGCTCAAACTTGACAGTAATCCTTTTTAAAAGAAAAAAAATAAAATAAAAAAAATCTATAATTTTGTGGAAAAAAAAAAAGTAAACAAGTTCCCCCCCCCCACCCCGATTATGCATTTCACAGAATATTGAACATCTCTTGATTATTTCATGCAGTTAATGTGGAGACCATGTTTTGTTTCAGGAAGTTAGTTTCTCATAATATTGAATGAGTTTAAATGATCAAACTATACTAAGAGTACAAAAAGCCAAGAGGAAACACAAAATAATTTCAGAGGTCTAACCACATTTTAAAACTTCATTTTTTGTTTTCTTGATTCATTTTGGTCAAACTATTGTGTTAAATATTTATCATCTTTGGATTTTTAGAGACCAGCAAAAACAGAGATAAGCACATGCTATGGCAAGCAGCTTATGCCTTGTGTGGGTAAACAAAAGATTTTGTTTGGTAAAATAATTATAAAAGCAAAACAAGGACGGAAGTGATGCACAAGAATTGAGGGGTGAAGCTGAGGGCATATACTGGGAACAAATGAATTGTACTATGGCAGCTGTGCAGAAACAAGCAGACTATGCATTTGAAAGTAGAAAAAAGGAGCAGGGAAGGAAGGATGTGGAAAAGTAACAAATTCAGTCCTGGTTGTACCAGCAGTAAATTGGCTGCACTGTTTTTGGAGGCAACTTTTAACAATCAAGGTGCCTTAATTTGCGTAAGGAAACCTGTTCCTGCATCTATGATCAATTTCCCAAGCATGATTAGCATAAGAACACATATGCAGTGAGGTCTGCAACTGTCAACAATGTTGTTTAAAATTTCGTAATAAAAAAATTAAAAAAAGAACAGAAAATCCTGTTTATAAACTCTTTTCATTAAAATATTATGGCTTCTTTATGTATTACTCAATCAAGCTGCTGAAAAAATATCATCTCTCATTAAATTCCACTCTCATCCCTTTCATTTAATATTTTGGACAAGCTACAAAACTCTTAAAAACAAAAAAACCACCCCGTCCAATATAATAGTAAAAATGCATCATTCCAGATCTCCGTGGACTTTGTATTTGTTTCTTGACTTAGGACAAATGTTGACAGTGCCATTTTAAACCTTAAAAACAAGGCTTAGGATTTTTATAATACCCCCCTCAAGTCTTAACTTTTTTTAAAACAAACAAACAAACAAACAAACAAACAAACAAACCAAACCCATTATCAGGTGTGGACTATATTCTGGCCTGTAATATTAACCTTCTTCTGAACTATATCCAATACATTTCTTTGAGCCAACATGCTGTTACAACTATTTCCTCATAGGAAAAATAACTTTGTTCTCTCTAGAAACCGGATACTTTCAGTATAGTCATTCCAAGGCTACAGTTACTGTCATGAACACCCTTGAGGAATTTGCAGGCATTGTTCCACAAGTCATAGTTTTATGTAAAAGTCATCTTGATAAAATTCAAGAAGAGATTAATGACCAAAAAGCATGACTCTTAGAAGGGTAGAGAATTTTCAATTATACTTCTATATAGTTAAAAAATAAAAGACTATTTTCCTTACTATAAAGATAATGATTTGTTTTGCCAAAGATACATAGATATTCAAATAATGTCCCAATTGAGAATGTCTGCAAAATGGGGCTGTTATGAACAATTACATTTAAGAAAACCAGTTAGAAATTTATTAAAGCCTCGTTTTAATATGCTTTTGACAACGTATTAGACTGATATCCAAGAATAAAAAAAATCCTTAATTAAACATTTCTTATAAGCCAGAAAGATGTAAATTAGAAGATCTGAGGTACTGTTTCCATAGAAACGGTGGTATAATCTGATCGACTTTTCCAGTTCTAATAGGCTCCTTTTGACATAATAGCTAAAAAATCCCCAGAGGAATGCAAAAGACTTCACAACAAACGATTTCTTTTAAAATGAGCATCAGTGTTTACTACATAAAAAAATTAAAACAGCTGTCAGAGACCAGCTACATCTGGATTTACTCTGCAGCAGCACAACAAGTGCCATAGTACATTTTCTTATTCATTTGATCTATTAAGATGATAGACTACACATTAAAGATGCTAGACTATGCATAAAGTTTTAGTTAAAAAACAAAAGTACTACATTATGAGTCTAAACTACCAGAGATTCACTTAAAGTGAAAAATAAGTAAAAATATAGCTATGAAAAAGAGGCTGCAATATTAAAGTGAAGCTCTAGTAATGAAAACTTGATTTAAGAAGCCGGTCCTGTAAAATAATAAGTACCTTAAAAGTCTTACCAAAATTTACTAAGGAAAGAATACAATAATCATAGAATCAGGCCAACAGATGACATATGCATATGTGGATGCTGAAAGCTACGCAGCCAAGTTTGAATTTTCTGCTAGCATTAATCATATTCTCTTTTGAGTAGCAAAAATCTAGCTTCAATTCTTGTCAGAAAACTATTAAACCTGAGCATGCAATGTGCTTCTTTTACTTTTTCAAACAAATTGTAAACTTTGTTCTTATCCTCAAGTCTTTTTGGTAATTATTTTTTTCCTTCTATTAGCAATTTCCTAGGTGTCGTGTTTCTTTTGCATTGTAATGACAATACAGTGAAGAGAGAATGCAGCTTCATTGTCCAAGTAACTAGCTAAGGCTTTACTTGAAACACAGGCATTTCCTCAAACCTTTGGTGAGAGAATGTTAAAAAATGCCATTTGATTAATTTATATAAAATATATATGTAACCAATAAAAAGTTGAGAGCCAAAACCAACAAAAATTTTAGAACACGATCATATAATGTGAATCAGACAATTAACTAATTCAGTTGAGAAAAACTAAAACCAATGGATTTTGTGGTACAAGCTATACATATCTACAGGTGTGACTGTTCTGCAAAAATTATTTCAACAGATCACTTCCACACCCTTAAGTGACAAAACTGATTTTTTTTTTTTATTGGTTCTCTTCAAATTTGTAAAAGCAGTCATAAGAAAAGCTTTCCATTAGAGCTGTGTGAAACAGCACCACTTCATTTTGACTTCCATTTCACTGTTTTGAAGGGACAGTGTTTAGTTTAGTTGTTCTGAAGCACTGGTCTGTTTCATTTCATTGAAACTGTTTTGCCATTTCAACGTTTCGCCCATAGGCTAGAATGAGGATTCACAAAAATGCCTATACCTTTATCATTTCTTGCCCGATTCATGTGAAAATTGCAGGAATGGTAGCCCGTTCTGAGGGCATGAAGCCTGCCAAGTTTCAAGGAGATAGGTGCAAGGGTTTCTGGGAACCTGCACCTCAAACTGTTCAAAGCAAAACTAATATCACTTGCTGGCAGCGGCAGCCTGCTGTCATCCCATGCGCAGATCAGGGGCCTGCACCCCCTGGGAAGAGCTGGGGGAAGCAATTCAGGAGCTAGATGTCAATATCAGAGCAGTCTTTCCCCACTCTTCCCCCTCCCTCTCTCCCTGCTTAGTTTGTTTAACTGCAAGCAAGCCCAACTTCAAAACGCACTGAAATAACTTCAGTACGAAACACCCGTCAAAACTGCTCACAGCTCTACTTTCCATTAATTGACACAGTGTAATTTTTCAGTGGACCAAATCCCTAGCAATCCATAGAGATGATGTCAGGCACTGAGCTCAAGGAAGTTCTCAGAAAAGACTGTGATGGACAAAAGTAAAAAAAAAAAAAAAATTAAGAAAAAAAAGCAGAAGACAGTGGATTGTCTCTTCCACTTCTCTTACTGAACTCTTGGTATTCTCTACCTCCTAGAGAACTCAGGAGACCTGCAGATTAGAAGCAGGAGTTGAACCCAGAAGTTCTCTAAGTAAGTCATGGACTCTTGACATTCAAGTGCATTGCAGAGTCCAACAAACAACATGGATGTAATCATACCATTTACTGGTGTGAACTGATGCTTAAAATTCAAAATCAAATAGGAAAAAAGGGTTAGATATCATCCACTTTGCTTTTTTACTGTAGGACAGGAAAGAGATGGACATAAAAACCACAAGGCTAGACCTACTCATTCTAATCCAGGAGTTCATTCCCTTTGGGAACTGTCAAATAAATAGGGAGGAGAAGAAGAGGGAATTAAAAGCAACAAGTATACACCGAATCCAAAAGCAATTGCCATAAACCAAAATCAAAAAAAATTACCTCCAGTGAAAAGGTTCCAGTGTCATCAGACAATACCATACCAGCATTTATTATAACACTTTAAGATACTAACTGAACCACAGGTTAATTTCCTAGTGTGTCCCTAAACACAAACTATAGTGTGGTGGTCTGTACATATAAACGTGTGAGTAATGTTTATCAGTTCCTTAACTAACGATAATAGACAGTCCACTGGAATCTGTAGAAACACCTTTCACTTTGCACAGTTTTTGTGATCTGTTAGTCTACATATGAAGTTAGTGTCTCAGACTAAACTCAAAAGACCATCATTGGGCTACATGTTTGTACAGCATCTAGCATATTAGGGTTGCACAAAGATAATTAAAGCTAAATGGCACACAGTGCATTACTTAAGTGGATCCCAGTACCACCAAGAAACTATCTTGGACTTTTTCCATGTCAAACAACACATTACTCAATTTCATTTTTTCTTGAAATTGCCACCCAACAATGGTTTTCCACAACAACGCTGCAGAAATTAGAATATTTGTTGTAGCCATGGTTGTGCAGGAAATGTGAGAGAAGCAAGGGACTTTGGGCAATATCTTTATTAGATCAACTGTTTTGATGGAAGAAATGTTAGAAAAGCTTCAGGCAAAGAGTGCCCTTCCTTAAGGCCTTTTCTCCATTTCTGCTTCTTTCCCAGGCCTGAGGAAAGACACTTTGTGCCTCAAAGCTTCTTTTCCTGCAACAACATAGTTCAATAAAAGATGCTGAAAAAGAATCCTTGTTAGTCACAGAAATTAGATGCAACATGCTAGAGTACAAAAAGCATTGAGCCGAAAAGGAAGAGGAGAAGAATGAAAAAGGTTCAAGGACTGACTATACACCTCAGTGTCAACAAAATAGTATTATTAAATAAAGTTGGCAGTGATGTATATGCACCAAGAAAGAAACATTAATAATGAATGCTAATAAGTAAAAATCTTGGCTTACCTGCCTATCAATATCTGTGGCTTATCTGTCTCATTTGTAACACCAAAGACATCTGGAACTAAATCACCATTGAAACTGAAAATAAGAGCAAATTCAACATCATCTTACCAAGTACTGATAGTTCACATTATTATAAAATGTCCTTTGTTCAACTTATTTGAGACTCTAAACAAAAGCATTTTGTTTTGTGCTTTGACCTTGGAGTTTCATTTCTACACCAGACTGTTTAATACCAGGGTTCATACAAATAATCTCCCGTAGTACTTCAAACCAAGATAAGGACTTGATGCAGAGATATATAAACCAGTTTGAAGTATCTGACATGAAGTATCTTCACTACTTTGCTTTAAAAAGTTTATCATCAGATGCATTTCAAAGCAGTTTCTGCATTCTTAAAGCACCCCTAACCACATTTTTCCCCCCCAAGTTTGAATAAATTCTCTTTCCAATTCCTAGTGTTCCCAAAAGTTCTTTTGGTCCAACTGTGGGAGAAATTGGTATAATTTAATAATCTAATCCCAATCATCATGTTGTTGGTAACCTCAGAATATTACACATTGAATATTCATTTGTTTGCTAGGAGAAGCCAGAAGGCTATTTTGCAAATATCACAAAAATAGAATGTGTTTCTCTCTTTGTAAGGCAACAGTGGGCACGTCCACACATGCTACTAATGCTATGCTATGCTATAAAGGTTTACTGCACAGTAAACCTTCCCTGGGAGCATGTGTACACAGGCTGCTCTTATCCTGCTCTAGCCCCCTACAGCTGTCGGGGAGCTCCAGGCTTCTCCAGGGTGTTAGCCATGGGGCTGGTAGGGAGCACGGGGCCAGTTCCCATGCACAAGGGGCCAAGAGAGATCTGCCAGCTGTAGCAGCAGCTGTTTCCTTCCCCATACACATGGAGAGGGGTCCTGATGTGCATGGGTCCAGGAGACAGCTGCTGCTGCAGACCACTCCCAGCCTGGTGCACACAGGGACAAGCACTGTGCCCAGAGGGGCTTACTTGTGCAGCCTGGGGCTGGCCAAGAGCTGTCCTGCTCCTGGGGCAACTACCAGCCAGCTCTGGGCTGGGTGGGGATTTCCCTGAGCAGCCTGAGGCTGCCCAGGAACTGGTCTCTTCTGGAAATCATAACCCAGAAGCATGACAGCTCTTGGGACAGTTCCCAGCCAGCCGAGCTGCTTGGGGAAATCCCTGCTCAGCCCAGAGCTACCCCAGAAGGGACAGTTCCCAGCCAGCCTCAGACTGAGCAGGGAGCTCCAGGAAGTTCTGGTGCTGCTTGGCTTCTGGCTCCTGTGGGAAGCAGGGACCTGAGCAGCACTGCAATGGGGGGCGGGATGGGGGGCACAGAGAACAACCCCAGCTGGGTGCTGCACAGCTCCCAGCTTCTAGGCAGAGCCCAGAGCCGAGTACTGCCAGGACTAAGGGAACATCCCTTCTCATGTGGCCCCCTTGTGTTGGGGCTGATGGGAAGCAAATTTGCTCCCAGTTGTCTACACATGCACTACTGCACACTTAGTTTACTATCTATATTGACAGGTAGTAGATAGTTGCACAGTTGACTAAATTTACTGCACAGTAAATGCTGCACACATGTAGACACCAACACTTTACTACGCAATAGTGTCTCATGTAAAGACATCCAGAGAGTAGTTAAGTTTAATGCTCTTTAATGCTTAAAAATCAAAAGGATTTCATATTGTGTTTTAGTACAGGACACATTTCCAATCTTAAAATGTAGCAGTTTTCTTTTGATGTAAGAAATCTTATGTCTCAATTTATTACTGCAAGTTACTTGTTCCCAAAAAGATGCATTGAGTACTTACTCCATGATTAGAGGCTCATCATGAAATGTCTTATTTAATATAGTTTTACGGTTAAGATCTGAAAAGAGAAAACATTCACTTAAGTTACAAATATGTCATAACAGTTAAGACACCATTTTGGTAATAAATAGGTATTTATCTATTCAATGTTTCTAGGCCACTTTATGCATCAAAGCCACAGCCAGCCTTCTACCCATGGAGTTCTATGACTGCTCAGACTTCCATATAAATTCAAACTGCCAAACCAAAGGTAATTCACATTCAGACTCTGAAGCTTCCTTCCCTTTAGCCACTCAAGGCTCAAACTGTTGAAGTTATACCTACCATATAATCCAGTTCTATTTATATGATCCATCTTGGTAATTATTATTGTAATGCAGATTGAATATTGTGAAGATGCAGTTTAATAAAAATAATCTGAACTTGTCAAGACAAACAGGCTCTTCAGATACAAGACCATAAAGCATGTACCTGAAAAATGCTGTTTAGTGTATTATACAAAAGAGGAATCTATACATGGCATTTTTCACTGTTTGTAGTGCCTATTCAGAAATAAACAAACAACTGGAAAAGGATCCTTTGAAAAGGAAAGAGGATTGTCTATTCTAATTGTCAGCTAGTTTGCATATTATTTAATTATCTGAGGAATAAAATTTAGATTGCTGCACAGTATATTTTGACAAAGTAAATCAACCTTTTCCTCCCTCAAGAAGAACTATAAAAATTCCACTCAACTTATAAACGGAACTGAGCTAATATAATAATTGCATGGCAATACCCTCTTTTTGGTTAATCAATGCAGGAACCCCACCCCACCCCGCCCAAACTATTAATGTATAATATCATTCTACTTGGTGGCGTATCTGCCTTTCCTAAAACTGAACATGAAAATGTGATTTCAGCTTATAATTAGAATATGGGGTTACTATTTAGAGAGTTTTGTACATGGGAATCCAGCACCACTTTCCCTACGCTCCAATTATTCTGGGCACAGATTGAAGTGGGGTCTACGCTTATCTCCCCATGCCCAGGTCCTTTCACACCTCGCTTCCATTCCCTCTTCTTTTCTATATAACTGCCTCATCATCTGTGCAATACCTGACTTTCTATATTCCACCTTCTTGTGTAGATGCACTTCACCTCCCTTTCTAGTCCCTCTCCCTCAAATCCCATTCTATACCTACAACTCTTCACCGGTTGGCAACCTTCTGACAATGCCCTACATCCTTCCATCTCAGTTGAAGTCCCTTTATTCAAGGACTACAGAGCTAAGGTCCCAGTCAACCCTTCATTTTCTTTCCAGTTCTCTGGCTGTCATATACACTCCTCATTTACTGCAATACATTTCCTTCACCCTGTTTACCACATCTGACTCAGCCCAGCAGCATTAGTATTTAGTATCGATATTACTGTGCATTATATAAATGTTTATCATAGTGATGGTTTAAACACTGCCTTTTGGCCCCTCCCAAGACTCTCCCTCTAAACAGGTACTTCCCAGCAAGGCAAATAAACAAGAATAACTTGAACAGGGAAACTAAGTTTCTTTCAAGTGTAATTACTCCCAACACATTAAAATTATTAAATCAACAAAAGCAAAGCTAAGTAAATTCTCAAAACATCATATGCTTTATCATCAAATTCCTAAATAACTCCAACCTGAAATTATATTATTTTTGACAATGTGCAAGAAGATGGTATAAAACTCGAAAACAGAAAAAATGACACCTCAATGAGTTTGCTCCAACCTCAGTTGTTGTTTAAATATTAGCACTTCATAAGGAATATCAATTTGTCCAAAAACCCCTGAATTTTCGCTCCCCTACTAAGTGTAATTTTACTACCTAATTTTATACAGATGTGAAAATCTAGACCTATTACAAATGCTAAATCTTATTACTTCACTTGTAGAAACAATGGTTATACTGTCTAAGGGGTTACAACTTACAAGCCATTAATTTAAAAAGTAAAACAACTTACCTAGCGTTTGATTATGTCCCCAGAAAATAAACACTGATAATTCATCAGTGCCATGATTTTGGGGCCGAGTTGTCAGGAGAACATCCATTTGTGAATCACCATCATAATCTCCAGGAACCACACTGGTTATTACAACATCATAACCTCTAAAATTATAAAATTACAAATTTAATTGTAAAAACAGAATCTGAGAATCCCTGAAAAGTAGTCTTTATAGATTAATAATTTGTTGCATTTTGGTGAGGATTTTTTCTTCTTCGCTCTCTTTTTTTTTGTTGTTGTTGTTGCAACAAACAACACTACATGGACATACTGTGCAACATTCTTGCTCTGAAGTAGGAAAAGGGTTTTAGCTCTGAGAATGACTCTGTACCAAAGGGCTTTTTCACCCCCCCATTGCACAATCTTACTAGCTGGCTCTCCCAACTACTAGGGATGCAAAAGGTTAGATGATTAACTGGTAAGGTAACATATTATCACTGGGCTTATTGGTTAAAAATTTAGAGCAGGGTTGGACACAGTTTGGCAGGGAAGGGAAGCTATGCAGTGCCCTAGCAGGAATGGGAAGGTAGCAAGGTAAGAAGGAGGGAGGAAGGGAAGAGGAAGAGAGGAGAGGCAGGTAGGGCAAGGGGGTGGGGGGATATAACCCATAGCCCAGGGGTGGGCAAAATGTGGCCCGCCAGGCCATTTTATTCTGCCCGTGGGGCCCCTAAAAATTTTAGAAAATTAATATTAATCTGCCCCTGGCTGCCTGTCATGTGGCCCTCGATGTCCTGCCAAATTTCAGGAAGAGGGCCGCTCACTGAGTTAATTGCCCACCCCTGCCATAGCCTATGAGGTTAAAAAAAGAAAACAGTGGGCAGGCTGATGACTTGTCAATTAAACAATCACCTACTCATTCAAAGTTCCCCCTCTCTTCCAGAATGGGGTTTCACTTATCTGTGTTGTCTGGCAGGGCTTGCCATACGCGCCACCCTCCCTCCACTCCAAAAGGGCCCCAGGGAACAGCTGTTGTGTCTGAGCTGCTGTGTTACTGGTTTACCATCTAACTGATATAATTAGAGGAGGTTAAATGAATATTTTTTAAACAATATTTACATCCCTACCCACTACAGCATACAACTGTCCCTGAAAAGCCTAGATCCTAAAAGCAGAATAGTAAACACACAAGGTTTAAGCCAGGGGCATCTAACTGATGAGGCTGGTTTACAGGCTGGATTGGACCTATGGTACCTGCACGTGGTGCTAGCCTCAGGACTGCGCCCCACACAGTGCCTGCTCCAGCCAGTCTGGGGCCTATGCTGCACACAGCTCAGGTTTCAGACCAGCTGAAGCAGGTGGCATGTGCAGTGCACTCTGGCTGTGGTGGCCATGTGCAGCTCAGCTGCCATTCTAGCTGGACTGCACCACATACAGCATGTGTTCCAGCTGTTCTGGTATCCACACTGATTGCAGCATGGGTCCCACCTGAAGTGGCTGCTAGATCATGTATACTGAAGGAAGGGCAGGGGAGGGAAAAGAGGATCCAATCCAGCCTTGTGCCATGGTTGCACATCATGCCCCATGTTGGTCTGATTAAAGCCAGGATCAGCATTGGGGTTTGTCTGGCCAGGCTCTGTTGGCTGAACATGTTTGACACCTCTGGTCTAAGCAGTAAGAACCAGAATGGTAGATTGTCTTTAGAAAGACCCATTATCTTGTCTTTTGCCACGTGTTACTCACTCCCTCTGTATTGTTATTTGTTTCTTGCTTTGCTTCTATTAGTACACAGCCTGAATTTCAGTGCTTCAGTAATCATGTGCTTGCATGTGAAAACAGGCATCTATTTGTGCATACCACACAGGGTTACTTTCATAAAGCCATGTACATGTCTGCATGAAGGTTCTTCATAGAGACAAACTAAATAGGCTAGCATCTGCATCAAAACTGAAAGTCAGACTTATTAAATGCATTCAATAAAAACAGAAACTGTGATGTTGTCCCATATAGCTTGGGAGACAAGACAAGGAGGCAAAGAAAGTTAAGGCTTCCTGGGAGTCATCTATAAAATACAGTCACCACAGACAACTTTAAGACTAGTTCATTTCAACAAAAAACTTTGACTACATGTGAATAAATATTAAGGTAGAATGCAACAATTTATTTTTTCATTGATTCATAATATTAACGTGCATTATCTTGGAATTCAGTGATAAAAGCAGCATAAAACTTCATTAGTGTTTTAAAAGAGATGACTTATTCTTTTCACTAGTTGCTGTGGAAATGCTTGGGCAGGTATAGAACTCTATTCTCCACATACTGCACAATAGTTTTCGATCAGTCTAAAGATATACTAAGAACTTTTAAAAATAGGTATTAGCTGGTTTTCATCAGCAGTATGATTTAGTAGAAAATGAATCCTATTATGAAAGACAAACAACATGCTCTATGAAGTTCCAACCTATTACATTCTCTCAGCCCAAGATGTTAAAAAAAATCTCTCTGAAGGTTCACTTATATTAAAAATTCTGCTTTTTGCAATCAAAGGACAAAAAAGAAAAAAAAATCAAAGTTACGAAATCAGAAATAAACATGAGAATATAAAGTTTGTTCTCCCACCTTCTCTCATACAACCCACATAATCCACACAAGTAAAATCATAGCAATGACCTTTCATAACAAGATTCAGTAAGTTTATCTTTACAATTTAAAACCCAAATACTACATGCAGACCAAACTAAACATTGAAGCAAACAAAAATCAGAACAGTATGAATCCTAGTTTTGCTCCAAATGACTACAAGTGAGAACAAGATAACTGTCACCACGAATAACATTACTTCAGCACTAAAACATTTCATATCAGTACTTACATCATTGATAACTTCACTCTGGGTTTAAAATATGGTTCTTTTTGGTCTGCCAGAAAGATAAATAATTCATTCCCTGAAAAAGCATGCAAAAAAGTGATCATTTGTAAACTTTAGTTGTACAAATTTAGAGCAATATTGAACAAGTTACGCTTGAGATAATGTGCCTATACAAATAATTACTGATCAGCTTGTACAGATGAAAAAACCTCCAAAAGGTTCCCTCACTTCCTCCTGCGTCAACAGAAAATAAAAGAGAATGCTTCCTTTTCATGGCTTCAGGAAATTATGTTAAATCCAAAACAGCTTGTTGCTTTATGAACATGTTTCTCAACCTCACCAAAAATTTTGAATCCTTCACACCTGCCAGTACTTGCCATGAGTGAATGAGGTCTTAGACATCAGTTTCTTTAACATTAACAAGCTCCAATTTTTCTGACAGCAAAGGTAACCTTTCAAATATCAAAACAATTCTGGCATCTCCTAAGGTCACCTTCCTGAGTCTCCAGACAAAAGTAGCTGCATAACTCAATGCATGACATAGCGGTCAGTTTCTCTGGAACTATGATGTTATTTCAAGTGACACAGAGGTAGTGAAACAGACAAGCGTCAGTGCCACTCTACAGTTATTTAAGAAATGCCCAATTAGTAGCTCATGTCATTGAAGGCACTCTTGCAGTAACTTCTATGGCATGACCCTTAAATTCCACTACAAAATTAAGTTATTGAATCTTCACTAGTTACCCTATAATCCCAAGCCTCTCTCCAAATAAAACTATGGTTCCTAATTGAAAATACTGGCACATTTTTTCTTGATCTTTACTACTTCAGCACTGCTTTTTTGATAACTTTGTGCTTCCTGTGTTCTCCAGGCAGCCAGGCTGTAATGGCCTTGGTTGTCATGATGTTACCTAGGAGGGCTGTTTCAGAAAACTCTGTGTTATGGACAGGGAAAATCCTGAGACCAGTATAGAGTTTCTCTCTCCATGGCAGAGATGCCATGCTATCTTCTATGAAACCTAGCTGGCCAGTTTGTACTTATGATTCCTTTTACACAATGACTATGGACTGGACTCCACGTTCTCTGCATCCAAAGTACAGTGCAAGACGAATGTGCTGCAAGGAAATTAACCTCTCCTTGTTAGGATAGTTGAAGAGCAAGTAGCTATCCATTTGGTAAGTGCTGAACCAGTTGAAGCACACTTTTGGACCTCTGGACACTCAGAGAAGTCTCTACAGCTTTAAGGGAACTTCCTCTTGCACTGCTGAGTGTTTGCCTCAATCTCTACATTCTTTTCACTTCAACTCAACTCCAAATCTGTCCTCCTTCTCCTCTCTGGATACCTTCTCAGTTACTTCCTTTTATTTCAATTTACCTTATCCCCTCCTAACTAAAGATAGATGCTTTCCCCCCCACAGAAAAAGCATGAAGCTAACATAATACACTGCATATTATGCCCTTTCCCACATCCTACAGGCACCTTATCAATGCAGGCTACAAACTACTCAGAACAAAGATTGTGTTCTAGTGTTTGTATAGTGTCTAGTACAATGGCAGTCAATCAAAAATAGGATTCCAGGCACAAACAGAAAAAATATTGTTGATCACCAGGGGTGGATCCAGAGGGAGTGCAGTGACATGGATGCACTTCCCTTTTGAACTGCAATGCACCATGGGAGCCTCTGTGGACTTTTTAAAGACCCTAAAGCAGATGAAAATCCCTTCCTCCTTTCCTCTTCCTGTTTAAAGGCATCCCCCTCTCTGCCTCTTTCCCCCACCTGACTTTCCCTGCTTTTCCAGGGAATAGGGAAGCACCAGAGCTGTTCTTGCTGGCTGTGCTGTGCTGTGCTCTGCTGGGGATGGGCAGTGGCAACAGGGATGGACAGGGGTGTCCCTACACATGCTCAGAACAGGGTGGAGGGGAACTACTCTCCACTACACTGTTGTCACTGTCTCCTCTCTAGCTGAGTCTAGTCTCCACTCAGCCTGGCTGGCTCTGGAGCTTTTCCACCTCTCATTAGTGGAGAAAGCAGCAGCAGCAGACAGGGGAGTTGGGGCTAAGGGGGAAAGAGGAGAGAAGGGGCTGCCTCTGAGCAGGAAGTGAGGATTTTCATCCCCTTTAGGGACTTTAAAAGTCCCCAGGGACTCCTGTGGGCTTTCCTACCTGTACTGGTGGGGGTGGAAGAGGCTAGGTGCAGGGTGTGCAGCCACCCTTGCAGTGCAGGTTGCTGGTCCCACACACCGCTTTGGGAAGTTGTGGATCTACCCCTAGGTCTCACAGGCAAATGTACAAAAATGTCCTCCATTTGGCTACAGCAGATCACAAGTATCTATGGAATTGTGGAGAAATGTCACATTTTGCAGCCCTGTAACTGCAGATCATGGGACAGCAACTAAAATGTACCAACAGTTTACATCTTTCAGAGATGCTCTTTCAGGCCACCCAAAAATTCAGAAAAACTCATTGGTTTATTTTAAATTCACATTTTCAAGACTATTTCACCAACTTTTAATATCTGGAAGCTTTAAAAGCCAAACCAACACAAAATGGTATTTTGGAACACCATTTTGTGGCAAATGTCATGGTTACACAAATAAAACAGAAAAGTAGTAGCTGAGTGATTCACAACACAGAATAACCCAACAAAGACGTCAAGAGAGGGAAAATGACAGATACCCATCTTCAACAACAGCCAGGACGCTGTGGAAAATCTAGTATAGCAGAACCACCCATAGCAAACAGTACCTTGTAGAGGGTGTGAGTAAGACATGGAACTTGCCCAACTAATCTGACTGGCTCTAAACAGCGCATGCGTGTGTACATACATGCACAAGGGATCTTACCCACAACAGATTTTCTAATTTTCTTTCTAGGCAAGGGAAGTTGGAGACCAAGTGTCTGGTTCCAGAAAAATCCAAATGCAAGTTCTGAACTGGATCTATTGGAACTACTTTTATTCTTTATCTAAGCAACAATGTTTAAGACATTGGGTATAAAAAATAGATACACTGAAATTTTTACAATGTTATGGAGCCCTGACACATTGGGGTGTGGACCTTCTCCTAGGAGCACCTAGAACTGTTCTTCTTTTGCCCAAGTTAGACTAAATAAAGTAAATCAGCAGGGTCTAAGACACAACCAGCTTTTTATACCAGTGAAGGGCTCAGATATGAGAGAACCAATTCATTTTCTTTTCAGGTGCCTGGAGACATATCGTGAAGCTACAATAGTCTGAGGTCAGCATAGACCATGGAAGTCTGGGCAAGGTCCCATGTCACCTTTGTGGAAGCCACACTCCTGCTTCTCCTTATGTTGGAAAAAATATGTCTTTTACATAGTGCACTGCAGAAGAGGAGGCTGATCACAGAACTGCAGCTTTTACAGTTTCCAGATCCTGATGATTTCCCAATACCTTTGATGACACAGCAACGAGTCTTTCCACCTGGCAAGTAGCACAAGGCCTCAAGAACATTCCACCAAGGAGACAACATGAGGAGTTACAAGCCAAAGAAAGAAGGCACCATGCTTCAGCGCTACTATCCACTGCCAATGGTTGGCTCCAACCAGAGCCCTATTGCTGCACCCCAGGAAAGCCAAATCTTGACCAGGATGCAACCTGCTGTGGTGCCTCTTGGACGACCCCCTGGCAGGGCAGCACAGGGCAGAGACTCACTCTTTCAGGGTCAGACTCAACAACTCGAGGTCACGTGGAGTTCAATTCAAACTGCTCCTCATACCAACATCCCTCATGTTAAGGGTGGGGGAAGAGTTTGAGCCACAAGGAACCCAGCTGCAGGGGCAGTAAATGCACTACAAATCCCCTCAGAGATGAAGTTAGGCAAGGCTCTTTGGAAAAATCGAATATCTTTTTATTAGATTTTTCCAACTATATGAGTTGATCTAATAAAAGATATCCGATTTACCCAAAGACCCTTGCCTGCCTACATCCTTAGACGAACACGACTACAACCAACACCTCGGAGGTGAAGTGACCTGGTCACGGGGATCCCGCCCGCCCGCCCCGGCACTGACCGCCGCGCAGCACGAACAGGTCCGTCTGCTTGTCCGAGTTGAAGTCCCCAAAAGCCGCCAGGACGCCGCGGGCCTCGGACCCGAAGAGCTGCGCGGTGACATTATGCAGGGCGCGGCCGGGCCGCAGCAGACAAAACAAGCAGCACACCACCAGCACCAACACCCCACGACCCCCCATCCTCCAGCCCCGCCGGCAACAGCAGCGCTTTACGGCCGTGGCAGGCGGGGCCGTCACAATCCCCGCGCTTCACTTCCGGGACGGGCCCGGCGCTTTGCGACAGTGTCGCGCGGTGCCCCGCTGCCTGGGTTGAGGCCGGTGGCGGGAGCGGGAGCAGTGGCAGTGCGTCGCGGCGCGGCGCGGCGATGGCGGCACACTTGGCGGACGTGAGCTGGAAGGTGGTGGAGCTGCGAGCCCGCTCCAAGCGCTCAGGTCGGACCTCGTGCCTGCTGCCGGGGTGGAGGCTGCTGGCTGCTGGCGCGGGGCCCGCTCCCGCCTGGCTTTGGCTTTGGCTGCTATGTCCCCGCAGGCGGTAACCCGAGCGCCGCACTCCTCTGGGCTAAAAAAAGGCCTGCGGGGCGGGTGGTGGCTGAGAGGCAGGACACCCCCGCGCCCCCCCCCCCCCGGCTGTGGTGACACGAAAGCCCTTGGCTGCTGCCTGAGCTCACACCACGCTCTTCCTCTCCCCACCGCAAGCCGTGGGTCCTTCCCTGGCTCGCGACACCTCTGCCACACACTGTTATGTTCCCAAGTGTCCAGCAGCTTCAGCAGGCACAGTGGGATCGCTCCCCGGGGAGCGCAGGGAAAGTGGTGGGCTGCACCACACGTGTTGTCTGGTAAGCAAGAGGTCAGGCCTGTCAGGTGAACGTGGGCCTTGTGCTCACAGAGCAGGAGTTAGCATTCCCCTCCCCCCACCCCCCAATTCATAGAGGGGGTGGTTGGGTATGTGTCAGCTGAATTTGTGGACACATAAAAGATGAAATGGGGAGGGGAGTGAAGGTCAGAGGTTCAAAAGGAGCTTATTGAGCAGGACACCGAGCAGAGCACACCAGATGGCACCTGCTGACCCTCTGATGAGTCCGAGGAACCAGTCAGTGGGCGCTGCCCAGTGAAACTCTGCCTAGAGATGTGAATGGACAAGGGACAGGAAAACAGTCCCCCTCTGGGGAGCAGCCAGGCAACTTGCCATAAATGGTGCTCATTTTTAGTCTAGTCTCCCATCCACACATTTTGCACACCCTGAGGTATTTGGTTTGCCTGGGAACCTGTTACCATAAATGTGATGTTGACTGTGGTTGTTCGGTTGCAGTTGTAAATTGCCACCCTTAGTCAGGCTTTCAACTCCATTTGACCTACCCCCATCCTTTTGGGTTAGGTTTGAAAGTTAATTTTAAAGAAAAACTAAGATCAGAACCTTTTAAAAAGAATTCTAGTAGAAAATAGTTGCTTCAAATTGTTCCTTCCTGTTGCTAATACATATATAAATCTCCCCTTTTCCCTTTTATATATGCAAAAAAGCAGTAGAGCTCTTATCATTTCAGTTATAATAATTCAGGGATCGGATTCCTAATTGGGACTCAAATGGGCTCCACACAAGCATTTGCTCACTACAAGTCTTATGCAGGCTTGGGGTCTAAATTGCGATAATGGTATTAGTGGTTTTGCACTGTTGAACTGGAAGTTGATACTGACCTGGGAATACATCAGCTGATAATGTCTGACAAAATAGGATGTTACCTATGAGAGCCTATGCTTCTCTAAAGCAGTTTGTCTTGAAAGTGCCACCCTGGCTTACCTTCCGGTGTCATATAGCAAATAATTGTTGTTGGCATCCTGAGACATTTTATAGCAGAAGCTAAAAAATGCTTTTTGCAAGAATGAGGCTCCTTCATTCAACCACATGCACCTTTATGATTCAACATATTGATCAAACTTTAGTTCTTCATTTCAATATTTGAGACCATTCCTGTTTGCAAACCCTGGAATGTTAACATAAATAAGAAACGATGAATACAACAGAGTTGCCATAAGCAAATTGTTATGCTAACTGATTACCTGTATTGAACTGTGCTATTTGAAAATATTGTTCTGTGATTTAATGCAGTGGTACCCAGCCTTGGGCTGCAGGCTGGGGTGAGTGCATGGGTCAGTCCAGTGCAGAGTTGGTGTAATCTGGTGCATAACCCCAGCCTTGCATACTGTGTTGGGCCCAATGGGCTCAGCCCCAAGTACACTGAATTGCACCTGCCACCCCAGCCCTGGTGGGAAATCCACATGCTCTGGATCAGGACCCATTATCCTTGCCCCACACATCAGCCTAATCCAGTACATCGGGCAATATCACCTGGCCACAAGGCTTGGACATTTGATGGTGGGGGAGCAGTGGCAGCATTCATTTCTACTGGTCCCCTGCCACCAGTTTTCCAGGTTTGTGTGGAACCCTGTGAGCCACATGGGTTCCATGGCCTAGAGCAGGGGCGGGCAATTATTTTGGGCAGAGAGCCGCTTACTGAGTTTTGGCAGTCCATCGGGGGCCTCATGACAGGCAGCCCAGGGCAGATTAATATTAATTTTCTAATTTTTTTAGGGGCCCTGCAGCCAGATAGAATGGCCTGGCAGGCTGCATCTGGCCCCTGGGCCGTATTTTGCCCACCCCGGCCTAGAGTTTGAGCACAACTGACAATGCATTTTTGTAAAAATACTATTAATGCCTCTTATTTTGGATTGCTGTACACTTCCTGCTGATGTGTATCTAGGGATGTTGTCTCCAAACCATGGCCGACCTGTGCATCAGGCACAACGTTGAGCCACAGTGACTTCTGCAAACCTGGTCCAGATGTTGCAAATCAGTTACTTAAGCAGGACTTTAAATGTGCTGACTTTGAGCTGCTGTGCAGCTCAGTCCTTTTGTGGAATCTGGGTTCATGTTTATCTAAATTATGAAGATAGTTAGTTTTAACTAATTACTAGAAAAATTCAACCAATCGCCCTGTACTAAAAAATTCAGAAGAGAGTAATATTAGCTTATTGTATCTTCCTTCTTATTCTGCTCCTACTATTGTTGTCATATAGGTTTATATTTGAAATAAGTGAAAAAATTAAAGGAAAATTAATAGAAATGATGGGTAGACAGACATATGAGCAAGGCCATTTTTAACTTAGCTTAATTTTAGAGGCAAAAGAAACACCCCAGAATTGTTTAGATTGATTGTCAGTTATATATACTTATTTAAAAGTAAGTTAAAAACTGATTATGTGTCTTTAAATAGGATATTTATGGCAAAATTTAGTAATTATGAATCAGATTTGAAATGTGCTTGTGAAACTCATATTTGACAGTATCCCTAATCCTTATGCACATCATTCCCTTGTATTTTAAAAAAGATATAGATCTGAAACTTCCAAACAAAAGCAGAGGTTTATGAACAAATGTTAGCTGGTTTTCTGTTTTTTAGACTAGGTACAGACATTCAGAAAGCCTGAGGTAGAATTGATCTGTTATGTGGTTTTCTTTAAGTAACATAGTTTAGACTGGTGATGAACAGAAGATATATTTGCCACATTCTTAGACCAGGTGCTGCCATTTTTAAATCAGTCTCTGTCAAAATTTTGTCCTGTTACAGGTATAGACAAGTTTTGTGTGCTGCTCTTCTGTTCCGTTATCGGTATAGACCAGTTTTGATTACTTATAACCAGTAAAACATAATGTCTGTTCCTAGCCTAAAAACTGAGATGCCTTTGAATTAATCAATCAATCGACTGTTGTTGCATTAGTAGGATGATACTAAAAATAGTAAATCTGTCCTGCAGTCTGAGCTGAGCACTGTGGTCTGTAATGGAACTCTATCCTGTTTAACAGATTACCTATTCAGGCACCTCAGCCATAAAATTAAGGCCTAGTTTTCAACATAATTGTGAAACTGTATAGACTACTTCACTGTGTTTGCCTTCTGAAACAGAAGAGTCACTAGTTTAAATTTTCAACACACTTAGCAGTGTAACCATTACAGTATTACAAAATCAAAACCAAAACCAATCTATGAGTACCGTGCAGGATAAAAACCGTGCTGTTGAAAAAGCTATTTAACTGTATATTACTTGCAGAGTTTTAGTCTGAATGTTTTATATTTGTATTTAAGGAGGGAAAAATGCTTTTTTTTTTATAGTGATCTATTCAGTCTTGGATTAGAGTATATTCCATGAGTTTCATTCTGCACATATTCATGTAGGTAGCAAAATTCTTACTGAGTTTGGTGGTTCTGAATGAGATCCCAAGATAAGATGCATATAAAAATATTTAGAATAAAAAAAACACACAAGAATTTTACTGCACTGTTCAATAGGTGAACATTATGTAAGTTACATTCTTACTTGGTTAGATGTGATTTATTAAAACTAAGGCAAAAGAAAAGCAAGTGTTAGAGTATAAAAGGGAAAACATAAAGTATAATGAATTTTAATTATCCCCTTTATTGTGTATTGCATCGTGTTAATAACTCTGCTAACACTGCTTTTACTTAATTTAATGCTGATTGCTTCTAACCTTCACTAAACAGCTTTGAAAATTGCTGTAGTTTAGCCTGAGACGTTTGACATTAGCTGCACCAATTTGAAATGGCCAATTTGGATGATGACAGAGCCTCTTCTGCACGTGCTTTCTCGAGGTTTGGTAAGTGTGTAGTCTTTTTGTGCGTCCTTCTTGAACATAATGATTGTTGTTGATTTGTATTGTAAACATAAATTAAAATGGATGCGTTTACCTTAGGTTTTTCAAACAAAACTTAAGTTCAAGATTTGTGTTTCTTTCAGGGAAAGTCTTCCAAATCTGAAATATTTAGCTTTCTGAGGGCGAAAAAATTTTTCTGCTTTATTTGTGTATGTGCTGTCTTGTTTGCTGTTTGAGATCTCTTGTATGGTGATGAGATTTACTTTCTGCATTTGAGAATTCTCAAGTTAAAGTAAGGTGTAAATTGAAACCAGTGTAGTTGCTCTGTCATGACTTCATATGTAGATATTGGTGATCTGGAATAAGAGTGACTTGCTATGATTTCCCTTGGGTGTACTTGGTCTGCTGTATCACGTCATTGGGTCCACAGGGCTCCCTGGGACCTGTGCACTGGATTGGGTGCCTGATCCTGGCGCACAAGGCTGAGTGGGGGTGACGCTGGGCTACAGAGCCTAGTCCCAGTATGTGGGGCTAATGAGGGTGGTGCCAGGCCTTCAGGGCCCAATCTCAGTGGGAGCGGGTGGTACCAGGCCCATGTGGCCCAATCCTGGCACCTGGCACTTGATCTGTGCCATGGATTGGTGCCGTGCAACTCATCTGGCGTGGAGGGCCAAAAGCTTGAGCACCACTGGGTTAGCTTTATGTGTTTTGAAAGTGGATTAAACTAAAATGGAATGAGATAGTGTTAGTCTTGTTCTGAGTGCGGTGTTTCTATATATGAAGTTACTTAGGGAAAACTAGAAAAACTTACCTGGGTTATTTCCTGAGATATTGTACTGGTGACACAATTTCAGTGGTGGATATGACCAGTTTGCAGATAAGAAACTATTAACTGTTCAATGCCATAATTGCATTAAAGAGTTACTCGAGCTATTCTGCTGTTGCCAGACTTCTTGTCTTCCTTGTAATATTGTGGGAGCTATTTGAGCTTTTTGCCATTCTTCCTTAATTTTTGTAAAGGTACTATGATATACCTATAATAAACCTTGATTTCTGATAGTTAAAAGCTGTTGTCGCTCTGAAGCATCAGGTTGAAAAATCAGCAGTTCTGGGTCTCAGTTGCTGAGTATCTTTGTCAGCTGAGTATCAGTTTCCTGTGTGGCTGGCAGCAATTAAAAGACCTGGGTAGCAAAACATGTGCATGTATTTTAATGTATTTTGACTAGGCTATCTTGTGTATTGATTTGACAATTTATTTCTTAATTTTAATTTCACCAAGTTTTGAAATCCAGCTAGTAATCTAAGTACAGTGGGTTATATAAGAAAAATAATTTTTACTGCCAAAGATTTGGAGACATGGGATAAAGCAAAAGAAATGTGTTTGAAGTCATTTTCTGTCTTCTATTAATAGGAAAATAGACTTCAGAAGTTTTAACACTTTAAAACAAAAGTTTTATTTTTAGAAGCGAGAAAACACAGAGAAGTTTTATATTTGGAGAGTTTGGCAAGTCTTGCGATCACTTGCTTAAAAAAACAGTTCTTTTTTATTTTTACTTAGCTGTTAATGGCATACTTAAGGGAGCATGTTGATAAAAATACACTGACCTGCTTTCCTCTTATCATATATTTGCCAAGGGTAATCTGCAGTCCTACAGATTTTTTTTCTGTTTAAAAAAGGCAATTAAAAATGTCATTTTAAAATAAAAACTATAGATAAAGTGTATTTCCCCCCCAATTTGTTAATTTAGCTAAACTGTTAAAATAATTTAAATGAACCTTTAAAGTGTTTTTCCTAATGAAAGGTAATTAAAGAGTTCTTCTAGACTTGAAATTGCAGTCTGTGTTCTCCCAGGTTAGTAGTTTGAAATTTGTGTGTCCAGTTTTGTATGGTAATTGGCTGCTTTCCAATATTGAAAAATTAGGAAATGGGGAACTTAATTCTGGCAGTTTTGCAGTCAGTCTTATATGGTATTGTCCCAGTGATATTACCTTTACAGATAAAGCCCGTATAAAATTGCTCTCCAAGGCAGGGAGTTTCTCTTAATCTTTGGTCCAAACTTTAGGCGACTTCAGGTATTCTAGAATGATACATAATTCTTTATATCGCCTCCTGTTATCTTGGTGCTTCCATGGAGAATCATTATACTGTATTTACTTAAATCCAAGACAAGGGTTTTGTTTTTTTTTTGGTTGTCTGTTTTTGCTGCCATTCAACAATGTGGGGAGAGGAAGGTGGGGGGAAGGCTTGTCTTGCACTTGAGTACTGGAGCAGCTTCAGAGCCACTATTGGTGTTGCTGCTTGGTCATACAGCAGGGGAGAT
Source organism: Crocodylus siamensis (assembly GCF_052110815.1). Lineage (NCBI taxonomy): Eukaryota > Metazoa > Chordata > Crocodylia > Crocodylidae > Crocodylus > Crocodylus siamensis. Next base: position 22,739,650 of record NC_143403.1, read on the forward strand.
TGTGTGTGTGTGTGTGTGTGGGGGGGGAGCTTGGGAGGGAACAACATGTGAGGGAGGATGTGGGGGGGTGGTAGGTACCAGGGGTCATAGGTTGGAGCAAGGACTTTTCCCACCACAGTGATAGGGAGAGATGAATTTAAAATGACCATCCAATAATTAGATTCTATACATGGAAAATGATAACAATGTTGTAATTTTTCATGTATGGACTCTGATTATTGGGGGGGGGGTCATCTTAAATTCAAAGTTGTCTTGAATTTGGGCAAATATTGTAAATAGTGCCTTCCATGGCAGAATCTGTAGAATCTCTGGTACCTCAAAAATGCAAAATAAAAAGGTAAGGGAAGCTAGTAGTGGTTTGGGAGTTGGAGGTTGGTGATGGGAGAGAGGGTTTTTGTGTCTCTTCTTGTGGGAAGATGGTTTTTAAGAGGTAGATTTCATAGACGTTAGGTAGTCTTTTTGTAATGTTTCTTAATGATAGTTAGATTTGTGTTTTGTCTGTTCACCTCTGGAAGATGGCTTTATAGCTGGAGGTCTTCAATACAGGTTTTTCATGATTTGTCCTTGGGCACTTGTACCATCAATTTCAAATGCAGAAAATGGTGGGGGGAGAAAAATCTCTTCATGGGTAGCTAGATATTTAGAAAGGAGAACAACATGTCAAATTACATTTCAGACTTAAGACAAGATTCACAGAGGATCTTAGGGAAGGTGGTGCTGCGTGCTTCCTGTGTCTAGAAGTTAGACGTCTAGCTCTTGGAGTGGAATTCACAAATGCAGGTTGGACACTTGGGTTTCCTATGAAGTATATAGGAAGAGTTGGGTATCTAGCCTCAGGATTCCTAATATTTGGCACTTACGCTAGCCAAAGTTGTATTGAAGTAGGGGTGTGATTAAAATTGTGCCTCCCATGCACCTAACTAGCTCTGAGGTGCTTATCTGAGGGTAGGATTCATAATGTTAAGCAAAACATTGCATTTCCAGGAAAACCAAGGAAGTGATTCTTCCACTCTATTCTGCATTGGTGAGACCAGAGCTGGAGTACTGCATCCAGTTTTGTGCGCCACACTTTAACAGGGACATGGACAAGCTTAAGAGAGTCCAGCAAAGAGCCACCCGTATGATCAGAGACTTGCAAAGCGAGCCATATGAGGAAGGGCTGAGGGACCTGGGACTCTTTAGCCTGAAAAAGAGAAGGCTGAGCGGGTACTTGGTAGTAGCTTACTGCCACGTTAGGGGAGTACATCAAGGGCTCAGTGAAGAGCTGTTCACCAGTGCACCCTTGGGGAAAACCAGGAGTAGTGGCCACAAACTCCTGGAAGAGTTTCAGACTCAACATTAGGAAAAAACTTTTTCACAGTCAAGGTTTCCATACTGTGGAATAAGCTCCCTCCAGAGGTGGTACAATCACCTACCCTGGAAATCTTCAGGAGGAGACTGGACGGTCACCTTGCTGGGATCACTTGTCTGCCTGTCAAAGATGAGAAGGCGCCAGTGGCAGCTGTTACCAGATTTGCCTGTCACTTTGGGGTGTGCTCATTTATTAGGGGTACATTTCTGGGATCTCTGTAATTCTATCAGTGTGCTGCTTGTGTTTCTTGTGTTTCTGTATGGAGCTGTATCTTTCCCTTCTGCAAGTCCTCACCCCCAATGCAGCTATCTTGCAGGACTCTGGTTCAATGGGGCTGAGTTCCTCCAACCACCAAATCTGTCAAACACATATGCACATACACACACAGAGATTAACAGGACATGCCTGAGCCAGGCCAGATTATTCAGCATTGACAGATTGACACCCTTATGTGCTTTGAACTCAGTTCATCCCTTCTTTCAGCAGGACAATAATTAGCGCAGTTAGACACACACACACGCTAACAGTATGTCTGAGCAGGCTGGGTTTAATCAGCACTTTCAGCTGATACCCTCATGCACCTCAAAACTCAGCATGTCACAATGGTCCTAGTAGTAACTCCCTTGATGAGCAGATGCCACCCTAGTATTGGGCATTACAGGGATCTTTGGCTTAGGTAAAAGAAGCATTGCTGCAGAGCAAATGGGGAGGTCAAGGGGAAGAAAGAGTAAGTGAGGTTCAGAGAGAGAGCATAGCAACCAGCTTGACCATAAAAGTTATTTATTGCCAGGTATATGAACTTACGATGATACCAGTAGTAATAGCCATACAAGAGAGACAGGTAAAACAGTTACAGTAAAAACTTTGTTATCTGGCAGCCGTGGGGAATGGGGGGTGCCAGATAACAAAATACGCTGGTAAATTGAGAGGCCCAAACAGGTGTCTTTGCCTGTTCGTGCCGCCGCTTCGCCTGCTGTGGTGTCCCATAGCAACGCCAACCCTCCCGCAGGCCCTGAGGGACAGGGAGGCGGGCTTCGCACAGCCTGCTATGCCTTGGACTGTGGGGGCTCAGTAGTGCAGGCCACTTTGCCCCAGGCTGTGGGGGCTTGGAGAAACCAGAAGTGCCATGGTGGGCACTTCCAGTTTCACTTTACCTTACAAGTTGGCATGCCAGTTAATAGAGCATGCTGGCTTGTGAGGTGCTGGTTAACAGAGCTTTTACTGTACAATGTTACATAGTTTCAGTTAGGTGTTTGGGGTAGTCTAGCTCAAGTGTGATTAGCAAAAGTCAGGTTTAGACAGCTGTTCCTGGAGCAAGAGAGCAAAAGTCAGGTTCCTGGAGTCAGAGAGAGAGAGAAAGAGTTGGGGTCTCACCCCTCAGCAAAGCTTGAACCAGTCGAGGTTCCCAGGTGTTTGTTGGAGCTTGCAGACGGGCAGAGTTCTGAGCGGGACCAGTGGAGGGATTCCAGGCAGAAAAGGAGTGGAACTGGTGCAGCTTTTGGATCCAAGCATCAGGACAGAACTTGAGCTTTGGTAGGGGTTTTTCTAGTGAACTAACAGTGACTTAAGGGAGAACACTAGGTTTGTTTATGGGTAAACAATGGCTCATATGCTGGTTAATAGGAACTGATCACTCCTAGCTGTGAGTGGCATTACTCTGAGGTAGCTCACAGTACATACAGGCAGATTCAGTGTTTTGGGTACCAGTAAAGGTGTCACTACTAGAACTGGTCTGATAAATGCTGAGCTGGGTGTGTGCAGACCTGGGATGATTTGCATTTGGAGCAGAGATCCCCCATATGCAGTGCTCCCCTGCTTCTCTGGTCCCAGAATTCAGTGCAGTCCTTGCCTTGGAATCTCTGTTTTCCATTCTGAATGCTAATGAAGAAGCATCTCCCATGTAAATGAGTTGCCATCTGGTTTCCATCTCTGATATCAGGGGAGTTGCTTCACTCCTGTCAGCCTTGCCTAGAGGGATTTAGGTGCATCTCCCACTGCATCTTCATTGTCTTTTGTAAGTCCTTTCTCTAATAAGTTTTTGTTGGGGGGGGCGGGAGAGGGGGGTGAGTCCTTTGTGAGTCAGACAGGCTGTGTTCTGTGCTAGAGTTCCCCAAGAGCACAGACCTGACAGGTAGCAGCAGGACCTAGAGGGAGCTGGTGGCAGGACCCAGCAGCTACAGCGGCAAGGCTAACCCAGCCCTGTCCCAGCCTCAGCCCCTAACTGGAAGCCTCTGCCTGGCAGTAGCAGTGGGTGGGAGCACAGGGCCCACACTAGTACCCTGGGGCCAGGGCTGGCAGGGGCCAAAGGTGAGGTGGTAGGAATGTGGGGCCTGGGCTGGCAGGGGTGCTATGGAGTTGGGCCAGGCTTGATTTTTAGATGTTTGATTTTTTTTACTATAATTTGGTATTTTTTTGGTTCCAAGATGGCAAACCCCCTTGCTGAAAGGAGTACTTCTGGGGGCAAGGGGAGGGACTTCTGGGGACAAAGGTCAGGGGATAGGAGATGGGACCTCTGGTCCCAAGCTGGTGATTAGGGGATGGGGTATCTGTCAAGGGGCAGGGCTACCCATGCAGCCCTCAACAGCTTGCCAAAACTTGGTAAGCATCCCTCCAGCTGAAATAGTCGCCTGCCCCCACTGTAGATTGAGCTAGGTATACTCTCCATCCTTCCTACTGAAACTGGGATAATGCATTGTAAGAAGGAAAAAGTCATGGGATCAGAGTGAGCAAACAAGGAAAGATCATTACTTTGTAGCTCAGTGATAAGGAAATTCCTGGGAGAAAAAGGGAGAGACTGGGTTTACAGCCTCTCATCTCAGCACTTCTTGTGCATTTTGCATGAAAGAATTGGGAAAAAATAAATAAGAGCATAAAGTATATAAGCAGTTTGTTCCTCAGTGACCCAGTTCTGACCAGTTTGAAGATCATTTTGGAAAATTTACATTGCAAATACTGGGTGATACCTGTATGTAACTGTGGCAGAAGAATTTGTAGTAAATTCTACCTATTGATTACTGTAATTTTCTCATAGCTCATCTGACTAGCAGAGTTCTTAGTTACGTATTTTTTCCAAAAGTTGTTAGTGTTGTGTATGTCGACTACCAGTGAACAAGTCATCTCAAAAAAACATGTTCTAATGTCCAATCCAAAACAGTAACTTATTTACCATGTATACACTTAAAACTGGCTACCAGTTTTGGCCCTACAGGCCAGATCAGGCCCTGCACTGCCCCTGCACTCTGGGATCAGGGCCTGGGGCCCTGCACTGCCTCCACCCAACCTGTACTTGATTACAGCCCAGCAGGAGCAGCATGCGACCCCAGGGTCCAATCCTGACACACAGGGGCTGGGTGGAGGTGGTATGGGGCCCAGGGCCCAATCCTGACCAGGTAGAGATGGTGCAAGGTGCTGCGCTGCCCCTGCTTTGTCAGGATCAGGCTTCCAGGGTTCCTTGCTGCCGTGTGCTCCTGATTTGTACACAAGGCCATGGCCTGTGATGCTCCTTATGGGAACTGTGGGGAGCCCTGTGGCCCAGATGACATGTTTCTGGGGGCTTGATCTGGCCTGAAGGCCTGGGATTGAGTGCCCCTGGTTTAGAATATTTTCAGTGCTTTAAGAATAATATTAGGATTGAAACTGGGTTGTTTTGACCACATAATTCTGACTAGAAAATAGAATGACATGCTTGCCTTGGAACTTGTGTTGAAGAGAAGTCATTACATGGTTCATGGACAGGACTGGAAGATGAGAATTTTTAAATTTTAATACCATTTTTTTCATTGTTAGGTTTTGGCAAGCTGGTTTCTCTGTTTATGAAATGGCAATATTTTTTCAGGCCTGTCATACTAAGAACTCTTATTTGACTAAAGTTTAGTAAGTTTCTAGTCTTCTGCAATTGTTGATTATATAAGTGGATTTATAGCTGCCAGAGTTGCCTAGGAAGACAGCCATAAAAGCATACAAATTGCACATTAAAGAGAGGTATCCGGGGAACTTTCAGTGTAATAGGACTTTTCAAACACCACCAGCAGAAGCCATATGGATTTTGTAATCATGACAGATTTTTATTACAAAGTACATTATGGTTTTGTCATTGATACTTCTGTTCTAGTAATTTCAGCTACAGTTGTCATTTTGTCATTTTGTTTGGAGTAATTCAAAGTTAGTTGGAGAGTTTAGTCCTTTCAAACCTCCCCATGGTATTTCTAAAGCTTTTCCCTGTAATCATTATCAGGGATCTGGATTTTCCATTTCCCATGGAAAAACAAAAAACCCCCACAGATTCTCCCTTTTAACTGAGAAAAATATGGATTTCTCATCTTAACGGAGAAACATGTGGATTTTCCACTTTTGTAGAGAGCTGTCTGCAAGCTGGCAGAGTTCCAGCCTGCAAAGGGTTGGGGGGAGCGGGAGGAGGGCAATCAGGTAGGGGGGCAATATGCATGTGTGCACATACCCATGCACATGGCTGGGGAGGGAGGAAATGAATTGGGTAGGGTGGGGGCTCCTGCCCAGCCAGGCGGTGTGTGGGACTTAGGGTCTATGGCTGGAATTCAGGGCCCAGGGAGCCAGACAGAGCTCTGGGCAACTCATCCAGGGGGGCAGGAGGGGTTGGCTCCCCCTGCTGTGCACACTCCTGGGTGGGAGCGTGGGAGCACATGCCCCCCAGGTCAGTGCACAGGGTGAGAGCAGGCTGGCTGCTGTAGGCTCAGGCTCCCCACCCTGCTGCCCTCCCTCTGGGGCCTCTGCAGCCCAGCAGGTAGGACCTGGCACAGCAGGGCACAGTGAGGCTGGGCAGGGAAGCTCCTTGTCGCTGCAGCAGCAGGGATGGCGGTGGGGAGTTGTACCCCTCATTGCTGCTAAGCAGGCAGGGAGCACCTTGCCACGGTGGCACAGAGCTCCCAGCAGCAGCAACAAGCTTCTCTGCCTGGTCCTGCTCTACCCTGCTGCCCTGGGTACCACCCTCTGGGCCATAGAGGCCCCAGTGGCAGGGCAGCAGGGTGGGAAGTCTGAGCCTGCAGCAGGCAGCCCACCCCACCACCCCCTCCATGGTTCCTCTCCAGCCATGGTGGAGGAGGGAGAGCCAGGCTCCATGCTCTGCTCTGCAGCTGCAGCCACCACCTCCTGTGGGCAGCAGCTGGAGCTTGGAGGCTGCTGGAGGGGGCAGGAAGCTCTGAACCTGGGTCCCTGGCATTATAGCCCTAGCAGCTGGGAACCTCCTCTAGCTGGGCTGGTGGGGGGATGGGGGGCAAGGGGCACCAGCAGGCCTGGAGGCCTGTGGCTTGGGAGTGAGGAGCCTGAACCTGCATCCTCATGAACGAAGGGGGAAGAGGGAGCTCTGATTTTCCATGATAAAAAAACCCACAATCAAAAACAAAATTTACACTTATTTAGAATATATTTTATTATGGTGATAGGCACACTGGTAGGCTTCTAAACTGGTTTAAAATTGTAAATATATCAATAAAACATTGTGTTCAATTCATGCCTATATATATATATGGGGGGACAGGAATTTATTATAGAATTTGCAATGTTTAAACAGAGAAAACCAGGATCTGTGAATTATGTACCTGAGACTAAGTGTGCTATAAGAAATTAAGAGGCTAATCTTTGCCAGAATCCTTGAAGCAATTAACAAAGTCAGGGAAATGATGCAGATGAAGTTGTCAGACAGCTGGGAACAGTTTTGATAATGTAGTAAATCAGTAGGATTGGCACAAGCAAAATAAAGCAAGTCAATTGATCTCACCTTAAAATTAGTTTAAAAAAAAATTGATAGGAATAGTAGTTTCACTTCTTCAGTAGTAACTTCTCTCAGTTATTTTTTTCTAGATTGTAATGAAATACCTGGACAATATATACAAGTTTTCTTGGTACAGAGTCCTGACTTGAAGGACTCAATAGACCACTGTCAAACCAAAACGACACAGCTAGTGATTCCATAAAGATTATATTATGTAAGAGTCCCAAACAGTGTGTATTTTGGAGGAAAGAAAAGACATTTGGTAGATAAACTGTCTAGGATGTAAATTATGACTTTGAATCATGTTTAGGGTTACCAATTATACTACTCAGTTTCAAACTGAGCCCATTCTATTTTCAGTTTACTCTGTTTCTAATGTGACCAAAGATACCTGTTTAAATCTAATTTGGGCAGCTAGAGTGTAGAATGTAAGTGATTTTTTTTTTCTTTAACCATTCTGTAGCATCTCTTTCTAACCTTGTCAATTAGTAAAATATAAAAGTCTAAGAATGCTTAATAGTGACTTATATGGAAACTGAATATAATGTATGTATAAGGCCTAATTCTTCTGATTTCATATTCTCTGTTCATCTTGAATTGAATGACTGCACAATATTAGGTAATTTTCTTTGGAAGACAGAGAATGATATGTGTCCATGTGCCTGTGAGAGCTTATTCTTGTCACTGAAAATTATGCAGCTTGTCAAATCCTAAAAAATGTTTGTGGTAGGTATTTAAAAAGTTAAAATGTCATTGTGGCATCTACATTGTTCTCTCTGAAATGCCGTCCAAGTAAAATAGTACATATTTACCTAACACAGCATTTTAGAAAGTGTTAAAAATATTGTGACCTGTGATCTTTTTAAGTTGCTTGCAATAGAAAAATTGCTGTAATATTTTTCTGTAGTCAGAATGAATGAAGACTAAGAGCTGGAATTTTCCAATGGTACCTTGAGTCAAATGGTTGAGAAATACTTGTCTAGAGATGCTATAGAGAGAGAAAAATAAGGTACAAGCTTGAGCCTTGGGGTCACTCATGGAAAAAGAGAGGGATAAGAGGATCTGCCAAAGGACACTGAAGGTACAATCAGACAGGAAAGAGGTGAAGGGAGAGGATAAAGCCTGGCAAACCAGCAGGGGTTTGAACTTTAAAAAGTTAGGTGTTGGAACAGTAAAGATAACCAGATGGCAGAGAGAAGTGAGGTTCAAGGGATGCTGAAGAAAATGTGACAGGGTAGGTAGGGGATATTATTTTAAACGTTTTAACAAGCAACAATAATTCTGTCTTTTACTCTAAATATTGCTAGACTTCTTGAGACATGGTTCTTTAGAAAAAAGGTTGTGGTACAATTCTGGGTTGTGAATAGGATTCAGGTAGAAAATACAGAACCCTTTCTTATGAAAAAGAGAATATACTACTCTGTTATTATGAGGTTAAGTTATTTTTATAGTGTTGATTTTAGTCATCTTAGTCTTTTCATGCATATAAAATATCTGGCTCCTATGCAAAATGGATTGTGGTGCTTGGGTCATTATGGTTATATTTTGGTTCATGTTTATTAGTATTAGTATATAAGATGGCTAGATTCAAGTTTTCCTACAACTGAATGCTGGTTGAATACATATTTGACATAAATGTTTTAATGAAATTTTGGCTTGAAACTTCTAAAATACATGAAATCACACTTGGTATTCCAGAATTTTTCTGGTAGAGTCCCTTGGCCAATTTTGGTAATTTTCGCAGAATTCCAGAACTTCCCTGTTTGGGCTTACCATACTTCACTGTGTACAGGTCAACGCAGTGTATATGTTGACCCCAATTTTCTGATCCAAAAAGTTAGGAAGCCCAGCCCTGTCCCCTGGGAGCAGCCCTGTGGCACGTGCCCACCCGCAGTGACTGGTTCACTCCTATTTGAAAAAGGCTCACTTACTCCATGTTCATAATGATGAGATGGCAGTGTTAAAATAAAAAAAGATAACTATTCAGAAAACAGGTTAGTTTAAGAGTCATTATTAGGCATTTACTGCAATCTTTAGAGCAGGGAGGAAAATAATTACTGCTGTTTATTTTAAAAATTCTCTTTGGATTGCCAGCCCTCAATACTCCATCGCAATGCTGTTCAGCAGAGTGTGCTAGAATTGCTTGTTGTGTTGCTCTTGTGGGAGCAGCCCTCCAGAAATTGTAAAGGTTTTAATTTTTTACATTTGGCAAACATGCCAACTTCAGAAACCTTTGACATTGTAATGTCCCTATTTAAAATCAACGCTCCTTATAGATTATTATTGTTGATGTGAGGGATACAATAAAAGGATAAGACCTGTAATAATTGTTAAAAATTGGCATTGTAGACCTCTTATATAGCACACTTCTGTCAGAAAATTTTCCATATTTGACCTCAGCCGAATCATTAAAAACCTAGTAATATTTACTGTATAGTTATGCTCCAAGGGGAAAGTTATAATACAATGCATTTAACTGATTGAATCTACCTTTTTCAAATTAAAGTACAATGCTTAAGGCTGTTTTTATTATCCAAGTAGTCTTCATAGACAGCAAAATATTTTATTAAGAAGTAATTCAGTATTGTGAATCAAATTATACAGAATGTCTTCCTTGGGATTAAGATATATTTGTAAAAGCTTGCTTTAAATTTTACAAGCTACAATAAACATATATATATATATATATATATATATATATATATAGTAACAAGATTCAGAATTTCCTCAATTTATTATACTTTTAAAATGTATGAATAAAATATAATTCATAAGTACGTTTTTCTTTTTGATGCATAATTTGTCAATATAGGATTTTTAGTTTCTTGCTGTTTGAAGAAATGCTTCTTCATCCTCAACTATAAGTAATTATAACTATTGCAGGTCACTAGATGCATACTCTTAAACATCAGAGTGCTTTTCTGACAATGCAAATGATAAAACTTTTGAAAGTGCATAAATTAATAGTAAAAAGACAGCAGTAAAAATTTTGCATTTATACAACAGATGTAAAACACAATATATTGAATACAGTAATTGTTTTACATAACAGAAAAGTTGAATTAAAAAAAAAAGGGGAGTCTCAACTTGGCATCAGAAATACTGATTTGTTGGCTTAGTTCATTGATTCTCAACCAGGATGATGGAGCACCCTGAGTTGCTGTGAAACACTTTTTTAAGGGTGCCATGGGGTGCCATTTAATGTTAGCTCTGTTAGATGTGCAAACACTTAAGCATGATTAACAAGATAAGCCTAGGGATTTTAAATAGGAATTTATAGTGTCAAAATGCACAAAAAATGGAAGGTCATACTTCAAATAGAAGGATGCCATTTGCTTTGAAAGAGGAGAAAGGAGCAAGGAGTCCTCAAATTAGATGCATGAAAGCCTTGGTGTCTGATTTCTGTTGTCTTTCATTGATGCAGAATTAGTTTTGTTTAATTTAGAGTAGACTAAAGTGCAATCTGAGAATCCGTGTGTGCAAGTGTTTACTCAACTCATAATTATTTTCCTCAATAGCTCTAACTATTGAACAACATAGTTAGAGCTATTATCTCCAGCAGCCACACATATTTCCTACCATCTCCCTTGGCTAGGGACAGAAGTTACACACAAACCAGCATCAGTGATCGGTGGGGATCCAGGTTTTCCGTGTCCCATGGGAAAACAGAGAGAACCATGGATTTCCCTATTTTATCAGAGAAAATGGATTTTCCCATTTAGCAGAGAAACCCGCACATATCCCACTTTTACAAAAAACTCCTGCAGGTGGGCAGAGATCCATCCTGCAAGAGCTGATGGCGAAAAGGGCAGAAAGTCCCCAACCCTGCCTGGAGGAGGAGGGAGAGGGGGAAGGGCAGGGCCTGAGGCTCAGTCAGCCACAGCTGGGCTCAGGCTCACACTTTGCTCCTGGAGCCTAAGGTCAGTGGGGCTTGCAGGGAGCTGGGGGCCCCCTCTGGCAGGGCTGGGGGGTTGCAGGTCATGGCTGGGTGCAATGGCAGGGCTGGGGGAGCCAGGAGCCACCCCTCCCCACAGTAGGCAGCAGCAGTGGGGGAATTGGTTTGTGCTCCTGCTGTAGCAGCCACTGCCTTCTGTTGGGGCCATGGAGCTGCGGACCTGGGGCCTTGACCCCATAGCCCTGGCAGCTGGAGGTCCCTTTCAGCAGGGCTGGGGAGCTGTTGTGGCAGGAGTGAGGGGCACCAGCAGGGTGAGAGGTGTCGGGGAAGTGAGGGGCACCAGCAGGGTGAGAGGTGTCAGGGGGAGTGAGGGGCACCAGCACAGTGGGGAGGAGGGGGGGCTGTGGGGAGCCTTTAATTTTAATCATAGATTTGGGTTTTTTATCAGTGAATTAGCAATTTTTTAATCTTTTTTTAATTGTAGAATTTGCAGTTTTTTTTTCTATCAGGGAAGGCCAGGATCCCTGGTGATTAGAAACCAGTTCAAGTCTGTAACATGATAGCAGTTCAGTGCACATAAACGGTCTTCCAAATGGACAAAACTGGTTTAAGATAAACCTGCATGAATGTAGTACCAGACTTAACTGTTATAGGTTAAATTGGTTTATTGTGCATCTGTCACAGGATGGGTGGGCTAGCCTTGGCCCAAGCTTGGCTCCAGCCAAGCAGGGAGGCATGCTCTAGTGCTCCCTGGCTTCTGGCTTAGGCAACTGCGGGCATCTGGCTGGATTACCAGAATCAAAAGTGAACGTCTTCACTTGCTTATCGGTTCAATAGCTTAGGCTAACCTGCAAACCCTGAATTGATTCTGCCTCAGGCTTTTTGACTATCTGTACTTAGTTACACAAAACAATCATGAAAAAAATGGAAATTTCTGGTGGAATGGTACTCAAGACGTTTCAGTTTTGAATTACTGTTGAATAAAGTTAAGATATTCATGATAAGGGGCAATATTGTCATGAACAACAATGCTGGGAATGTGGTTTAAATAGTTTTCAGATACGTTGCTGACATGTATCTGGCAATAATTTACTCAGATGGTATCATCCCTACTATTGTAATCTTTGCCATAAGGGACAGAGACTCTGTTGAGCCCTTTTACCTTTTCTGTCCCAGTGCTGGAATGGTTTCTGGGAACCAGTCATTCCATTTTGAAGGATTGAAAGGGTTTTTTCCTTGTTTTATCAGATATTAGGAATCTCTACCCATTTCTCACTTGTTTTAGATGATTCCTTTTCATAATCTGCTTTCAATTCCAGTTTGAGAACACCAGACCCTATTGAACAGTTAAGTGAACTGATCACTTGCCATGTTGCAACAACTGTTGCAACAGTCAGGGTGTCCAGACTGTGGAATAAGCTCCCTCCAGAGGTGTTGCAATCACCTACCCTGGAGTTCTTCAAGAAAATACTGGATGGTCATCTTGCTGGAGTCACATGACCCCAGTGGTCTTTCCTGCCTCGTGCAGGGGAGCTGGACCCAATGATCTTGCGAGGTCCCTCCCAGCCCTTAAAATTTACGAATCTATGAAACGTGAGTTTTACAAGATTGTGGATGCCTGGTCTGCTGAGAGGAAGATAGAAAAATCCACATAACCTAAACCAGTTTGGCAGTGAAGAAAAAATGAATTACCAGCTCATAATGAAGCTATCATGATGCTCTCGGCAAGGATTCAGAATTTGGTATACTCTAAATTCTAAGGCAAGGAAAAAGAGGGAGCTTTTGTTCAAGATGCAGTATGATATCCTAGGTGAAGTGGAGGAGCTCACTAGACTTTTTGGGTATACAGCTGCCAATTAGCAAAGGAGACTTTCTTCCTGAGCATAAAGGTGCCTGTGAGCTGAGGAAGGGGAGCAGCAGTGCAGGGCAATCGTTATAGGTCCGACAGTTTACTTTTCCCACGCTCGTTCAAATAGTCTTCTCTGTTTCTAGGTGTAAATGAGATGGAGACATTGTGTAAAAACCTACACATTACCTACAGAGGTTGCTGGCCTGGGGATTGGGGTAGCAGCTGATATTTAACTGGGGTTTGGGCTAGAGGTGCACCAATATATTGGTTGTGTGTTGGATCAGCACCAATAAAAGGAAAATTAACCTTATTGGCTATCGGTTTCTTTGGCTGATAATGTTCTCTGAGAATTTAATTATGCTGGGGCCCCTGGGTGCCTGGGCAAGCCGGGATGACCTCAGATCCACTCTCATCCTCTCACTGGTGGTCCAGGCTGGTGTGGAGCGGTGCAGCTGCTGCAGTGTCCCGGGTGCTGGTATGGTGCAGACTGCAGGCTGGGGCCAGGGTGGATGCTGTAAAAGGTGCTGGATGCCAGATTCGTGATGAGGGTGGGGAGGGGCAGCCAGAGCTCAGCTGCCTGGTCATGCTGCTCTGAGCCAGACTCAGCTTGCTGTGCCTGGGGGTCTGTGCCCCAGGGGCCAGGGGGACAGAGCCCAGCAGAGGCAGGTGCAGGTGCAGCTGGGTTTTTCCCTTGGAGGGAAGGAAGACTCTGGGAGTGCGGGGTAGCAATTAGAGTCGTCCACTTTAATTAAAGAGTTACTGTCTCTCCTGTATCAGCGGTCTCATGCTTAGAAATGGTGGTGGGGTGCTTGAACTAAACCTCGCTCAGTGAGCTTTATTACTAAATATCGGTCATCAGATATGGCTGGTTAATAATTGGCTGTTGGTAGTGGCTAAGAAAATCTTTATCGGTGCATCCCTAGTTTGGGCAGATTGAGAAAGGAACTGATTTTTGGTATCACTGTTACTTTAGTATAACATGTACTCGTCCTCCTCTCCCCTCATTATTTGATCTTAATAGTAACCATCATCTGATTAAAGGGAGAAATTAAAAAATAGTGGGTAAGCAACTTATATCCTCCAATTCAGTGTTATGCCAAAAAGAGTCTGGTGTGATCCTTTGATGTAGAAAGAGAGTGCGAAGGAGCAGAGAGGTTATTTTGCCTCTCTATGCAGTGTTGGAGGAACAAAAGCTGTGGAATAATAAATAATAAGAACCAAGTGCCAGTGTCTGGAAATTAAGCATAGCCAAAGAATACAAATGGAAAACAACAGCATACTATCTTATTGTTGAAGGTAGTAAAATACGGGGTCTTAGATATGTAAGAACATAAACCTAGAAGTGATCACTTTGTTCTTGGTGCCTTATCCGCTGCTATCACAGGTACTTTACTGAGCAAGCTCCATAACGAACTCATAATATCTTCTGTAAGCTTATTGAGCTTCAACTTAAAACTAGGAAGAGAAGTGTTAGATTCTCCTTCTCCGTGTCTTAGAGCTAGACTGGATTCTTGTGTGGAAGGTATGCTTAAGTCTAACACAATTTACTGGGCTTAATACAAAGCTGATGGAATTATATTTAATGGCCTGTAATAAAGAGGAGGTCAGATTTAAAAAGTCCCTTCCAGCCTTAATTTTTTAAATCTGTAGAAATGAGGATAAGTGGAACTGGATGGTTAGTATGAATTTTGAGTTAGCCTTGCCTAACTGTTTTCCTTTCTTGTTTTATCCACCTTATGGTTACTTCTTGCCTTGACTTCAGTGTTTGCACAATGTCTTAACACAATGTGGCCATGACTTGGGCTCATGGACACTATGGCAATAGAAAACAATAATACAGGAAGCACTTTTAGAAGACAGTCTTAGGGAAACTAGAAACCATATTGGAAACCTTTCTTGGAACTTTTGGCTGAATGAGTGAAGTGGGTACGGGCATGTTTCAGAACCATGGTTCTCAACCCCATTAGACTCAAGGCACCCTCTTAGCTTTCACTCTTTTTGAACTACAAAAGAATTTCTCTATTACTTTTTTATTGCCTGAAAATCAGAAAGACCACAAGAGGTGGTTAACACTATAGATTTCTGTGTGAAATCTCTGGTTTTATCTTCTGAATCATGTGTAGGTGTTTCCACACAGGTAACAACACTAATGTTGTGCAGCACCCCACCCCACCCTTATTGAAAGTCACTGATTTTTCTAACCTGATCCAGTTACCCTAAAGGCAGTGGAAACATTATTAACATTATTAACTTTCACATGTATTGAATCTGACCCTCTATTTCGTGGATGGAGAGAGAGCTGTAATGGCAAAGTAGGTTGTTCTTTCATCTCCAGATTTTAATGCCTAGGTTCAGTATACCTATGTATTAAATCATTCGCCTTGTTTCTGAAAAGCTAAAAGGAACACATATTTGTGTGGCTATCACCTCACTGTGACTCTGATAGATCTCCAATACATTTACATAGGGTAATGAACAGCAGACAGATGTTAATGACTTTTTGTTGCTAGGTGCTTGGGCTAGGTTAAAATGGTGAACAGCTTCAGTACCATCAAATACCTGAACTATATGAGAGAGAGATTGCATACAACAGCAAGTTTTAAAATGTTATTTATATTGGAGAAAGAATAAACATTATGAAGAGAGATTAAAAGCCTTCATGTGAATATTTTTAAATATACGTTTTGCCTGGCACAGCGATTTGAAAATTCATTTGTTGGGTTTTTCACTGTATGTAGATACTCAATTATATTTGAAGTTGTTTTTTTCTAATATTAAAATGTTATTTCTGAGTTTTGTGCAAGTAGCAGCAACCTTGCTGAAAAGCTGTATAATTCATGATACCCGAGATAATGGCAACCAATGCGAGATTTTGATAATGTAAGGAATACATTTCTTTTTCTTTTCTTTTCTTTTCTTTTCTTTTCTTTTTTACTTGTAAGCCAGTTTGAATGATCTCTGACTTGAAGTGGTGGAAAAATTGATTGAACTATTGCTGATATTTCAGTTTTGTAATTGCAATGTTACTGTGATTTTTTTTTTTTTTTTAAAGTTTTACAGTATTGTTTTAGTTATATTCTAGCAGCAGGGGATTTTGTCCCATGTGGAAGTCTAGCTTGCCAGTTTTTAATGCCCTTCTTTCTCTATTAACATTGCAGGCTGTGCCACGTGTATGTTCACTGTGCAAACTATTAGGCTTATTTTTAATTAGGAATAATTAATGTTGTATTATTATTAAATGTGCTTGAACATTTGCCTGTCTGTAAAATACTGAGCAGTTTTCAACAATATGTAAATTATAGTAGAAGCATTTTTAATGGATTTTTTTTTTCCTCATCCCAATCAAAATGTTCAGTAAAGGGGACAGTGTATGGTATTAACTTTCTTGAACTCATGGCCTGGAATAAAGAAGAGGAATCTATGGGAAGAAAGGAGAAAAGGGGGGGAAGATTTTTAATTGACTAAATGGTATTTCTTTGTTAGAGAGTGTTCCTCTAATGGTATATCAAAACATTTATGGCCTGAACACCACCTGTATTTGTTAGGATATCAAAAGAAAGTAAATGGTAATATTAATTCTGCGTATATTGAAGACGTATAATGTGAATCAAAATGAAGCAGCTAATACTAAGTCTGTATTTTAACTAGAAGCTTAGACTTCAATTTTCTTACAATATTCTTAAATTTGTATAGACTGCTTTTTCTTATGATGTCATTAAAAAAAATAAAGGCATGCTTTTTCTGTTAACTTCTGAAGCAATAATTTAACTTTGTAGTCTGTTCAAATTTTATTTACTGCAATGCACTATGTAGATAGTCTCTGAGTGAAATATTTAAAACTTGGGATTTTATATTTGGTAATTCATAAAACTGGTAAAATTGGAATTATTTTAAATTTCCTGTGCTTAGGATCAGGCAAACTGTCTTAACTAATTTAGAGCTCTGTTTTCTAATTCAGTGGTCAGCAACCTTTTAAGGTTGCAGGCTGAATTGACTCAGCTTGGGTCAGAGGCAGGGGTGCTAGGACCCAGCCTCTGCCACCACTTTTCCCTGGCTGAATGCTGCCGAAGCCCCATGTCTGTGGGTCAGATCAAATATATCCATGGGCCAGAGGTTGCAGACCCCTTCTTTCATTGAATCCTTATTGTATTTTTGCTCTTTTCTCTGTGTCATATAATGCATATATGTTTTGTGCATCTCAGCCTTTTGACTAAGATCAAGTGAAGATCTCAGAAGTAAATATGGGAACCTTTATAATGCTTAACTTTTACTGTAGTGTGAATGTAAAACTGTCTAGCTTATTAGCCAGAGAAGAATTCTTGGGTTTCGCAATACAAAAATTTCTGAGGTTAGATATTGACATTCAAAAAGCCTGAAGCAGAACTAATCAAACCTATGTGGGTTTCTATAAGTGGTAAGCATAGGTTAGATCAGGAGTGAATAGAACACACAGTTGCCCGGTGGGGGGCGGGGAGGGGTGGGCATGCAGGATGCCTGCACTAGCTAGCTGAGGCCAGCGGGTTGGGGGCATTCCTGCATGCCTTTTGGCAGGCCCCTTGGGCTGCCAGAGACTGGCAAGCAGTCAAGCTGAGCACCAGGGTTGTCTGTCAGGCATGGATGAGCACATCTGCACCCCCCTACCATTACTGTGGGCCTTCCTCTGCGCCCAGTCCTAGGCTTCCAGGAAAGCCCCAGAGTGGGTCACCATGGCAGGTTCCCTCTTCCCCCCCCCTCCCCCCCTTCCCCCCCCCCGAGTTGCCAGGTGTGCGGAAACCTAGGACTCGGTATGGGGGAGGGTTGGCAGTGACAACAGGGGTTGGGGGCATGCTCGCCATGCCTGGCAGCCAATTGGTTGTGGCCTGGGCACTATGTAGAAGGAAGTATTGGGCTCCTCAGGACTCCAGCACCAGCAGCAGCTGGCGGCAGGGCAGCTCTGCTGCGGGAAGGATTGGGCCCCTTGGAGCTCTGGCACCAACAGCAGATGACAGCAGGAGTCCAGGGATCCTCCCTCTGCACCCTCTTCCCTTCCTCCGCTGCCCAGTACAAGCCTCCTTGGCTGCCAAGCCATCCTGCTGCTAGAGTCAAGTCCTGAGGGGCCCGAACCTTCCCTCAGCGGAGACCTCCCATCCCTGCTGTCCAGCACAAGCCTGCCAGCTGCTTCCTGCTGTTGGCTCGGCTCTGTGCTGTCTTGTCTGTGTGACAGCCTGGGGATTGATCCGGCTGGACACTTGGCTGGAGCAGCCGACCAGAGGGGAAGTGCTAGCATGTCTCCCTGTTGGGGGGTGAGGGGGGCGGCTAGTGGGGAGCTGCAAAGGCACCTGGGATGCCAGCAGATAGTGATCTAATATGAATCAGTAGAGGTTCTAGTACAGAAGTTCAGTGCACTGGTCTAACCTCAATCGATTAGGTTTGAGTGCACGTAGCTCAAGGTCTATCTTAAACTGGGTTTAGTCATTTTTAAATTAGTCTGTGTGCTGAACTTCTGTTCTGTTATGAGTATAGTCTAGTTTTCAGTCACTTATACTGGTTTATGTTTAATGTCTGTACCTGGCTTAAAGTGGCTGTGTTCTGACAGTACCAATTGTTGGGAACAAAATCTACCAGTTTAATATCTTCATTTTACCATCCTCTGTCTCCCATAACACTCCAGCACAATACTTCAGTAAGCAGTTATAGGGAGGAGTGTCACCTGCTGAATCATTAATATTGCTTGCTGCAGCATCCTGCGGCTTCTTCTGTTGCAAAGGTACTCTCATCAAACTACTAATTGGCCCGCCCTTTTCTTACTGTATGAGTAGCAACTTAATAAATTGCAGTGGAAGGTCACAGCACAGTGGCATCTTTAATCTTGTTCTTTTTGCTGCTGAATGGCTGAGAGGCAAAAACTGCAATATTAATTGCGTTTTGGCCACTTGGCAGCAGGGGAAGTGCATGGCAAAAAGAACGAGATTAATGGCACCTCTGCACTGTGAACTTCTGCCATGATTTAGGTAGGTCCCTACTTACGAGAGATGAGCAGTCGCATCTTGGGAGGCATGCCTACAAGCCTCTTGTTAGTCACTAAAATTCTCCCCTTTAAGGCATTATTTTAAATATAAAACATTAATGTTGTAAGATCCCTCTAAAAATGTTACCTTTCAGGGGAATGGTGTCAGACCATAGTAATCACGTGTTATTTTGGATGTCACTTCCTACGATACATATGAGAAACATTTCTCTTACTGAAAGTGTCATATTAATTGCCTTGGTCAAAATGCATACAGTTTTATTTAAAGTCTCTCTTACCAACAGACACTGCTCACTTTGGCAACCAAACTGTGATGAAGTACTCTTCAAGTGGTCCTTGCTGGGGACCATTATGGCCTTGTCTGGTTTTTGAAACAACTCCTCAAAGACATTCTGAATTCGGCTTCTAGGGCAAGAGGGGAGCCCAGGCTCTTTCCTCACCTTCAGTCCTTACTTTTCCTAGTTCTTGATGTCCATGACTCTCCTCAGAGATGGACTTCACCTCCTTTTGGAGAAACCCACACTTCCAAGTAGCAAAACAGACAGCCTCTTCTTCAGTCTGGGGACATTTACAGTGGCAAAGGCTTTCTGTCTCCTCCAAAGGGGTTAAACAGTAGGCCTGTGTAAAGCAGCAAGTATTCGCTTCAAATTCAGATTCAGCTGATTTGAAGGGACAGTGATTCGATTTGGTATTTGAATCACTGTCCCAATTTGATCTGGCTGAATTGGATCCAGAGATTCAGTGCTGATTCAGAGATTTGGCCATAGACTGCATAGAAGGCAGTAGTCTTCACCACACTAGGCACAGCTGCCTCCAGCTGGTAAGTGTGTTGTGGTGGGCAGAGGGGGAGGGAAGGGGCATGGGGGGCTAGATCAATGCCCCCACAGTGAGAGAGGGATTGGAGCTGGGCCTGGGACAAGCTGCCCAGCTGGGGCGAGGGGCCACAGGACTCAGGGAGAGTGGCTCCTGCCACTGCATGTCACCGTGCTCTGCCGGTCCGGGAGGGCATGGGAGTGGGCGTATGTCCCTGGTTCTGTGTGGGGTGGGCTGGGCCGAGCTGCACTTCGGATGGGTGGTGGAAAGTGCTGGGAACAGAGTGTGTGCCCTCCTGCCACTCACCCAGCCTCCCTGCATCTCTGGGACAAGCTGCTGCTTTGCCCCAGCTGGGCAAGCAGCATCAGAGCATGGCAGCAGGTGCATGCACCCAGATCTGCGCGGGGCAGGCTGGGCTGGGCTGGGCCGGGCTACACACCGGACAGACGGTGGAAGTGCTGGCAGTGGGAGCTATGCCCTCCTGCCTGTTGGCCAGCCTCCCTGCACCTCCTGGACAAGCTGCAGCTTCGCCCTGGCTGGTTGAGTAGCGGTAGGGCGTGGTAGCAGGGGCATGTACCGTGATCAGGGAAGGGCCAGTAACTTATATTGGATTAATGTAAAGCAGGGGATGTGTAGTTAGGTTTGTTGTTTTTTCTGAATAGTGTTGGGCAGTTCATGCCACATTGAGTTGACTTCCAGTAATTGAATGGTGTGTTTGTCCTGGAGATGTTTAGAAAAGATCGAAATGTCAAGATTGGCTGTTGGGAGAGACAGAGACTTGTTATGAAGGTTTTGATAGTATGGTTACAGCCTTAGTTGGTTTAAGGTCATAGGGAAGTAGGGCTGGAAGGGACCACATGAGGTCATTTAGTTCAGCCCTTTACTCAACATGTAATTAACCCCTGACTAAACTATCTTAGTCAAGTGTCTGTCTAACCTGCTGTTGAAGGGATGGAGATTATACAACTTCTCCAGGTAGCCTGTACCGGTGCTTAACCACACGTATAGTCCGAGTTCTTCCTGATCACCAATTTAAATTCCTGTTCAGCAGTTTGAGGCTATTGCTCTCAATCTTGTCTCCTCACAGACCGTGAAAAGGCTATCTCCATCCTCTTTGCAGTTGCCCTTCAGGAATTTGAAGACTTTTATCAAATCCCTCCTCAGGCATCTCTTCTTCAAACATTAATTTAGTATTGAACAATTACAAAAAAACAACTGGATTATGCAAGAAATAAAATAACTTTTAAGGGAATTGATACTATATGAGTGGAAATTGTATATAAAATATATACAGATTAAATGCATATTGAGGGCATTGTTAACAATATTTGACACATGATTATCCTATTTTGATCTCTTATTAAGATTTTGACTTTTTCTTTAGGTTCAATTTATGAGCCAATTAAAAGCATTAACCTTCCAAGGCCAGATGGAGAAAGTCTGTGGGATAAACTGGATCGTTATTATAGAATTGGTAAGTAAAGTTTGGGAAATCTTGCTTGTGATACAAGAATCTTAGCAACTTGCTAAATTAGTAAAGGTTTCCAAAAATGATAGGTAATCTCACTTCTTGTCCCAGAATAATGCCTGAGATCTTATTTGTTTAGAGCAGGGGTGTCTAAACAAACATCCATGGAGCCACATCATCCAGGACCCAGTCCTGCCTATGGGTCTCAAATGGATCTACAGGCAGCATGGGAAGTACACTCAAGGCTCCCATATGTTATGTATGGCAGCTACTCTGGAACTATGTTGCATGCAGCACCCGTTACAGTGTACGTCCGCTCCATACTAGATCAAGCATATGTCCCAGGGCAGCTAGAGCAGATTGCATGTAGCATGGCTCCAGCATGGTTGGAGCACCCCAGCTGCTTTGGGACATGCAATGTGCACCACTCTGGGACATGCCCTGTATGTGACACCCACTCTAGGACACTTGCTGGGTCCGTCACAGAACAGATGCACGCTGGAGTGGTTGCCACGTGTGGCAAAGTCTTGGAGTGACCAAAGAAGGTGTCACATGTGGTGTGGTATGATTCTGGAGCATACAGTCTGGGACCACACCGCATGTGATGCCCATGCCAGGGCCTCGCGGCATGTGGCACCAACTCTGCCTCTGGGATATACACAGGATGTGTCATGGAACAGCTGCATGTTAGAGTGGATGCTGCATGCAGCGCGGTTCCAGAGCAGCTGGTCCAGGACATATACTGTATGCAGTGCCAGCTCTTGCTGCTCTGGGATGTGTGCTGGATAGGGTCAGTCTGTGGGCCTGATCTGACCTGAGGGTTGATCCCACACCACTCATTTGGTCCACAAATGACTTTTGACACCACTGGTTTAGAGAGACTTTAGGTAATTGTTATGAATTGAAATTAAAGGGGTTTACATGTCATTACAAATTCTTACAGTAAAAATGTTAGTGGAAAACTATGAAACTATGAAAACTTTTTATTGTGAATTAATATAGGTGTCAGTGCACTATATGATTGTTCCCTTTTTTTTTTAAATCAAATCATTTGGTGTCAAAAATACAGCTTGTGGAGTGGATCTAGCATTGCTGCCCATGTGTCCTTGAGTGATCTGCGGGTAGTAGGGCTGTGCGAAGCTTCGGGTCCTGATTCGATTCAGAGGAGATTTGGCCTGATTTGGCGGCCAAATCTCCGAATCCAAATCAAATCGGGAGACCAATAAAACGGTCCGAATTGATTTGAAGCCTCTGAATTGATTCAGAAAAGATTTGGAAAGAGATTCAGCAATTAGGGTAGTCCCAGCTTGCAGCTGCAGGGAGTGGGACCCAGGCTCTGTGCCAGTAAGTAGGGGGCAAAAGAAGAAGGCTGGAGAAAGGGAGAGGGAACCATGGGAGGACCCCTGCCAGACTCTATTCCCTGCTTGGTCCCCCCCTAAGTGCCCCCTGACCCGTGCCCACTCTCCCAGCTCTATCAAGCCCCACCTGCTTGTAAAAAAAAAAAAATAAATCCCCACACTCTGAAGTGAATACTGCCCAGTTCGCACAGGCCTAACAGGCAGCATGCAGGGTGCTTCTCATGGCCCCATGTGCCATACGGAACATCTACTCCAGCTTGTGTCCTGGAGCAGTAGAGTGGCTGTTGCATGCAGCACAGCCCTGGAGCGTCTGCTATGCTGCTCTGTCTATGGCTATGCCATGCATGGCGGTTGCTCCAAGGTTCCCTCTACACCCAGAATGCTGGTCTGGTCTGTAAGCCTGATCCTGCCTGGTGAGTTTGACAGTGGTTGTCTCATTAACTGCTGAAGTTTTAAGCTTTTGATATTCAGTGGTACAGCATAGTAAACAAATGCTGCCCTTTTCGAAAAAGAAGGATGAAACGCTTTTAAAACACATGAAACACTTTCTTGAAACAGAAATTAAGGTTATGGCTTGATCTACCCATATTTTACATTAGTAAAGTTTGTAATGGTTTTGTTGCCTTTATCTTTGCTGTGAAGTAGGTTCAGTATAATTTTAGTAGTTGGCCAGGGCAAATCAGTGCTGTTTGCCATTCATCTACACTCCTACTCTGGTCAGTCTTCTATTTCAGTGTTAAGCAGGCTAGATTCTTTTGAGTAGATGTGACATCTTTTATTAGACCAACTGAGTAGCTGGAAAAAAGCTCTTAGCAAGCTTTTGGGTGCACCCCAGTTTCATATTGGGGTGAATTAAGTAGCTTATGTATTTTTTGGTATATAGATATAAATTAAACATTTAGGTTTAGCTTTAAATATGAGTAACTTATATTGGATTAATGTAAAATTGTTCACATGAAATTTCCTTTTACTTACTGAAATAAGTTGCTTAAGCTGATTTGTAGGTATCTCCATGAAGGAGGGTTATTTAGCAAAGTTATAGTGAAGTTATTTCATGATGTTTTGCTCAGTTTGAGGTACTTCATTAACTTTTAAGGAATACTTTAAACACCTAATGAACTAAAAAATGTAAAATGAATAATATGTACATAATTAAAAGAAACATTTTTGACAAGAATGAAAAATGTAAGTTTTCAAAGTGGGAACAGCATGCCTGAAATCCTAAACCATTTATTTGGGAATGATTTCTTGACCTTGGCTTGCCTTTGAGATTTTTTTTTTTTAGGGTAATCCAAATATTGTAAACTTTTTTTTTTTAAATTTGAATTTCTAAACAATGATAATGCCTGTACACCAATAAGTAGATGCAAACTATTGCACTGGGGACATTCCATTCTGATTTGGCTGCAATAAAGCTATGACTGCAGAGAAACTGCTTTGAATGCTGATTTTGAAGAAGTATTGAAAAGTATTTCATTTGAAAAGAAGCCTTGATGCATGGGGGGGGAAAAACCTTTATGCTTAGAACTCTAATTTATTTACCGCTCTAGCTTTTATTCTTACTATAAAGTTTTGTTGCAGGTTTGTTGTATTTTACTCTTCTAACTTTTTTAAAAAGCTGTCTTCAGACTGGGAGAAGCTGGAATAGTAATTATAACTTTTTTTTTTTTTCTTTACAGTGAAGTCAACCGTGTTGCTCTATCAGAGTCCAACCACAGGTCTCTTTCCCACAAAAACATTTGGTGACAACCAAAAGGCAAAGGTTCATGACAGTCTTTACTGTGCTGCATGTGCTTGGGCATTAGCACTTGCATACAGGTAACTTTTTTAAAAAGAATATTACATAAATGAAATACAGATTTAGATAGTGGTTCAGTTCTCTGGTAGAGTTAGAACAGTGAAACCTTAACTGTAGACACTCCCTTGGATTAAAAAGGAGGGTGAATAGTTCTGTGTTTGGAGGTTTTATTTTAATTAAAACCTTAAAGGAAACCCAGATATTTTCAAAGTGATACTGTGGAAGTAACGATTTTTTTCCTACAAGAGCATTTCTCCTACTTTAAAAAAAAATGAAATTAAAACTGAACTGTTCTGAAAAATGAATTTGTGAACTTTGGAAATGAGGACACAAACTATAGATCCCAATTGACTTCAGAATTTCTCGGTTTTAAATGTATTGTATTGTTTTCTTTAAACATCTGCCCTATTGATGTCTGAGAAGCTCATTTCTAACCTACTTCAGTTTCAGCACAGAGTTGTATTCCTCCTACCAAATCTTGTCTCTAGGTATAAGTTCAACTTTTGCTCTGTTCTGTGCTAGTTATGGAGGATCATAAGAAATTTTATATTCACTGATTTCAACATTAAAATATGGTGGGGCAAGGCACAGGACAGAGCTGCAAGTGGCTTATCTGGGTGGTGTGGGGAGCGGGGAGCAGCTCCTGCCACTACATGGACCATGGGAGGGCATGGAGGGGCATGTGCCCCCTGGATCTACACTTGGGGTGAGGGCAGGCTGGTGCTGTGGTCTGGGGGCAGCATCAGGCTTTTCCTGGCAGAGGGGCCACACTCGGGGGGGGGGGGGGGGGGGGGGCGGTTCTGGAAGGAGGACTACGGCGACTTCTGGGGTGGCTGCAGCCCCCTCGCCCCAGCACTGCTGCTGTCTGCCCTGAGTGCAGCCCCAACCCAGTCTCTCCACTGGGAAAAGCTTTAGTGCAGCCCCTGGCCCAAACCCACAGAGGCAGCCTGCCCACACCTCATGCACGTATCTGGGGACACACGCCCCCATGCCCTCCCAGGATGATCATAGCAGTGGGGGCCACCCCCCTCCCCCAGTGCCTCCAGACGAGCCGCTCACAGCTCCGTCCCATGCTCTGCTCCACCCTGGCTGGGCAGCGCCAACCCCTGCCCCACTTCCTCTCTCACTGTGGGAGCCTTGATCTGCCCCCCCCCCCACGCCTCTTCCCCCCCATAACAGACTTACAAGCTGGACATTGCTCTCTGTGCAATGATAAAGGTATGCACAGGTCATTTATTTGACGCTGGCTGGTGTGGCTGAAAAAAAGCTTACTGCCAATAATGTCAATTTTCTTCATGTTGGTGCCTATACGATATGGGACTGATGTATCTGTGCACCTCTAGCAAAAAAGGTATGTTGGTGGGGGGTGGGGTGTCTACATGGGTACCCTGCTCCTGCCCTTGTGGGCAGAAGGGCTGGGTGGTATACAACTAGTTGGTGGACACCACGGGCTGAATGAAAGTGCCTGGTAGGCTGGATCTGGCCCATGGGCCGTATTTTACCTGCCTGTGTACTAAGGTAATGTGAGTTCAACTGTTGTGTATTTATAAGAAAGGAGAATGCCATGGTAGTGATGAATAATCCCTACCATCAGTCAGCATCATGCAGTCAGGAGATAATCATTTTCCCTAGCACAATTCTCCTATATCTGCGAAGAGCTAATTATAATTTGTTACAATTTTTTGTTTAAGTGCAGATGATTACCCTATGGATGAAAAATGTTGAGCTACTTATACTTTGATAATGTTTATGTGTTTTAAGTTATATTGTTCCCTCTTTCTCCCCCGGCTTTATTTGATAATGTGTTTAAAATTTTGCCTGAAAACCCAAATCTGATGTTTTTAACTAATACTAATTAATTAGCATCCTGCAAAGGCTATTCTTCCCAGTTTTGTTTCATTTTCATTGTTAAGTTATAATAATTTTAAAAAGTTAAATAAAAGGAAGTTAGACTTTAAAATGTGATAGTTACTCCTATATTTCATGCATGTTGAAGGAATTCTTTAAATCCTTTTTTGTTTTTTATTTCCTCCACTCTGGCGTGAGATGCATGGAATCTGTTTTGTAGCTTAGGGGAAGAAGAGGTAGTGGGGAAAAAAATTATAGGTAAACCTACATTCCCTCATACATTTGCACTTCCCATGTTTTTGAAAATAAAGTTCCAGCTCCTGGCTATGCAACTGGTTTAGTGTGATTAATAATCTCTGCTCTCAAAAAGTCCAGTAGTAGAAGGGTGTTGCAGGGGATCTCCTGCCTTGCTATATAGTTGGGATGTGTGCTGGGCTCAGCCTGAGACAACAGCAGTGTTTTGCCCTCCTTGCCTGGTTCCCCCTGGGTGTTTCCCAAACTCAGGAGCAGGAGTGGGGAGGGGGAACTTGCCCCACAATGCTACTGTTGCTGTCCCAGACTCAGTCCAGCCCCCACACAGCCCAGCTAGAGTGAGACAGGAGTTTCCCTTGCTCGCAGCACAGCAGTGTCAGCAGCAGGCAGGGAGTGGGGAATGGAAGATGGGAAAGGGTGGGGAGGGTATGTGCCTCTGAACATGGAGGGGAAAGAAGGAGGGGACAGAAATTCTTACCATCTTCAGGACTTAAAGAAGTCCTTGGCTGCTGCTCCTACTGTGTGGTCAAAAACATCCCAGGCCTCTGCATCTACTCCTGGCCAGTAGTAAAGTAAAATAGATGTTACAAATCAGAAGCACTGTGAAGCTGTGTTGGATATTTTGTAGAATTCACCTTCCATATACAATTATGTTCCTGCCTCTGCCATGTGCTGCTTTCAGAACGCTCTAGCTACTGTTCCCCAAAATATTCTAAAGAACACTGAGATTTGGCATTAGGTGATTAAAAAATATCTAGGAAACTGATAAAACTTTAATAGACCTCTTTACTTTCTCGAGGTTATAGTTAGAGTTTAGACAAATGTTTCAGAACTGTAAGCCTATTCAGTACATATTTCGTTGTCTTTACTCTTTAGGGATTTACCTTTTCCCAGCTTGAATTTTTTTAACTGAAGCTATATATCTCATTTTGGTCTTGTTTTGTGTATCTAAATAGATGTAATACCAGTGTTAAAAAAGCCTTCAAATGATACGTTGTCAGACTATGCTGTGAGTCATAAAGCTATCACAACATTGTTATTTGTATGACTCGTGAAAGCCCAGGATACCCTAATAACTCCTTCCTCATTGCAGTACACTCCCACTTCGGCATCGTGCAATAGTCCTTAAATGAGATGCAATAAACTTAGTGATGGTAATAACTAAGAATAGTAATGTGATAATTAAGTATGCATACGCTTAAAGACTACTGTTGTGTGGGTGTTTATATGTATATATATTTGCATTGCTTTAGTCCCTTTCGTCTGAATAGGGAAATACTATAATATTTTTCCTGTCCAAAATATAACTGTTTGACTGTGTGAATTACAGCCATTTTGTAAAAATAATAAAAAACCCAAAGAAAATTGTTCCTGAATATAAGGGTATCCTAAACAAATCAAAGTAGAACAAATTTTGCTCTTTTTAAATACCAAAGCAATTTTCTTTCTGTGTTTTTCTTTTCTTTTTTCTGGTTGAGGGGGTAGAGGGCAAATTTCTACCCTCAGTTTTTGTTGCTAAGTTAGAGTGTAAACTAAAAAACTTGGATTTTTTTATCAAAGAAAAGCTGACAGGATGTTTCCTTGTTTAGCTGCAAAATAATAGCAATAGCATGGGCCCCTTTTTAATACTGTGCTAACTATGTAGTTAAATGCATAATTATCAAAAGCACTAATGCTACCTTTAACTTCTTCCTAATGCATTTCCAATTTGTTTCTTGGGTTATCTTTCTTACCCAGGCGTATTGATGATGACAAAGGAAGGACTCATGAGCTGGAGCATTCTGCTATAAAATGTATGAGAGGAATTCTCTACTGCTACATGCGTCAGGCTGATAAGGTAAACCACTGCAGTATGGACACAAGCTCTCACTTAATTCTAAAGGATTAATTTAACTATAAGCAGTGGCATCTTCTATATATAGATAAAATTAAAAGGGCAATGCAATACTCCAGTGCAGCCTAGCTAAGAAATGACTGCTTCCATTTTCTGGACCCAGCAATATGAAAATTTGGAAGGTAAGAAGCACTTCATCCAGAGAATAAATTGTCAGATATATTCAAAATTACTTTGTTTTTCTGGCCCTGATCCATAGTTCTACTGTACAATGGCTTCACTGCACAATTCTTTCTACTGCAGTTGTCTGCAGGGGACTGGGAGAATAGAACTCCTTCCCATTTGTACACCCCAGCATGGGGCCAAGAAGCACTGACAGCCTAAGTGTAAGCCAAAAGAATGAAAGGTTCTTCATACATAGGTATTTATTTGCAAGTCCTGGGAAGAATGGGAGAGATTTAAGTGCTGCTGCTGTTTTTCCTGAAAGGGCAGCAATATCTAGGAGTATAAATAGAAGGGAGAAGGCTGGAGACTAAAAATCCTGACTGTATTTTGGTGTGGATTTTATTGGACGTGTCCATTATGCCTTCTTTGGGAAACCTATAGCTAGGAGCTACTGGAATTCATGTTGGAAACGCTCTGCGCAGAAGCTCCTTCAATCATGAAGTTTCCCTTGTGTGTTCCTCTTGCTGCTCATTGGAGAGGAGCCATGTTGCTTGCTGTTCATTCCTGACTGGTGGGGAGGCAAAAACTGTGGTTTTAAATATGCCATGGTTTTTGTCTCCTGCTACTGATTGGCATAAGAGCTCCAGTGGCCCCACCACTTGCTGCTGAATTGACGGGAGGCAGAAACCACAACATATTTTAAAATATGGTTTTCACCTCCCAGCAGCCATCAGGAGCAAGCAGCAGGGCTGAAGGGATCCCTCTGCCGATCAGCAGTGGGTGATGCACAAGGAAAACTCCCAAGATTAAAGGAGTCACTGCTCAGCACACTTGTGACAAATTCTAGTGTTCCCTACCTATAATAGACTCTTTTTTAAAAAAAATAGAGATTAAAGGAACAAATTTAAGACTATTTGTGAGATAAGTTTAGCTCAGTGATTCTCAACTGGGATGATGCAGTCTTTTTAGAAGGATGACACAGGTGCAGTGGGGTCAGCACGATGAGAAATTAAATTAGTGCCACTTTAAATGGGGTGCCTCTAAAATCAGAAACATTATACAGGGATGCCTGGCATCTAAAAAGGTTGAGAGCCAGTAGTCTAGCTGAAACTCTGGGGAGGGTATTATGATTAGGGGGAGGGTTGTTAGCTTTATTTTTAATTAGTTAACATCAACATTTTATACTTAAATACACATCCTTTCTGAATGGGTTATTTGGCAAGGTGATGTGATATTGTCCTAGAAAGCAGATAATTCAAGGAGGCTTACTTATAAGAAGATGTCCCCCAGAGGTTAAGACTTGCAAATATGAATATAATTATTTTCTTTTTAGCAAAATATGTAAATCTTTTATTTTACTTCACTTTCTGATGATTTTGCAAGTGCTAGATGCATCCCTTTTCAAGAAAGAAGAAGAATACATTACTTCTTTAACAACTCTTAAAGTTTAAAATTTGCTGGTTATGTCATATAAAACATAAACATGAAAGAAGGTGTTTTTGTTGCATCAACGTGCTTTTTTTAAATCTTCACTTATGCATTAAAATGACTGAATTGTTTGGATTTATTTTTTAATTAATAAGTGTAGTGTGGTCTGTCTGGAGAAGAAAATGATAGATGAGAGGAAAAGAAAGTTCTATTTGCTTTTTGATATTGGAACTATATAACAAACCTATAATTTGTCTACCCATGCTCGATACTGCACATCATTATGAACAAAGATCTTTTAAAATATTGTGTTACTAATCATTTATAGATTCTTGAGTATTTTGCAGTAACAAAGCAAGCAACTTATACCATATTAGTATAACCTGAAATATGTTCTCAGATTGCAATAATACATGCATCTCTAACAAGTAGGGGTACACCAATAAAGATATTCTTTGCCAACACAAATAGCACATTATTAAACAATCATATTGGCCAATACTGATCTGATGGACAAATTACAGGAATGCAGCCAGGCAGCTTTGAGAACAGCACCCTGTAAATAAGTCTGTGGAGGGGAAGGGGTGTGGGAAGGCAGATCGAGGCCCCATGGTGAGGGAGGGAGTGGAGAAGGGGCAGGCACTGCCCAGTCAGGGACCCTAGGGCTGGGAGCAGGAAAGAGTTATAAGCGGCTTGGGGCATGGGGGGGGGGGCTTCCTGTTGCTGCACACCCCTGAGGGAGGCATAGGGGGGATGTACCCCCCCTGGATTTGTGCATGGGGTGGAGGCGGGCTGCCCACTGCGGGCTTGGGGCCAGGGGCTGCACCAGCCTCTTTCTGGTGGGGGTGCTGGGCCAGGGCTGAGCTCAGAGCAGGTGGGAGTGGGACAGGCTCAGCTGTGCAGGGTGGGCAGCAATGGTAGTGGAAGGGGTGGCTATGGGGGGCAAGGCAGATTTTGGGGTGGCTGTAGCCCCCCCAAACCCTCCTAGCATCACCCCTGCATGGGGTGCCTTTCCCTTTGGAGCCCTGTGCTGAGGGGTGGGCAGGGGGCATGCAGCCAGCGTAGGGCTCCTGAGGGAAAGGCAGCAGAGCAGAGTGCTCTGAGGAGGGGTGCTGCTAGGGGGACTGTGGTGGGGCTATCGCCTCCCCAGAAATCTGCCTTAGGGCCCTCCCCAGTAGCCATCCCTGCCACCACCTGCCTTGTGCAGCTGAGCCGGCCCCACTCCTCCCACTCTGAGCCCAACCCAGCAACCACACCAGGAAGAGGCTGGCGCAACCCCTTTCCCCGAGCCCACCAGATGCAACCCACCTCTGCCCTGCATACAAATCAGGGGAAGCACATGCCCCCATGCAGAGACAGGGAACTGTCCCCTTTCTCTACCCTCCCATGCCCTCTGGACGAGCTGCCTGTGGCTCCCGAGGTCCCATTCACTGCCCTGGCTGGGCAGCATCTGCCCCTGCCCCACTCCCTGCCTCACTGTGGGGGTCTCAGTTGGCCTTCCCTATGCTCCTTCCGTCCCCCACACCTCTTCTGTCCCAGAGACTTACCTGCAGGGTGCTGCTCTCTGAGCTGCCTGGCTGCATTCCTGTCTGCATGCATGTACATGGCATTTATTGGTGACATTATTGGCTACACCGGCCAAAAAAAGCCAAAAGACGATAATATTAACTTTCCTTTTATCAGTGCCGATCTGATAAGTGCACCTCTACTAAAAGTGTTCAAACTTCTATTTATTTATGGTACGTGTTGTTATATAGATCTAAGCAATGTGCATTTTATCATGTCTCAGCTAAAATTATGTTAAAATATAGTACTACTGTATTTAACTTTATGATGTCATATAATCCACAACACCCAAATCTCAGAAGAATTAGGTTTATATAGCTCATTTACTTATTAATGAGCCTGTATATGTGCCCTGTAGGTGATACTCATGTTAGCAACTCTGTGTTTTTTCTAGTTTTAGTATTGTTGCTTTGTAGGTTAATAGCTTTGACTAATCTTGGCCTAAATTGATTGTGTCAGTGGAGTTATTTCTCTTTTTGACGTACAGTAGTTTGCTGTGGGGAAAGACCAGAGTTTGTCAGGGGCGGGCAATTATTTAAGGTGAAGGACCGCTTATCCAGTTTTGGCAGGCTGTTGAGGGCTGCATGGGTTGCCCCAACCCCTGGTCACCACCTTGGGACTAATGTCCCAGTGTCTTGGTAAGGATGTCCCCGGGCCAGCACTGGTGGGGCCCAAAGCAGGGCACAGGCTAGCAGGGGTCTGTGGAGCTGGGCTGGGCTGCACCAGCAGGGAGAGGGGGGAGCTGGCCCGGCTGCATAGAGCCCCTGCCAGCTGGGACCCCGCACTCCTGCAACCCTGGTCTGGGCCCTGCCGGCACTGGCCCTGGGACACCGATGCGGACCCTGTGCTCCCGCTGGCTCCCCACCCACTCACTGTCCCCCAACCCTGCAGTACAGGTGGGGGGCAGCGCACAGTCCCAACCCCCTTCTTGCCGGCAGGGAAGAAGCTGGTGCTGAGTGCGGGGAAAAGCAGCCCCTTGCCCACCCCATGGCCAGCTCTCCCTGCTGCAGGCACTCGCAGCCCATGCAGGGCTGTTCGGAGCAGGCAGTCCCACGTGGACTGCAAGAAGCTGCAGCGCAGGGTGCCAGCCACGGGGCGAGTGAGGGGCCACTTTCCCCCACGCTCAGTACCAGCTTGTAACCCAGCTCTGCTGACAGCCTGGGCTCCATGCTGGCTCCGGTCTCGCCCGTTGGGGCTGCATGTGGCAGCAGCAGCAGCCCCCCCGCTTGCTGTGCTTAGCAGTGCTGGCTGCTGTTGCTGCCCACCCGGAGCTCGTGCACTGGGCAGCACAGAGGCGGCGGTGGCAAACACTGCCCAGCAAGGTAAGCGGGGGGGCTGCAGCTGCTGGTGCCATGCGCAGTCCTGATGGGTGAGCCTGGAGCTAGTGCAGGACCCAAGCTGGCAGTGGGGCCAGGTTACAAGGTGGTGCTGAGCTCAGGGCGGGGAAAGTGCCCCTCCCCGCCCTGTGCCCAGTGCCCCACGCTGCAAGTGGCTGCAGCAGGGAGCAGCTGCAATGGAGCAGGTGAGGGCCTGCTTTTCCCTGCGCCAGGAAGGAGCAGGGAAGGAGCCCAGGGAAAAGCTGGGGGTGGGGAGAGAAGTGGTGCTTCCCCCCGCACTGTGGCTGGTGCTGCCTGCCGCAGCCACTCGCAGCCGGCGCGGTGCTGTCTGAAGCAGGCACAGGCAGCTCCACACAGGCTGTGAGTGGCTGTAGCATGGGGCGCTGGCCACAGGGCAGGAGAGGGGCTGCTTTCCCCACCCAGTGCTCAGCTTTTCCCTGGGACACTTCCCTGCCCTCCTGTTCCCCGTCCCCACCTGAGGCTCTGGCACAGGGCAGCCACGTGGTCCCAGGCCAGAAGCCCCTGCTGGAGCTTCCAGATGGGGGGCGGGGCCAGGCAGGTCGTGCTGTTGTGGGAGCCTGCCGGGCTTCCCCCGTGTCCTACTGCCCTTGGTTCCTGTCATTTTTGACAGGAACCAAGGGCAGGTGAATATTAATTTTCTAAATTTTTTAGGGGCCCCGCGGGCCGGATAGAATGGCCTCACAGTCCTGATTCGGCCCATGGGCCGTATTTTGCCCAGCTCTGGTTTATGTGAATAGTAAACAGTAAGGGAGCTGACAGACGTGGAAAAACCCTCCCTCAAAATTGCCACTTTACTATTAGAGGCACCGCATTAGTTTGACCCAGCTCTGCAGCATCTGTATGGATTGGGCACTTCAGCAGGGCTTTTTGACACTTTTATCTAACGCTGATTTAATCAGCTATTAGTTGAAAACTCCAAAAAGCCCCGCTGAAGCACCCAATCTGTACAGACATAGGGTGAGCTAGTTCCAGCCAACATGATGCCTTTTTTGGGCATGTGCTGTGCTCAGTGTGGGGGTGCACTGAGCTTAAAGCAAAGCGCCATTCTTTTTTTCACATCTGTAAGCAGCCTTAATGATCATAGATTGCATATTGTAAATATAGTGACTGTTATTTGTTATGTAACAGCTTGCCTAGGATCGAAGTAAGACTAACCGGCCTATAGTTTCCCAGGTCCTCCTTCCTGCCTTTTTTGAAGATGGGAACCACGTTATGTAGGAGGCATTGGGGTAGAAAAGAATCATGAACTAAGGTTTAGTTCTGTGACAACATTTCAAATCCATGAATTCAAAGTACGTGCGATATGCTTGAATACATTTTCCAGTAGCTTACTAAGATTTTGATTGCACTAAAATGAGCTTTTTCACCTTTTACTTTTTTTGCTACCTCTGTGACACTTCATAAAAATGCCAAATAAAATCCAAGTAAGGATGAAGCAGATTCTTAAACAGCTTATACATAATTTTAGAATAGGAATTTATCACATAGATCTTTTGTTTTCCCCTTCCCTATCAGTACAAAAAATGCTGGATGTTTTGTTTTATTTTAAACTACTCCCATGGTGTTGTATTTTATTTCCAGTCTCATGCCACATTAACCTCTAAAATTTATAAAGCCTGTTTTTGTGCTTAGATTTCAAATTAGCCCTTTTTAACAGCTTCAGTACTGGAAGCAATTATGCAATTTTCTTTTTGTGTATCTTTAATCATTTAGTACTTACTATTCTCTTTGCATAGTAATTAAATTTAAATTCTCATGATGTGCTCCCATGTATACTGAACAAAGATGCAAATGATAAAGTACCAAAATGTCAGTTGAAACTGTTGTTTTATTAAGTAGTAAGATCTACACACTTTTAGATCAGAATTGGAAGAAAAAGAAACATCTTGATTTAATCCAGCTATCCTAGTCTGAAACAACAATACAGTTGTATGCATGAGACTTTAAGATTAAAAACAGCAGTAAAAATTATGCTGCTGTTCAAATGCAGAGCCCTGCAAGAGTTCTTCTGTGCTCGTGTGTTTTACTGATATCCTCTTCAGTGAGAATTGTAGTAAAGCTTAGAACAGTGACTTATACACTGCTCTACACTAATACACTGGTGTCACTAGGCTAGTAAAGAAATGTTGTTCCTTTAAGGAGAGGAATTGTATTTTTAGCATAAATGGCAAAATAAGCATGTAGTAATGCTACTAGCCAAATAAAAGCACATTAGAAATTCATGACATTTTTAGGTATCTAAAGCTAATTTGACTTCAGATTTAAGACAACCCTCCCATAGTTGGGTTCTATATATGGAAAATGTATAAATTTGTTACAATTTCCATGTATAGGATCTAATTACTTGGAGGGCTGTCCTAAATTAATTCCCCCCTCCCCCCACTACTACAGCTTCAGGGGGCAGGTGGCCTGCTTGTCCTCTACCCCCCCCGCACTACTTCTTCCCCTTGCAGTCTTCCCATCCCCTCTGCGACTTGCACCCTCCTGTATCTGCTTCCTATAGCCTGTGCCCTCCTTAGTTTCCTTTCCTTCCCTCCCTCTTCCCTTTTACTGTCAGATGTGTCTCTAGTTGGATTCCCTCCTGGGCTACAGAGCACATGGAAACACAGCCTCTTCCAGCCCCACAGCAGTGCCCTAGGGCCAGACCTCCATTGATGCTGATTGGCTGGGCACAGGACAGAGTTTCCTTGTGTTCCTTGTTCAGGAGGGAATTGAGCTGTGTCTGATAGTAAGGGGGGTGGGGAGGGGCAGAGGGTACAGAGGGCAGGCAGAGTTGGGGTGTGGGGGTCAGGTGGCTGCTATGGTTCTGACTCTGGCCTGAGCACAGGCATGGGGCCAGAGTTGCAACCACAGCAGCTGCCTGCCTTCCCCCCCACCCGTCTTTGTATTAAAAAAGGAGACAAGGGGCCTTCCCCACTGCTAAATGTGGGGAGGGAGGGGGAATGAGATTGGTCTTGGATTGGAGTAAATATAATACCCCTTTTTTAGACAAAAATGAATTGGGAAGGGGGTGAACTAGGCATAGTGAAAGGGAGGGCACTGGTGGGGGGGAAAAAAATCACCTCACAGATGACAGATAATATGAATGTAATAACAGAGGAGAAAAATCAAATGTAAAATGATTGTATAGAATAAAAACAACTTTTAATTCTGGAACAGCTGGAATACAATGGAAGCCATAGCCTGAAGCATACTAAGCATAAACCTTAGCTTCACAGTAAGCATCAAGTATCAGTGAAATGCAATGGCAATAATTAAGTTTCTATGTAGTGCAGAAAATATTTAATTATGAAACTACAGTGATGGGATGAAATATTGAAAGAGGCCATTATTGGTATATTAAACTGAACACTTCTGTCTTTTTATTTTAAAAAAAAAAATTGAACTGGGCATGAAATACTTTTTGTTCTGGATGCCAGTTTGCATAGTTCCAGTGTTTTTTGTAAATATATGTAAATGTTTTATGTAAACCATAATATTAAAGTGATTGGAAGCTTCATGTATTTTGGAACTCTCAAATTTGTACCTTAAAAATACCTAAAATAGATAATGAATTTGTATATTTGTAAAATATATTCAAACTTACAGGATATTTAAAAATTTGTCTTTAGGTTCAGCAGTTTAAGCAAGATCCCAGGCCATCCAAATGCCTTCATTCTGTTTTCAATGCACATACTGGAGATGAAGTCTTTTCCCATGAAGAATATGGTCATCTTCAGGTAAAAACAACACTGTTAAACATAAACAAGGGAGTGGTTTATTCTCAGGTTACTATAGTGCTGTATCTCCTCTCCTTTCCTAGTGCAGGCTTTTGAGACTCACTAGGGTTATGGAATGTGATAAATTGAGATTTCTGCTGCAGCTTATATTGAAAAGAATAAACTCCTTTGAAATCCAACTGTGCTGTATATTTCCTTCAGAAGATATCAATACAGCAGTAAAAATGTTGCTTTCTTTCAAGTGTAAAAAGTGGCCACCAGTAAATAACCCTAGCATAAAAATGTTGCTACACATACTGTACAGTCAATAAAATAAAGGATTAGTGTAATGTTATAGTGGATACTGTATTTTTATCAATGATCCTAGCTTTATTTTTCAGAAAGCCAAGCAATTTAATTTAATAGCAAAGAGTTAAGGGACCTGTCAGCAGTTTTGTTTTAGTTATTCATTTGTTATTCTGTATTGTATGCAGTGCTCACTTCTGAGATTGAATATAATAATTGCTCTACTGTTTTGGGGTTTATTTTGTCTTTTTCAATGTACTGGACATTGATTTGTCCTCTATAACCCTGATCTATCTTTCCAATATAACACACCAATTTCATTCCATTGGTTCGCTTCCTTGTACATGCTCAACATCAGCATCCTAACTCATAACAAAATGAGGTGGTACAACTCTAGGAAACATGCTGCTGTTTTCAAAAGAGTAGATTCAGGATTAAAGCAAAAAATATTGTGCAAGAGTATTAATCAAGAGTGACTTTTATGTTTAGAATTATTTCATTTCTTAGTGTCAATATAGCCATAGTGTTTCCTTCATAAAAGATAAATGTGTAAGAAGCAAAAAATAAAACCCTCAGCTTTCTGCAGTTCTCCTGAGGAAGGGGTTATACTG